>NC_089859.1:12816303-13416303 GCF_036373705.1 Amia ocellicauda
TCTAATCTCTTTCAAAAGGTGCATCTTTGCGTGTTCCATAGAAGAAAAAAGTACCTTTATTTTATTTTCATTTAAAGTACATCTTGGCAGTACTACTGCAATGAATACACAGTACCCAGGATCCTTTTTTTTTTTTTAATATCGAGTCAAGACTCTTTCATGTGTATTGGGGTAGAGCTTGTATTTTGTATTAAGGGACGAAAATTTAGCGATATCTCCCATGGATTCCATTTGATTCATCTCTGACTGATTGATGACTTAATGGTGGCAGTCTGTTGAATGCAATTACAATCGCAATCAGATAGGGAATTTGCTCAGTGTGATGCATGGAAAGCTCCTACAAAGATGTAACAGCTGAGATTTGACAGCAGGGATTTGCTCTCAAATTAGATGTAGTCGAGAAGCTTGGGTATAAACTAGACACCTGCAGAGCTGCAGCTGGAATGACTATTATTATCAACAAAATTCATTCAAAGACACTCATGAAATAATAAAAAAGAACATTGTCTAGGTGCTTCTACACAGTTTATTGTGTGTGTGTGTGTGTGAGAGATGGTACAGTAGAATAAGTTGCAAAAGACAAACAAGCATTAAAAAGGTTGTTATTCCCAAGAGCAGGCAGGTGTGAGATTATCTAGCTAACTTAAAACATATGGTTTCTCACTCCCAATCAGATGCTTTGTAATGCTGCCATTTTCCTTGCACGTTTGTCAGAGTGTCTGTTAACAAAATGTTTTTACACGCTTTCTGTTATAGCATTTATTTTTGCCATCAGGTGTCCACAATAAAATGGTTTAAAATGTAATTGAATTCAAGTACCATATTAAATGAAAGCTCTGTGATCAAGGCATTTCATACACTATGTGCAGGGACATTCAATAACATTTCGTGGTCAGTAAGAGGAGCGTACTTGCACAATAAGTAAGGGTGTGGGGGCATCAGAAATTGAACTGGCTGTGACTACACTGTGTGGGTGTGTGCCAAATTAATGCATTTGACAGGAAAGTCACTTTCAGTTTTCCTTCTTTCCAAATACCTGTTGCTCTGGGACTACAGTGTCTGACAGGTTATGTTCCTGTTGCCCTTGGTCCCTGCACCTCCTTGAGTTGCCCTTCCAGACCCCTTGAGACATTTCCACTCTTCAGCACTGGCATCTGAAGCTACAGACTGGGGCAATTTGCCCAGTCTCTTCAAACAGCAGCTGCAGCCTGTTACTGGCACTGCATTGTGCCGTCTCCCCCTTCCTGATTGACAGGGAAACATATCCGGAAATATGAAGCCGAATATAAGGCTGCCCTACCATTTTCCCAATGGGGAGACAGTGCCGAAGTGATTTTGAGCCTTAATGATGCATCATTACGAAGAACTCTGTGAGATGAATATGACATGAGTTTCCTCCACCCTGCTGCCTGATTTTACCCCTTGGTATTTCTTGGGCCTGCTGCCTCCTTTCAGAACCTTCCCGATATCAGGGGGTGAATTTATTTATTTTATTACGAGGCAAACTGAATATGCTGCGAGGATCGGAATGGGCGAGGATTGGTTCTTAAGGAAAAAGGAAGTTTGCTTTGGTTTATTTCATTGCATACTTTTCTCCCTAAACAGGGCCATCTGCAATAGATGAAGTGGAATAAAAGGCAGAAGGCTTCATTGGCAAACCTGCTATACAAGTCGTTATAGTTAGGCATTTCAATACAAAACTTATCTGAGAGTTAATTGGCTTCTCTGTACTCACCCGTGGTTCAGTCTTGTATGATTTATAAATGGGTTATTTTAGTAGATTCCCTCAGAAAATTATCTTAGAGCTGTGGATGAGATTCATTTAAGGGTCTTTGCGGATTATCCGGAAACCATACTTACGGAAAATAAAACTAGACATTTCAGAAGTTTCTAATCAAAGAGCAAACTTAAGTAATGCACCAACGGTTTCTAGGGGAGATGTGCATATGTACTTACTGGCACAATAGTGGCCTCTGATTGAATAATGCTTGACACTGCAGCCTGTGCCACATCAGATGTGCGATGGCCTTAAAAGACCTTGTAATTATCATTTTGTGTAGTGCATTTCAATTAAAAGACTTATCAAACTAATTTCAAGTATTAACTTATATCTAAAATGTGCTGCAGAACACGAGTTGTAGTTAAGGACTGAAATACATCCATGATGATCGTTTGTGACAAAATCTATAACCTGCTAATGCGATAAGGCTCCGATGAGCCTGCCTGTAATAAAAAAGGCAGTATTAAAAGATACCTCCACTGTATAGCCCAAGGACATTGTTTGGGTGCGTTTTCTTTTTTTTTTTCTATTCTCTTTATTAGAGTAAAAAAAAAAAAAAAAACTACCTGTACAACAAACATCTACACCTATGTTGGGCCCGACAGATACTGATAGAGCACCGATATTATCGGCCGATATTGAGCTTTTACAGAAATATCTGTACCGGCAAATATTCCACCGATAATACACAGATATATTTTCTCAAACGATTGTCTAAATATTCGTTTTCAAATTACCATAAAATCCTTCGTCAGTGTTCAGACAATAAATACATGTTTATTTCGTTTTGTATTATAATTAATAGTTTCCTCTGGACTCACAGACCGACAGTGTTAGTGAAAGCTGCGCTGCAGCGGCGGATCCCTGGATTTCATTGTTCATTTGTGTCATAACTGAAGATTACCGTATATTATGGCACCGAGGCGCATTTTTCCCTAAACGTTAATTAAATCGCTTTTCAAAAGTCACAATAGTAATTACAATAAAGAAAAACAGGAAATGTCCCTGAAGATGTTGACTTGGATATCAGCAAACATAAATTGTCTCCAAATGACAAGCAAGCTCAGATCACAATGAGTGAACAACGCATCTCAGACTGAAACTATACACGTTATTTACAAAACTATTTCAAATCCTACATCGTGTTCTGGCTGTGATTCGTATTGCAATACGTTTAACAAACGTATTAAATAAGTTACACTTTCGAGGGCATTTTTAAATATACATTTAAAACAAACGCAGCGGCGCTGTGCTGCCCGCACTATAGCAGGACTCAACCGGAGACAACCTGACGCGTGTCTAATGCGAATATAAAGTAGATGTAAATATAAATATATTAATTGCTCATATAGCTTGGTCTTCGTTCTAATGTATATTTTTAGTTTCATTTATTCTCCCTTAGTCTAACATTGAATTTATTTTTACAATGTTTGATTTGTGGTTGTTATTTATGATTAAAATTAATGTTGATTATATAAAATGTACAAATCCTGCCTTCGGTGCATATTTGACAATTTCTCTCTGACAGGGAGAGATCTGAGGGATCCATGCTAGAAATACGTTTTGCATGGTAACAAAAAAGTAAATATTGCCAGATATATCGGTAATCGAGAAATGTAGCTTCAATTATCGGTATCGGTATCGGACACAAAAAACTTGTATGGTTGGGCTCTAACGTATGTAACTTGGTGGCTGTGCAGATTGTCCGTTAAGAATCTGTGACAGGTTTCTAGTATGCACCCTTCCTTCAGTAATCATTGCCCTGATAGTAATTTACATTTCAAGATCAAAGGGACAAAACGATAAAGCTGTAAATCTAACTGCAAGTTTCTCTCTTTCGAGCGCTGTCCGCAAGAAACCATGTTGAATTTTTATGAATACTATTAAATAAGCTCATCTGGTTTTATACCTTCTAATTTGGCAAAAGAAACAAAACCCCCAAAGTATAACTCTGACCTATCTATGCATGATTCAGATTAATGTATTCCTATCTTTCAGAATAATTAGAGGTCCTCGGAGTTTACATTGTTCTCCGAGATGGGGAGCCGTGGCAATTTAAGAGATGGTAAAAATCCCTCGCTTGTTTCAGGCTACTTCTTTCAGCTTGCATGAAGAAATGTCATTTTGGATTCTGCTGAAGTTCTCTAACTTTTTAATTCTTGTTAAGAGCTCCAAAAGCACATGCAGTGAAATATTCAAAATTGTATTAAAGTTTAAGTTTTTTGATTTTGGAAAATGTCACAATTCAGGCTAAAACATGCCATTGTAATGCCTTCTCTTTCAATTCCTCCCTATTCATATGTATTGGTTTAAACTTCATTCAAAAGCATCACCATGTGGTTATGCATGAATATTTTCTGAAGCACCACAAACATTTTTCATTTTAAAATGTTAGCAATGATTCCTTCTAAAGTACTGGGCTTGTTATCAAAGTTGTTGCTTCTGAAATTCATTTGCAGGCAGGTGCTGAGGGAGATTGCAGAACAAAGTTTAAGAAATGCATATCGTCTTAGATTTCCTAGAATCATGAAAAATGATCGATTTAAGCCATACCTTTTTAAACTCAACCATTTTCTATTATAGACTGCAGGCCATTAATACCCAAACTACATCTAACATTGATTGGGAATTCAATTGTAAAAAGAGAAATACATTTTGAAATATAAGCTTCCTGCAGTATACAACACTTCACCTGCAGATTTCAAAGACATGCTATTGAAAATGATGCATACACTTTAATAATTGCAAATGAGCTTTGTTGTATTGTTATTCTTTCTGATATCATGTTTGTTTTGAATCGGAGCATGCATTTTGTGTGCTGTGTGTTTCATAATCATCCTTTGATCTATGCTGATGCACTGTGTGTATTGTGTTCAGAGACCTCTTAAAAGAGGACGTAGCTATAATAAAACAAATACATAAACATTGTATGCAGGTTGATGGGGTACTTCAAAATTACTATTGTAAGTTAAAGCCATTGTTAATAGATAGCAGTCCATAACAAATATGAATGGGCACTTGACATTAATGTGTGTGTGTGTGCATGCATGTGTGTGTGTGTGTGTGTGTGTGTGTGTGTGTGTGTGTGCATGGTGTTATTGAACTTGTTTTTCTGTTAATTACATTTATGAACCGAGAAAACAGCAACAAACAAACAAATAAAACATTATGATTCAGATTTCAAGAATTAAAGCCTCAAATGCACAAATTGATTTTCTTTTTTTGGACTACCGAGAATGATTTGAAAAGGGTTAGCTGCCAGCATTAATGATACAAATGTGCAAAGATCGGTATCAATACCTAGAATACAACACAGCCAGATAATGCAAAAGTATTGTATGGTCTCAAATAAGCATATTCACAGTTCACTCATATTAGTATGAAAACAAAGGAACTTACATCTACAATAGCACCCATACAATTGAGAATATATGAAGTGTTGATGGCGTCTAAATAGATGCCTGGTAAACACTGAGATAAGTCACAGGCACAATGGTTCTCACTCAGGATATTTGTCTTTCTAGTTGTGCTCCCCTCAATTGACCAAAGATAATCAATTCCCAAAGGAAAAAAGATGCCTGAAGACTTCTGACCAACACTGTCAAAACTCCTGACTCGTAGCCGAGCGCATTTAAAATTTTAGGCTAGGTTTGACTCATTTTAGATTGTGGAGCACTGCTTTAATTAGAAGTGCCCTTTTCCCAAGTGTCTTTCATACAATCCTTCAAGAGCCAGCGTTGTAATGAGATAACCTTGCAGGCATGTAATATATGGAACAAAATTATTTTAACAGCCTTCCGGGTTACCAAATTATAGTTTTAAAAGCTCAATCTTTGTTCACAATAACTTGGTTAGTAGTGCTAGGGAGGTCCTCCATGCGTCAGGATGGGTTTTCAGTGATGATAGATTTCTCCTCCCTTACACACGTCAAGAGCTCTCAAGCCAGTACACAAAAACAACTACAAAATTGCCATCAGTTTCTGTTTCTTCAGACCTGACAGTCGATCAGGAATTTACTGCAGTAGCTACTTTTAATAATAGAAGGAGAGAGAGGGAAAGAGAGACAGGGACAGAGCATGAGACACATATTCATCTGCCCTGGGGATGAAGGCAATTAGCATTTACCCAGCTTCATTTTCCTTTTTCCCTTTGTTCTTGGCACAATTGCTTTCATTCCAGGTACAAACCTGAGCCCCGGAACTCATTTTTAGAGATCTTCTGACAAGATGACTCCTCAGGGCTGACTCCAGTGGGCAATTCACACATCAAATGGACCCCAACTTCATGCTAAAATAACTTGGAATATCAAAAATTAATATTTATCCTCCTAAGTAATTTGAGTAGTTATGAGATTCACCTTCAAAATGTAATGTTGCATGTAGGTAAAAGGACCGTGAGGCAATGAGAAGTGTTGAAATGAACCAGAAGGGAATAAATGAACCGACTGCAGATCGACTGGCCACTACTGTCTGGTGGGCAAACAAGTCTTCTGTAACCTCACGAGAAACAGGATGAAGTTAAAGGCTCATTGCGAAATATTTATTCCACTTCTCTTCATCGATAATGAGAGAACCTAATGAGTATTGGATGTGTTAAAGGCCAACACGGCAACCTTTTTGTGAAGTCACTGTGCCTAATTAATTAATGAAGACTGTCAAATACTTATATAGCTTTTACCTTTGTGATGGATATTAGAACAGACATAATTTGTGAGCAGACTGCATTTTTAACTTCAACATTGTCTTACACTGATAATTAAATGTCATGCATTTCTGCAAAACAGAAGATGTTTTATATTTTGACTGCCAGAGACTGTGCGGTTTCTTCCCCCCTCTACTTTTTCCTTTTTTATGAAACCTTCTAAGCAAAAAGCATTTATTGATTTCCGTGATGTTTGGGCTGCAGCACTGGTTTCTGAAAAGACAACCATCAATTCCGAAACAACATATGGAAATATTAAATGGTGGTAGTAGCACATAAACAACTCCTAGGGTTGTTTTTTATTTTGTAAACTGTATTCAGAGTTTAGAAATTCAAGTCCTTCAGATGTTATTTCTGCAACAGCATAATTTAGGCAATTTAGATGGTAAGCAATCAATTCCTATTTAATGTTACCATAAACACAACCAACATGCAAGGTTCACTGCTTAAGCAGAAAAGCAGTCACATAGTCACATACATTACACAAAGGTTTACGATGAGAATATTAAAGGATTTGATTTCTTCTTTTTTTTTTTCTTTTTTAAGTTGTCACTAGATTATTAATTTATTATTCCAAAGCATTCTTAAGGACTATATCCCAGTCTTAGAATTTTTCCTTTGTAGGTATAAGAGAAAGTGGTTATCTATAGATGTAAAGCCAGAGTGAGTCACAAAATTGAAATTCATGCATTAAGCTCATTAAAACTGCCTCTATAAGTAATAATTCAGTAGACTCCTATCAATGCAAGAACAGCTTATGCTCCTGCATACATTAATGGCTTTCTGACAACTATAAACCCGCAGCATTATGCGAGTCAGCTGCAAACTACATATTGCTTACATTGGGAATACTTCAGGAAGGAAACCCTTATAAATAAAGTGATGCATGTGCCCTAATGCATACAGAATAATACAACGGTGTAAAACTTTGGATTTCAATTGATGTTGCCAGACAGGTGCAGATTCCAGACCTTTACCTCATAAATGGCAAGATTTCTGCCTTTAAGAATGAGATCGCATGTTGACTTCCAATTAGCAGGAAGTTTATTAGGGAATATGGCAAAATTAAGTAAATAATTTGTTATGCCAAAAGCGACCTTTAATAGGTAGGAAAGCAAGCTGATTGTTCAAGCAGTATCATTGTCATTGTTTGCAGAAATGCTTTTAGTCTTCAGAAAGATATAATACATATAAAAAAAAGTTTAAAAAGCAATTGTTGCTTTTGTTTAAGAGCATTTTCCTGCTCTTACATTTGAAGAAGTTATTATTTTTAGGTTTCCAAAGTAAATTGAAGACACCAGTCTTATCATAGCTGTGCACCGACTTCTTAAGGTTCCGAGAGAAAACCAGCCTCAGGATTAATTCTGTGAGCTTTAGCCCATAAAAATGTCTGATCAAAAAAGATCAGCTAATTCTTGAGAGGATCAAGGATTATCCTTACCAATATGGGGGCATGTTTATTAGCAACCTCAGTTCACAGTTGTTTAACTGCAGCTTCATAGTTATTTATTTATTTATTTAGGTTTTACACAAATCAGTGTAATGTAATTCAAGGTTTAGTTAAATAAGAACAACATGATTTTTACTTTTATTTTTTAGACATTTTCTTTAGGTTTAATTATGAAATCATTTAGCTATGTTTTGTTTAATTGGAGTATACATTCAACACTTTAAAACAGTTTTTTTTAGAATGACTCTTCCTCTAAGCATCCAGAAAGAAACTGTACTATATATGATACATATTCCAGCTTCTGACGGGTTCTTTTATTAAATGGAATTCAAGTGGTTGGCGTTTGTAAAGAGGATCATAGTCAATTTGTGTAAACAGTGAATCTAAAGGTAGAACAGTCCTCTCCATGTGTGTGCAGATTCCTCAGCAATGATTTACTAGACCTGTAGGTGTTTACTAGGGTGAGTTCAGCAAACTTGCCAGAGGAGGAAACATAGCAAGCAATGGGTCACGATCTCCTTAAGTAAACCCCATACAAAATTATTATTTCCAGCTGGGAAAATGTCTTCAAGTGCTTCGCAGGAATGTGTTCTTGTGTGAAAGGAACCCAAGGCAGCCCTCTGTAGAGCCCATTAGAATTCTTGGCTCAGCTTAGTGTATGCAAGAGGCCTTCTATGTAGGGCGAACACACTCCGAGCCATTGTACCAATGTCATCGTGCTAATCAATCAATGTGCACACATTAGGGGATATCTGCAATTACGGCGCTATCTGAACAGACTTGAATCTGGTGGCCACGGAGACATTAATATCAAATTGTGGCAAATTGCCCTCAACTAGTAATGATGTCATTAGAGGAGGTAATGTGCAATTATTTCTGTCGAAAATACTATTTCAGCACACATGATTGTTTGGCGCATTCCTGAGGATCACAGCTGCAAACTTCAAGGTACTTAGAGCCAAACAGCGAACGTTTTTATCCCCATTCTTGTGCCAGCCCAGAGCATCAAAAGAAGATGCAGGTTGTAGCTACTGGCATGGGAAATTAGCTTCCGGTGACCTGAATCAGATGGTGCTTTTACATATTTTGTTTTAGTGTTGGTGATCACCACAACTGTGGAGTCCCACTGATTAGAAATCTGGGCAATTTACCAAGAGAGACTGGGAGAAGGTCAGCTGGCACAATGCAGAAATCCACAGTCCCAAAGTTTTTTTTTAAGTTTTACAAAGATCCATGAATAAGATACAAGTGTATGAATTTGTTTAAACCACAACAATAAAGCTTCTTCTCTGTGGTATTTTGTAAGATCAGGTTGTAATAAGTCAAGTGAACTTTACTTTTGTGTTGCATTATATTTTTTAACACGCCACACAAATAAGGTTTAATTCCCCATTAAAGTGACAAATACAAAAATTACAGGGATAAAACAATGGGCTGGATTAAAATCAAAAATGTTCGCAAAGTGCGAACGCGAAAAGTTGTGAAAGAGTCCCAGGAGTGAATCTCAGAGAGTAGCCTGTTCTGAGGGCGTGGCTTCCAGGATGGGCGGGCAGCACAAGTGGCACTGCGAGCCAATCACAGTGTCTGACATTTAAGAGAAACCGGAGGCGGAAGAGCAGGATGGTCCTGTGAGAAGAGCGATGGGTCAATAAAGCACATAAACACAGTGATGTGGCACTCCATGCTGTGAATCCACAGCATTAATCTCCCCGCTGACACAAAACTACAAGCCTGAACTTCGTAGCAGTTACAAATATGAGTAGCAGAAAAAAAAAAAAAAAAGAAGCCGCCATTGATGAAAGCTGTATAGTTATTATTATTGGCAGACACCCTTACCTAGGCATTATCTATTAGCGGGTGGGTCAATGGTTGAGTGAATAACAGATCAATATAAATATTGTATTCAGTGTCCACTTCCCAGCTAACAGACAACATAGCCACAATTATTATTATTATTTTTATTTCTTCGTAGACGCCCTTATCCAAGTGCAAAACAAAGTGCAAAAATACAGTTAAGTAAAAGGCATCAATCATGGTGGTGATGTGCTGAGTGTAGGAGAGCGCAGGATCGAGGGTGACTCCTAGATTTTTAGCGGAAGAAGGAGAGAGTGTGGTGGATTCCAAGGGGATCGAGATGGGGAGGTCAGCAGAAGGTGAGGAAGAGTGGGGGAAAAACAGGAGATCCGATTTGGAGAGGTTGAGCTTGAGGTGGTGAGTGCATCCAGGCAGAAACAGCAGACAAGCAGGAAGAGATGCGAGAGGGGATGAGAGGGTCGGAAGAGGGAAAAGACAGGAAGATCTGGGCATCATCATCATAGAAGTAGTGGGATGCGATGAGGGGGCCCAGGGAGCGAGTGTAGAGAGAGAACAGGAGCGGGCCTAGGACGGAGCCTTGGGGAACACCTGTGAGGAGAGGTTGGGGGGTGGATGAGGAACCTCGCCATGTCACTTGGTAGGACCGGTCTCTGAGGTAGGAGGAGAACCAGGTGAGAGCAGTCCCAAAGATTCCAAGATCAGCGAGGCAGGAGAGGAGGATAGTGTGATCAACGGTGTCAAATGCTGCGGAGAGGTCAAGGAGGATAAGGACTGAGGAGAGGGAGGCCGCCCGAGCACAGCTGAGGGAGTCAGTGACTGCCAATGTTGAATTATGTTGCTACAACGTTGTGGCAACATTGCGTTTTAGCTGGGTTATGTGTAGTGGTGCAGATTAAAAACAAACTGATGCACCGGCTACAAAACTCATCGTGGTTACATTTTTTATTGGAAGAAACTAGAAACTAAAAATAAGCCGCAACTGTTAATTGGAAATCAGCTGTTTCTGCTGCTATGCTGGAGTTTCTATGTAAATGCAAGCATCCTGTTGTGATGCCTGAATTCATAAATAACATCAACATACATTAGTGTGAGTCCTTATGTGTAGGTGCGCGAGCCCATAAAGACTTTCTTCTATGAGGCGCCGTTAGGGACATTATCACTGAAAAACACTTGCGCTCTCTACACTGAAAACGTCAAACAGCTGCAAGCAAGGCTAGAAGACCTGGAAAGGGAAACTGCCTTGCATAGCCTCCAACTCTAGCAGGAGCAGCACCACTCTTTCCCGGGGTGGACCAGCGGCAACCCGTGGGACCGGAACCGGAGCAGCCCTGGGGAGCAAGCTGGCCAGAAGACATAGGGCCCACCTGGATGACCCCAGTAGAGGGCACCACCAGACCAGACCATGGGATTCTAGAGTAACAACAGCACCGGGACCTTCTCTGATGACCGCAACAGAGGGCGCCGCCGGACCAAGAGATGGAGACCTCAGACGATCAGCGACGCGGAGATCCGCTCCGACGACCGCAGCCGAGGGCTCCACCAGGCCGCAAGAGGGTGCAAGGATCCTGTTGGCACTTTACAACGGGTTGGTGGACTGGAAGACTTATCAGGCTCAATTCCAGCTGGCAGCATGGGCTGGACAATGGACAGACAGCTAGCCATGGCCCTAGATGGCAGAGCTCGACAAGCCCTCCTGGATGTGCCAAGCTAACACCTGGCTCAAGAAGCTGACAGCGTTGAAAAGGAAGCCAGGAGAGAAACTGGGTCCTTTAGCCATGGACGCACAATACATGGTCCGGCAGAGCTACCCAGGGTTCCCGCCTTCATTCCAAGCGGAACTCGCCCTCAAGGCCTTCCTCCGGGCGCTATCCCTAGGAGAGCTCCGTCACTACGTGGGGCTGGCAGTGCCCACAACACTCGAGCAAGCCTTACAGCTGGCAAACTATTTAGAAGGGGTGTTCAGCGCCTCAATCCAAACCAGCCCTTCCATGTCACCACACTGTGGCAGCAGATGAGTCTGACAAAGAGGAAGTGGCCTGCTCTACAGAGCCAGCCCCCAAGACCCAGGACATTTACTGCCAACGCTGCGGCAAGAGAGGCCACATAGCCCGGGTCTGCCAGGCACCATAGCCACAATCTCGAGCCAAGCCTCCCGGAAATGACTCAACAGCCGCGATTGACGATGCTGTAGAAGTGGGCTGGATCGGACAAGGTCGCAGTCTGTATCTCCCCTGCACAATAGAAGGACAAACCTCATTAATGGGGCCTCATTAACTTCAGCTCCACCATCTCTCTGCTACGACCCGGGGCCATCACTATACCAGAGATAACATGGGAGGCAACCTCGCTGAATCTGAGGACTGTGATGGGGCAGAAGACACGGATGCAAGGGAGTATGCAGTCGGCGGCCGGCAGCTCCAGCACAAGTTCTGGCTGGCCCCGATCCGTGAGGCCTGTATCCTCGGGCTAGATTTCTTCACCACCCCGGGAGTAAAGCTGGACTTCTTAGCGCCACGACTCACCTTCCTTGGTGGTGGCGTCACCCTTCTTCCAGGCGCTGGCAAGGAGTGAGCCTCTCGGCAGGCTGCCGCCTCCACGGCCGTGAGAACTCCGGAGGAGACGGGGGAAAAAGGCCCCCTGCCTCTCCTGAAGCGGATGACAGCAAGCAGCAGACCGCTGCAGAAGACCGCTATCCAACATCCGGCAACAGACCGCTAGGACAGCCCCAGGGAGGTAAGCCAATTACACCCCTGAAGCAGATGACTGGGAGCGTCAGACTGCCTCACCGGTCCACCGTGCTATCAGCAATGGGCAACGAAAGCAGCCCAATACAAACCACATCACAGCCGAGCAGGTGGTAAGCGCTGGTGTCGATGTGCTGCAAATGGTGCACGGTCAACCGGGCACAGGACACAGGACACTTCGAAGCCGCTAAGACTCTGCGACGGCTCCATGAGCGTTTCTACTGGGGCCAGTGCCACCGTGACATAATGCACCATTGCCGGACAAGCGACGTGCGTCAGGCCCAGAAAGGCACCCTCGATCGACTCCGTGCAGTGCACCAGCAACTGGTGGGGACACCAATGGAGCAGGTGCACAACATCACCTGCACCCACCCCATCAGCAGAAACACCAGTATGACCAGCACAGCAGGGGCCCTGGATTCACAGTGGGAGACCAAGTCTGGGTCTATAACCCCCACCGTATGAAGAGACTGTCCCCTGAGCTTGCCCCAGCTTGGCAAGGCCCCTGCGAAGTGCTGGACGCGGTGGGGGCAGTGTGTTACAGGGTGCGACTGTAGAGGCAACTGGGTGGTGATGCTGCATCCCGATTGCCTGGCCCCTCAATCTTGCCAGACCCCTGTCCTGCAAGCGGAGAGTGGCCAGGCAGCAGAGCCGGAGGAGTCGGGGACACCAGACACAGCTACCACCACCAAGGAGAGAGGTGAGGCACCGGGGGCTTGCCGCCCAGACCGCCAGCGGCGACCCCCGACCCTGTTGGTGGACTTTGAGTGCAGCCTGACTGAACTGATTGAAGCCTCCAGGATGGTTGGCCCTGAGAGAGGGGCTGTGTAACAGAGCTGAAAAAGCAGTGCCGTCCCGCTTGATTAATATGCGAGCATCTCCACTAGGGCTGCTGGGTTGCCCCAGCACTTCGTCTGCCTTTGGCAGTTCTTTCTACTGCCTGATCTCCCTTTGTTAAGGCGGAGTGTAAGAGCACATGTAGAAATAAAGAGCACGTTTGCCTCAATTTGGTGTCTGACTCCTTGTTTGGACCCACAAGGGTTGGTAACATTGTTAACTGTTACAATATATACATTTCACTATCATTATGGCACAAGTCTGGAAGTTGGCGGAGGTGGTGTGGCTTTTGATTAAATAAAAATATATTGGTACATTTCTGTGGACTCATGCTTAACTGTGTTAACTTTTGTATTTTGTATATTCTTTACTATTGATTACAAATAAGGGCTAAAAAACTAATTTAAGGAACATATATTATTAAGCCTACTACGGTAGTTTGGCATTTAGCCAGATTTCCTACTCAAACAGATATTAGTCGGCTTTTCAGAGTTAGCAATTGCGACCATTGGCTTCCAGCCATTGTGCTATGCTAAGGAAATGAAAAATTCAAATTACCTCAATCTGGACACACAGAGCTAAAATGGTATCCATGCGTTCGCAGGAAAGTAGGAAATACCAAAGTCAACACCTTGAACTTGTGATTCATCAGACCAGGCCCCCTTCTTCCATTGCTCCGTGGTCCAGTTCTGATGCTCACGTGCCCATTGTAGGCACTTTCGGCAGTGGACAGGGATCAGCATGGGCACACTGACTGGTCTGCGGCTACGCAGCCCCATACGCAACAAACTGCGATGCACTGTGTGTTCTGACACCTTTCTATCAGAACCAGCATTCACTTTTTCAGCAATTTGAGCTACAGTAGCTCGTCTGTTGGATTGGACCACACGGGCCAGCCTTCGCTCCCCACGTGCATCAATGAGCCTTGGCTGCCCATGACCCTGTCGACGGTTCACCGCTTTTCCTTCCTTGGACCACTTTTGATAGGTACTGACCACTGCAGACCAGGAACACCCCACAAGAGCTGCAGTTTTGGAGATGCTCTGACCCAGTCAAATCACAATTTGGCCCTTGTCAAAGTCGCTCAGACCCTTACGCTTGCCCATTTTTCCTGCTTCTAACACATCAACTTTGAGGACAAAATGCTCACTTGCTGCCTGCCTACTGACAGGTGCCATGATAACGAGATTATCAGTGGTCATAATGTCGTGGCTGTTCCGTGTATATTAATTGTATATACATAGACTACAGTACATATGTATGGCAAGCAAATGCATGACAAACCAGTGCTTTGCGCTTAATCTGTATTACACAGGTTAGTTACATAACACTTTCACTTAATATACAATACCTTGCTGCGCGGGAGTACTTATATTTTGACATCACCCATGTGCTCAGCCCACCTTTCTGTTACGTGTAAAACTTTAATGTCAAATGTATCATGCATGGAAACACCCCCCTTATATAGGATATAGGCTGAATATACATAACTTTATAGTGAGTACAAGTGAGGTTGAATATTATCTCGATAGTAGGCACTACTCCTACAAAAGATGTGTTAGGAAGGAAAACATTTTTAACTTAAGGCATCAAATCGTTTTCAGAACAACAAACAAAGCAACAGCAGAATAAACGAATGAGTGAATTAAACAAATAAAATGAAAAAATATGTAAAAAACAATCGAAACACTGAACAAAATATAAAATGACATTCAATAAGAACATTTTTTCTCTCTGTGCACGAACAATAGGCAACATTTCGTTTGTGTGGATGTTGCGCACAGCATGTCATTTGTTACCCGCACTGCACACTGTATTGCAGTTACTGTAACAATGAGCAGTGATTTCACTGAACACACAGAGCCGCGGAGGCAGTGAACGAACCCGGAGCTGCGCCTGCGCAAACCTGTGCCGGACGGGCTTCTTTACACTTTGCCACAACCGCAGCAGTGTTGAGGAGCTGCTCTCGCAGGTATTTTCCTGATTTAATACAGCAAAAATGTAACCACTCCCACTGTATTGTTGAGCGGGATTAACTACAACTTTAACCAGCCGCTAATAGCAAACTACACAACTGTACATCATGGGATTTACATAAAGAAAAATAAAATACAAGATAGTAGCATCTAACTAAACATGAAAGCGTAGTAGCGGCTGTGAAAGCTGTTTTAGTCCCTCGCGTTGTGCAAGAGAGGAGCTGCGAGAAGATCGCATTGCCGCGCAAATCGGGTCACATTTAATACCGCGATAGTTTAGCAGCGCGATTTCTATTCGCAGACATGCCGCTGTGTGAACATTTTTTATTTAATCATGCCCAATGTTTGCATAAAGCTGAACACAGTCCTTTATTGTGGTAAACAAAATAAGGAAATGTACATTTTGAAAAAAAAAACATTAAGTTTTCCTAACGACTGCACCACATTGTATTATTTATTTAATAAATACATACATACATACATACATACATACATACATACATACATACATACATGTGTCATGAACCAAACAATTCCAGTTTGACTGGAATAACACCCCTAGTGTTACAGGTGTTTATTCATGACATTGAGGCAAGGTCACAGACTTCCTGACAACTGAATTACATTTGTTTTACCAGGTACAAAATATGAATGGTTTTAGCTGGGTCATATGATGGGGGGGTCTATTTTAGCTAGGCTTAAATCTGCCCTAGACAAGCTTGGAACAGAGAATTGTATGGATTACAGAGTATTTCTGTATTGTACAAGGTGACTGAAAGAAATTGCTCCTTGTTTGAACAATTATGCTTTAACAGAAAAGTGAAATAATAAAACACTTTTCGACTGCATCTGACATTTTAGAGAAACTTTCTTGAGAAGGAGCCTATAGCACCATAAATCAAAGGTCTCTTAAAGAAAACCATCAAGAACTGCACTAGAAGGCAAGGAAAGAAAAAAACAACAACAACAAAAATACCTTGTTTTTGTTAAGGGTAACTGACAGGCTGTAGAGACAGAAAATGCATTTCAGACCCACAGATTCAGTATCATTTCAGCCTGAACTAAGTTAATGATCTGCACACAAGATGGAAGATGATCATAGGATTAGATGCCACAGTGAAAGAAATGATATTGAATGCGAGTGGAAAAGACTAGCAATTCTTAAGGAATTTTATGTTCCTAGTGATGAATGGAGGCTTCAGCTGCACATCAATAAATGTCACTAAACAGTGTATGTATGTGTGGTTTAATTATCTGTTTATTGTGTGCAATGATAAACCTCATTAAAAAAGGGTTTTAAAAGGAACGGAAGTATATTGATGAGGATTTGTGGTAATACCTGCGTATTAGCATCCAAATGTATTCTGACACTTGCTAAAGTGTAGCCAAAAGTTGACGCAGGTGTTGCGATATTGGGCTAAAATACCCTGGTATATTTCAAGACATTTCTTTGTATGCATACAGGAAATTGTAACTATTTTACCAGGTATACAAATGTACTTTATTAGTAATTGCATCACTCTTTACTTTTCAATTTGTAAAAATACTTGTTAACAATCAATATTTAGATGCACTTCATCAAGGGTTTGAATATAGTTAAATTTGGAGACTGAAAAACACACACACACACACACACATATACATATTAACGTAACCGCTGTGTATGTGAACAAACAAAATTAATTACTTTTGGTTTTAAAATGTATGTTTTTGATGCCTTGCTCTACTTTAGTGTGCATATGGATTATACATAGGAAATGATGGAAAAAAACATTATCAGAGATACAGATAGTCTGGAGTCTGAAAACTAAAGCTTGGATTACAGTGGAGGTACAGCACGCTGGAATAAGAAAGAACGGAGGCAAAGGCGTGTCTTTTGCTGTATGCTGCTTTGATTTGTAAATGCCATTTAAATTGTCTGCAGTAGCTCTGAAGCACTCTGACTGTGGCAAAGCATGTTTGAATGTGCGTGGGGGGCAAAGCTGGATGCCATCACGGATGTAGCAATTAAGACAGGCTGTGTTTTCTGCAACAGCACAGAAGCCTCTCAAATAAATGACAATAAATAAATGAGAACACAGAAGCTGAGCCCCCTGACGCACCACACTTTAAGGATAAATTGAAACCGTTTTAACAGAAATAACATATGAATTCATCACAGGTTCTCCTTATTTTGATTGCACTGAATGGTTTACCAGATATAATGCATCATTACACCAGTTTCCCTATCATACAAATAATGGGATAAAAATATACTTGCACCTTCACTTGTGAACACGTGTATTTTGCTTTTGCATCATAATGGTTTTCTTGCTATCCTAAAGGAATCCCTGCATTCACAAATGACCAAAGGGATTACATAATCTCTAATCCTCCTTAATGAATTCCAAATTAGCATTATCTGTCTTATAGGCTAAGTGCTATATGCACCTTAAATATTACATCGGCTTGTTTGTTTTTCTCCATTAACAATTCTCCCCTTATGATAATAACTTTATTCAATTACGGATGACAAATGTTGTTTAAAACAATACATCATGAACCAGGCCTACACAACTGTGTGACCAGGATAAAAGTGCAGTCGTCAAATCTGAAGCTGAAGAGGCATTTACAATGTTGTGAATGATGCAGAACAGAGATAAATTGTTTAAAGCAAAAATCAATGTTAAACCTCAGGTAAGCCGTAAAAATGAATAAGTACTCTAGTTAGAAAGCAGAATTTATGGAATGATATCAATAATACTCACCAAAACAAGGTATAACTATTAGGCCTAACCATTTTCATTTATGGTACTTTTCTGTATTGGGACTTACAGATGTATTACACTTACACCTAGGTTGGGAATTTATAGATTATATTTAAATAGAGTTAATTACCTTGTTTTATAGCCACCTCATTGTCATTTTGGTCTTGGCTGCACCAATTTCAAAATATGAAATAAATTAAAAATAATATTACTTCTAAAGCCTTCACAAGTACGTGTAGGAAAATCATCCAGACAGTATCTATTAAGTGGAGGATTACAGTAAATTATTACAATTCAAAGGGCAGTCTTTAAAGAAAATTGCAAACTTTAATATTTAATATAACTAGTCTGCTTAAAAAAAATACAATTAAAACTCACTTTGGTTTTAAAAAGAAAACAAAATGTACTTTCTGAAATCTGATTCCAAAAGCCACATTAGCAAATGTGGAGATCACAAAAAAATGTTTTTCTTTCTCCCCCCCCACCCGCCACCTCACCATATGTAAACAATGGGGGATAAGTGCTCAATAATTCTCCATAACTGCTGAAACTAGAAACCATGATAGCTATTCCCGCACAACTCAAGGTCTCTTTTATACAACAAAATAACAAAAAAAAAAATCTGTTTAAGTGCCTTTGCTAATGATCGTTCTCCAGACAACACATTTCTGTCATTCTACTCCACCATTTGTCTAGACGCAACAGACAAGCACACGGGTTTCGAAATTCAGAGAGAGTGGTAGAATATCGCAAAGTTGGATATCTTTCTCAGTTTCCAATTATTACAGCTGAACTGAAAGTGATGAACTGATTTAATTAAAATAAAGCTCATGTAAAATAAGCAAGATCCAGCTAATATAAAGTCAGAGGTGCTAGGAATTGGTTTGCATTACCTTTTTCTTGGAACAACCGAGTAGTTCAAACACTATTTAACCACCAGTAAATAAAATAAAGATGAACTAAAGACACAAACCTATCCTCTACGATGAGGTAAGAGATGAAATATGATTTGATAAGCAGCTGATTTTCTCAGCTGTTAGTGAAGAAATCTAAGCTTTAATAAACATTTACTTAAGGATGTAATTTGTTTGAATAATCATGTATAACAGTATGCATATGTAATGGGGTCTGAAACATCTGTCATTTCGCTCCCCCCCCCTCCTCCAATATAATCCTGCAAAGATGTTTATTTTAAGTACACTTAATATCATATATATCTCCCTCCATGTTTGATGCTGTGAGACGTTGTGTGGAGACACCTTCCCCCAATCTTTTCTACTTTCCTTTAAGAATTCAGATGGTATACCTTTATAATATCCAAGCTTTTGGTGTGAAACTTTAACATTTTAAGAAATCATACTTCAGCAATTTCAAGCACCTTTTAAAATCAGTCAAGCCAAAAATGCTCATTCACAAGCACCGAGACTGCATCCTAAGAACAGCACAACAAGCCAATAATCTTGAGAAAACCTTGAGAGTGGGACAAGCTTTAGTACAAACAGTCTGCGTCACTTACGTTCAAAAGGATTAACTTCATTAAAATAGTGTGATTTTCATTTAACCCAATTTAAGATGACCACTTTTACATGAACGTGTTATACAGGAAGAAAAAGGATAATTAGATCAGATTCACTTTAGCACAAATGTCTTAATCAAGTATCAGCCGAATCCTTAAAGGAAAGTAGAAATGTCACAGGAAAAAAAAAAAGTGAAGTCCTAATGTCTGGGTATCATATCAAATTAAATAAGAGTCAATGAGCTCTTCTGATATTATACAATAGAACACAAGGATGAGTGTCCCCATGACTTCACTGGAATGCTCAAATCTAATTACAGCCCTGTTCATAATCCAGGCGCCCATTAGGGTTGTATATTCCAAAGTACAATTTCTTCATTTTCCTGGTACAGTAGGCTTGTTTTATTGTATTTTATTCTCATTAGTGAAAACTGGCACACTACAGTCTACAAGTTGCTTGTTCAGTAGGAACCGATTAAATGCACTCTATTTGACATTAGTATTAGAGGAAGTACCTGCCAGTCAAATGTGTGCAAGTCACTTAAATGACTGAAGCACAACGAGAGAAGGGAAGGGGGAAAAATGTGTTTGGATGAACCCTGAAAGTGATACTTTAAAAATATAAAATAATCAGCAAAGCCTTTTCATTTAAACGTAACCAGTTATATCTTTGACTGCACTTGCCAGTTGTTCTCACCAATTGTATAATTTTAGTTCCACACAAAACTGTAATCAACAGTAATTGTCCCAAATCCCCACAGCTGAAAATGATCACCTGCTTTTCCAAGTTTGTTTTGCATGTAAACTGCAGGAAAAAAGTACAACCATGAATATTTATGTAGCCTGTGAATAAAAGAAGTTACTACTGATGCCATCAACCGAGACATCTCTCTTTATGGAATAAGAAATCCATGTGAAATTGCCAAAATTATATTATTGACATGGCACCTAGAACTCAGGAAGGATTCTAGCAACAACAACAACAAAAAGTATGAATCCTCAAAATCGCATGGAAAGAAAAAAATCTATCTGGGGAAAATGACATTCACGGAGACAGATTCACCTTCAGCAGTAATGAAAGGTTGAACCCAATTACAGACACCTAAAGCCACATTTTAATGGACAACATAAAAATGTAACAATTTTCTTTGACAGAAATTGCAATCTCAGTGGGTACTTGATCTAATCAGCTTTTGAGCTGCTCTTTATGGTAACTAAAGACCCACTTAAAACCTGATTTGGGAGAAACTAGGAGGAGGAGAAATAAAATGGTCCTGTGACAATCTGCATTCAAATTCACAAAATTCACCTATTGCCTAATGTGTTAGTCGGTCCCTTGTTTCTGCGGTCTCAGATGGGTCTCTGTTCCATGTTGTTTTGCCGGTTTCATGCTGTAATGCCTCGCCCCCAGCTGCTCGTCTCCAAGCCTGGACAAGTTTACTTTCAGATGGTCTCCGTAGACTGTGACAGAGTGACACTTGTCATGTTTAGCAAGGCTTGTTCTTCAGTGTGTGCAAAAACACAGTGAGAAGGGAGCCCAGGCGGGGAGACAGTGGGAGAGAAGCAAACCTGGTGCGAGAGCTATTTGTGGGTGAACCTGAAGCATGAACAGCAGGCTCTGTTACACAGCATGTTGGTTGAATGCCAGCCCCCCCTCTACGTACCAGCATCATTCTCCTGCTCAAAAAGCAACAGCACCAACGGCAAAAGCAGAAGTGGGGGAGGTAGCCAAACTTGAAATGCGTCTCAGTTTGAGGACTCGTACATTTTCTTTAGAATGTCAGTAGCCCTATGAATGGTTCTCTACAGATGGGCAGGCAGGTCTACTGTACAATTCATGCAAACTAGGTGTCACATAGCTGTAGTATTTCCTTGATGGTAGGAGCCTTCAAATTGAAAAATTGTCCAATTCCTAAGTGATTTTTAAGAGAGACTCTGTATTTGTGACAGTTTATCTACACTGTTTTCTATAGACCTCTCAGTATCGTTATGTTTCTGACAGGCAGAACCTGTCCACGGCCTCTAGCTCTCATTTATTTTCTACCACTGACTAGTCTACCTCTCGTAAGTGAAGCCACATTTCCTTTCCTACATCTGTATTTCAGCTAGGTGAGGACAGACCAATGCCAAGTGAAAAACAGCAGTTTTCCTTGAATTGACTACACATGAAAAATACTATTACTGCAAGTGCAACCATGTTCTGTTTCTCCTGTAAAGACATCTTTGATAACAACCTGACTAAAAACTACTTGTTGAATATATTACACACATAGCAGATACATTTAACACATGGTTGTACAGTCACATTTTAATGCAAATTTCCATGTGGAGGAAAAGTAACAGACACATTAACATGTATTTTTGGATTTCTAGAATAGTGATAAGACTAAATATTATATAAACAAAGTTTGCCATTTATGTACAAATCAATAAACATGGGTGGGCTTGCTAAGTGCACATAACTGTTTTTAAGTTTATATCACCAATTAAATCCAAATCATAATAAAAACAGTAATTGTCACTAGAAAATTAATACACCGGGAAAATTAAAGTTAAAACACTCCCTAGTCAGTAATTTTTAACTCCTGGTAATCCAAATAATCGAATTAGGACTGCATTCAGCCCTAATGGTTATAAATTAAGAATTATTTAATATTCTACAGTACTTTAAAAGAATATAATCGGAAAACACCTCTCATACAGGGAGAGACATGTCAAACGTCTCATTTTGAAATACTGAACTTGCAATTAAGATTTCTCGGTTCAGTAACAGGGCATTTTCTTCAAAGACAGAGGTCAATGAAAAAGATTTTAAATTTAAAGTCTAATGCAGATTATTAAGGTGAATTACACATAATTGCAAACCGTTACTGACAGACAACTTTTTAATTAAGGCTACTGCACTTGACTTTTTTTAATTCACAGGATAACAGTACTCATCAAAAATTATCAAAGCAGGAGTACTATCTTTTGGACACAAATTATAGTAAATGACCCCTCAAGCAAACAGAGTTTTATAAATAGTGGAGAGTCATTTATTACTTTAACATTCTGAAGCCATTTATTTGCTGAGAAATTGGCGGTTCCTTATTTATTTTAGCATGGTTGGCATCTTGTTATTCTGTGAAAAGGCCATGTTGCAAAGTAATTGGGAGAGATTTTGTACTTGCATTTCTACCAAGCTGCAATCGTAAAAGCATCAACTACTGAACAAGAAGAATCAAAATCACATCTGAAATGGATTAGTAAATCTATTCATCAATCTATTGCCCTTTTCATGATAATATTTACAATTTCGAATACAGGATGCTTCTGCCTGCTCATTTTTTTCCCCTTCTTCTACAAAAGAAAATGTTGTCAAGGCCACCTCTTGCTTTATAAGATTTCCAAGTGATATCAGATCTTTAAAAACAGAATTAATTCAGTACTGCTGGCTCATCTGGATTTAGCCTTGACCTTTTAACCTGCTCTGGTGAGAAATCCCTGCATCACCTGCTGTAAAAAGGGAGGGTGCTAAATATGCCATTACTTTGGACTAACTATAATGATAAAATGACCTGAGAAGATTGAAAAAACAACAGGGAAAAAAAAAAATCCCAAGAAGTGTGCAATTCAAGAAAATTGTAAAATGTACTGAATAATACCTACATTTTTATTTTAGATGTTCATTAGTAAAGTGAACAGTATGGAAAATACCACAGGCTCAACAGCAAACAGTATGTGTTATACTGAGTGAGGATGTTTATGATAAATGTGTGGGCCAACAGCCATTCTGTACTCGTCTTGCTTCCCTTTGACAGAACAGGGCTTTGTCACTCAAAAATATGGACTATTGTCAACTCAACTTTGCAGCTTACCATTGCATCATTTTATATTGCCTGCAGCGTGCGCGTTGCATATTAAAGTGACGTACTTATCTAAAATTGAAGTGCAGTGCCTGGTCATGTCACGCACCATCTCTCTATGGTGTGAATACGCCCTTTCACTAGGGTAGGGAAAGCTGCTGCTTTGTCTCGATTTTAAAGATCTAGAGTGGATGTGCTTCTACGCTAGATCTACTCAGTATTTATTTCTTTTTCCAGCTGTTACAGGCTTGTGTAAGGATATTCAATAGCATTTGCAAAGCTACTCAAAGATTTGCCAGCAGCTCCCTGGATGCGTGGTGTAAAGAAGCATCAGCCTTGAACCCTGGATGCTTGAGGCTACTTGAACAAACGGAGCCATTTCTACCAAACTGAAAGGTCAAACTATGGAAAAAATAAAAATGCAATGGCAGAAAAGCAACAGCCAGGGAGAAATGCCAAAACAGCACAGAATTAAAAGTTGTCAATGCAACCCTCCTGACTCATACGGATATCAATCCATGTTGATCACTCTCAGATTGACAAATTGACTGCAAGGGCAAAAAAACAATGGTAAAAGTCATAAAAAACACATGCACACAAACTAGAACCATTTTATATCGCACTGCTTTGTGATGCTGGACAGGAACCAGCTCAGCTCCAATCCCAGGGTTTGTTATGAGGGGAGCAGAAGGTAAAGTATTCCAGTCTAATGGTCACAGAACAGAAGTAACACTCCAAAAGCCCATCTGGTCGAAAAAAAAGCCTTCCCTTAACAAAGACTCTTGAAAGGGGTATAGAAAATAAGTGAAAAGCAGTGAGGGGGGAGTGTAGTTCTGGCTGTTCTTAATTCTATTTACATAATCACCTGCAAGAGGATTAGTTCTGGGGCTCAGAGCCTTCGATGAGATTCAGAACATGTTTTTAAAACCCCATGTTATTTGTTGCTGCCGAGGAAGCGCAAGCATGCAGTGCTACATTCGTCTATACTCCCACATAGTTCATTCTCATTAAGCCCCCAGTCCACTCTTACAATCAGGCAGGAATCTGCCCTGGAATGCATTGCTACACTTAACCTTACATATGTCTTTAGTGGAGGCTCAGAACGGCTCAATGCTGACCTTCCCTCCGCCATTCAGAATACCTTTTCTGGTCTTGAAGTGGTTTGCTAACTGACGCTTGCTTCAGGCTTTCATTTTCTTGGGATGCTTTTGCAACTATACAAGATAATTATCTTTAACCTATAGAGGTATAGACATAAATAATACGATGTTCTTGCTCATCTCAAGAACCAGAATTCCTGAGTCAACAATGACATCGCCTGGCTCACCTAAACTGGTGTAACATCTACAAAGGAGTACTTACTGCTCCTGACAGGAATTAACCTTTTGAGTCAGCCTGGATACTGGAAAGTTGAACAGGTTTTCTATGTACACATCTCTTCAAACACTTGTTTCATATGGTAGAAAAACAATCTCACTACATGGAGCACCTTGGCAATAGGATGAAAAAAAAAAAAAGTATATAATAGAAATCTTTAAATCCCACAGTGTTTGATACAAATCACTGTATTAAACACTCAAACAGTTCAGAATAAAGAATCTGAATATTATGTAGGTCTTAGGCTAATACATTGTTATTCCAGCATTAATTGAGGATTTGGATAATTAACAAAATGTCATAAAAAGAAAATGAATTTGAAAAGTCTAAAATAGGGATACAGACACAGGTAGGTCTTACAGTTACAATTAGCATTATTCTGAGTAATTATTCATCCAAAAAAATGTTGAAATTAAATTGGTCTGGGCTAGGGTTAGAGTGTTCAGTAAACATAGGCTTCCATTAAGGTTAGGATTGTGTGTCTAGGGAGTTAACTATTGTGTGCAAATGTAAGGCACCATCACATTTTAGCATCGTTAGGGATAGGGTTCAGGTTTTTGCACTGGTTTAAAATGATGATCCTATTAATGCAGTACAATAAGGTAAGGTAAGTCTCTCAGCTTGACACTAGATTGAAGTATCACAGTTCAGAATATTCAGATCCTGAATATTTTTGTTGATAATTTAGGCTGATTAATTGTTAGCCCTGCATTAATTGAAGATGAATTGATTATTATTTATAATTTACCTCCAAGGTTTCTTTGTTAACAATGACAACTACTGACTCCAAAGACTTTGAACAGAAGACCAACTTAACTATTTATATACCTAATATCTAAATGTACACTGTTGTTCCCCTCAGTTTAATTTGGCTGCATTGTAACCCACCTTTCTGTTAGCAATGCACTGTAACCATGGTTATTATTATTGCCAGGACTACCAGTATGTATTTGTAATAATTTAAAACTGCTGTGGACAGTAATTATGTGATTTTATGCTGAGGGCCAGTTGATCTATACAGTATATCACTGTCAAAAAAGCTTGGAGTGCAATACATTGGTTTATGGAAACCATGACATTGTATGCGCAAAGATCAAGACCGATATCAAAACCACGAGATGACTATGATTGAGACACTTCTCTCATGCACTAGAAATAACGCTACAGATGGATTAACCGTACTCGCCAATTATCAATCAAAAGGATCGACCCTTTAAAAAACAATACACTGCAACATTCTGTCCATTGTATTTAATCATTTTTTCCTATATGTTGTTTCGGTACTATAATGTATATCTATATCCCAGGGAGCTTTTGTGGGACAAAAATAAAGACGTTCCAAATTCAAATTCAAATAATAGTAAACATCCATCTACCAAATTCATTAGACACACTTTATTCCTACTACATAACTAGCAAGAAGAAGGAAAAACAGTATATTTATCCCCCTTTCAAGGGGATGAGCTACAAAGGAGATGACACCCTGGAGACCTGGCACTATCAACATGGAACTTCAGATAGAAATCCAAAAAAAAAAAAAGAAAATCAAGGCTAGTGTACTGATCAGGGATTTAGCTAGACTTGAAATGCCAGCCAACCCCAACCCGCACCCCCTCCCGTCTCCCCCTCCTCAGAATTTTCCTATGCAATTACTGAGGTGGACACTGAATATTGAACAACCAGATGGTGAAACAGTGAAAGCAAGCTACTCCATATCGAGCAACCTGGGGTTTATCTAGGGATGAGACAGCCCAAAGATAGCTCTGAAATTGCCTCCTTTGTGTGGAGCCTGGCAGTGAGAAAGCTACATAAGGACACTAGGTTGGATGCAGTAAAAAGGCAAACCATTAGGCTGTTCATTCCTCAAGATCGTCTCAGATGAGAAGCATGTGTCATCAGCAGTTGCCCCTTCAAACTGTTTGAATGTAGATTAATACTGGTGTCATGTAAAGTTTTTTTGGTTTAGGACTCACTGATGTATGTAGCATTCTGATAATGAATGTTTCCTGTATTAACATAATTAGTTATCGATCAAAACACTATGTTGTCTATCTCAGACTACAGTATTTATGCAAAGAAGAGATATTTGAAAGTGTTTTATCGTGTATCTTGTTGTTGGGCCTAAAGTTATGGAATTCGAAGGGTAACATTAAATAACATTATACAAATCTTACAATAAAGGTATGAACATAATGTTAAGACTTTCCCTTGAAAAGCATTACTTACACTGACTTAAGACGTAGTTAGTTATAAGACATTCACACATTTTCAAGTTTAACATATCCTGCCGTTTAATACTTAATTTTTAAGAATGCTGTGGCTTGCTCTTTAAACCACTTCCCACTGTTGCGCAACTCTGAAAATAATCAGTTCATTCTAATATGACAGCATTAACACAAAAAGAAAAAGCCCGTTGAAGCATTTTAGGGTTCTTAAATACAAAACACTTTTCTTTCGTAAAGACATTATTGAAGAACATCTATAGCAAAACTGCCTTTCAAGATTTTTTAAATAATATTAGAAATGATAAGTTATAGCAGAATGTAAACTGTGATTTCACAACTTTTAAAGGTAGTTTTTCAAGGCCTCTTAGAAGCATTAACAATAGGTAGCTTGGACAGAAAATACCCCCCAAGACTTTATAATGTGAATCTGCCCCTTTAAAATGGTTTCTTCCATATTTTTACATTTTAACAAATGGATGTCATCTTTAAATCTAGTGTTTTCAAGATAAGTCCCTGAACTCTCTTAACAAGGACAAAAAGCAAAGAAACAGAAGTGCTCTCTGCAAAATATTATTTGAATCACAATTGTGAGACACTTTGTACATTGCTGTTTTATTTATTTTATTTTATTTGATCTTTGTTAAGATTTATGTAAGCCTACTTTGTACAATGCCTCTTTGAAGACACTTAGTTGGTTGCAATCATGGCATGGGAATACAACATATTTCAGAAGACATGGGAGATACAAAGCGGATTATAAAGGTCAGGTATCCATTTGATACCTGGCAATATTAATTTCTCCAGGTAGACCACTAATAATGTACTGACCTGCACAGCAAAAAATACTATTTTAATATCTTAGGGAATATTGAATTGCACTGAATTAAACAATACTAGTTCATGGCTTGCATTCAAAACTTTCACTGGAAATAGGCAAGAGAAGTTGGTGGGACAGGAGACCATTTACAAATGCATTTTAGAAACCATGCAAATAGCAGTTTCCCATTTTGTTTCTGTATCCCAATTTTATATGTTCTTTCATAAATACTAATATGAGCTACTATAGGGCCTAGGTTGAGAGTTGAATTGTGATTGAATAGTCATCACCACAATGTAATTTGGATATTCTTAGCAATTCAACTGCACTAGGCCTAGTTCTTTAATAGATTAAGAATAAAGATACACGTTTAATTGGCAAATGTTATCATTATCAAATGAGAATGAGAAAAAGAAACAAGAATTATTAAGAACCTTGGTTTACTGAAAAGCTTAATATATTTAGATTTTGGACTGGTAGTTTATTAGGTTTCAAACATGCACTGCTGTCTCATATTGAATCTAATCCATGTTGAAGAAAAAAAAAAAAAAAAAAAAAAAAAAAAAAACAGGACTCAAATCTCCAGTGTGCCCACTGCCCAAGCCTTAGAGGGGAGAAATAAATAAATAAATAAATAAATAAAAATAACCAGCTTTTATCACATTTTCCTAAATATTTTTCAGTTCATTAATTAACTTATTTTGATGTATTTGTTTCACTAAAAATGACATAGCAGTTTGTTGTTGTGTTTTATTTTTGCTTTGGTTGTTGCTCTGTAATCTAAAGACTGAAAATAAAAAAATAATGTTTGTCAGAGTACATGCAGGATTGATTTTGACAATGTAGTTCAGTATAAATAGTGTGAATATGAAATACAGAACATTGGAAATTGTAATAGGCTCCCACCTTGATTCAGATGGATTTTAAAAGGTCAGTAAATTACAAAGCATGTTAACATACACCATCTTGGCAAAACATTGGTCAAATAAATTCATTTAGAGCACATGTACAACTAAAGGCAGAGGGTCCCAGCAAGAGTCTTTAGGGTTATAGGTTACGGTTTTAAATCCCTTCAAATTCCAGTCTCTTTTTAGGGATCTGGTTGCAAGCTTATGGTCCCAAAAATATACATTACTCATTATACCAACTATTATGGCTTGGTTCCCCAATGCTGGTCCATGTAATTTGGCTTCTATTCCAACTAAGCTCATAAGTACATAGGTTAATTGAATCCTTTAATTGAAATATTGGGTTGATGAGACATTTCCCAACTGTTCCAGCTCTTAAAACATTGGTCTGGATAGAAATTAGTTCTAACCCTCTAATAATGACTAATGTAGGTGCTGCATTTCTGTTGAACAGGTGTCTGGAATTGATGCAACTGGGGCAATCCACAACTGACAAGGCATATCATTGGAGGGTTTGGAATCAAATAATTCCCACTGGTCTCACTTCAGATTTAATTTGTAAGGTGCTACTAAGACAGCTGGTAGAGCAATTTATTAAAAAGGTGGAGAATAAACTTAAAACATTCTGGATTTGAATGTTAGCAACAATAGACCTAAAGCAGGGTACTTATGAAACCAATGACTGAATACAGAGAACAGTTAAAAAAAAAAAAAAACTAATTAAGGAAAGTGGTTCAGTTTGAAATTGTGGTGAAATCGCTAACCTATGGGCATCACAGCACACAAAATACAGCTCTCAATCTCACAGATCATAGCTTTCTTTCCTCTGAAAAGCATGCAAAGCTAATTTCATAATACTAATGAGAATTAATTAACTAGTCGGTCAAATGCTTGTTCATTCACATTTCAGCTTTAATCTTCTAGATTCAAGCCAGTGACATATCTAGTTACTGCATCAACACCTTTCAACAATGATAAAAAGTGAGAGGTTGTGTTCTTTCCTTTCAAATTAACCTTGTTCTCCTTAAAATACAGTTAAAATCATTTTTGAAACTGTTGCAGCTCTGCGTACAGACAAAACTAAATCAACAGGAAAAAGAAAGGGTTCCTGCAAAGCCCTAATGTGGCAATGCATGCATTTCCCAGAAGTTGGCAGGCAGTGCATTACTTGGTTGAACCAACAGAAAGCCAAGCATTTCTCCTTCCTTGCCACCTGCTTTCAGAGCAAATTACTCCCTGCAACTCGTGATTAAGCACTCTTCTGATTTATCAATCAGTTTAGGTTGTATTTTACATTAATTCCAGAAATAACCTCATTACAAGTTCCACTGTTGCACATTAAAGTAAAGGAGACCCACACAGACTCAGTAATGACTTCATAATTAGTAGAGCAGTTCAACAACTGAAAGCAGAAATGGCTAATAAAATGGTTTTCACTTGTCACAGGGTGGGATGAATAACCATCGCTAACTCAAGTTTAAATGCAAGCACGGATAATATGTGCATACCCCATATAAAAACAATACGGCGACAAACGTATTAGACTGAATTACTGTATGACGTTTTATTACGTGCAGTTCCCACTCCTAACACATAAAAGCCACAACTTTTTTATATCGGTACGTGTTTGTAAATGCAGCAGTTTCCGCAGATCACAGCCAACAGGTCAACACATGTGAAACTAAAGGTGGCGATCGTGTACCCTAGATTTCCGCAGATCTGCGCAGAACTGCGGAAATCTGCGCAACAAGAGCGCAACCAAACGCCCAGGGTACTGATGCAGATTCTCAAAATGCCCGAAAGACCCTTGACCTACCCGACATACAAACACAGCCCAATCTGAAAGCAAAGAAACAAGGTCACAAAAGCTTGCACAGACTCATTCAAAGATACAGTATCTCTCTAATCGATTGGAAACAGTTTCTTCTCTCAGGTGTTGCAATTTTAGACTGAAGCCATGTTGTATTTATAATAACAAAATAGCCAGACAGTCTTACCTTAATGAAGTGTTCACAGGCAGTATGAATGATATAATCCAGTTGGGTAGGAATTGGGGAAATAAAACTCCTGGGCCCACGCACGTCATTAAACACGATTTACTCGGTAGGGGGGCGTGCGGTCGCTTCATATTATTTATTTTTTTATTATTAATTACTGTATTATTAATATTATATTGGCATGATAGACAGTTTGTACCACAAGACAGCCCTTGCAAGGTAACTTTTTTTTTAGTAAACGGTTTTGTACCACGTGGTGCGCACCTGCCCCCCTATATTGATTACAATGATGTGATTAACACATTGGGTTAAATAACAGAGGGGGGTGGCAAAATACAATCAATGCACAGCTAAGGAGTAACAGAGCCTTTCTTAAAAAAATAAATAGTGGTACATAATAATGTATATGATTAATATACTTTAAAGTTCTTTGCTGGTGCTGATGACACTATGGAGAGAGAACTGCTCTCTAATTACCCATCAACTGAGTCAACACATGTACAGACAGCTGATGAATCTTAAAATGCTGGATCCACTTTAGTAGTGGAAACTGTGTTGGGATTTTTTTTATAGTACCCCCCCACCAAACACACACACACACACACACACACACACACACACACACACACACCATATGGCACTTGTGTATTTAGCAGTATTTCAAAGAGAAAAGGCATCACTCATGCTAGGTAATCACATAATTACAATGAAACACATCATACAAATAAATACAAACACATTTATAATAATACTATATTGTATGCTTGAATAAATAAATACACAACTACATACAAAAAGCGGATGCGTAGAAGTAATGGGAAGATTAAATAATGAATTGTGCGGGTGTGACGTAGAAAATGTAAGCTATAGATCGATGCAAGTAGAAACATCTTGGGGAGGCCTTCATCCAGCAGTGAATTAATATAGGCTAATGATGATGATGATTATATATATATATATATATATATATATATATATATATATATATATATATATATGTGAAACACAATTCATAAAATAAATTTATAAATAAAGTCCCATGTGTTAGAAAATGTATTCATCCTCAATATACACTCAGGCACTAGAACAGAGTAGAAAACAAACACCGATAGGTACAATGTAATACTGTGAGGCTGGTTTTTAAAAATTGCATTAAAGATGACTGCAGCCAAGATGTTCTCATAAACACACAGCTGCTGAATGGGTGGATAGTGTCAAAGTGAGGAGTAGCAGCATTAGATGCCAAGATACACTGAATCAAAAATAGATACAGGTACAAACCCAGAGCAGCCGTAAGACACTGGCAAATGCTGGAGTGGACTTGGCACCCACACCCGCGAACAGATGTTAATCCAGGACAGATAATTACATCAGTGAGAGAACAGATATTTTTCTACTTAATTTAGGTCTTTTAAAAGCATAGCGATAAGTGTGAGTGCTCCCAGAAGTGATGCCTTCAAGACGCCCCCTGATATTCTGCCTGGGTGAGAGCCGAGGAGACCAGCGGGGGGGGGTGAAAGGTGGGCCTCAACATGTGTTCCTAAGCTATAGGGACGCTCAACTTCCAACGGTGGGGGACGCACTCCGAGCAGGTTCTAAAATTAAATTGTACGGCTGCGATCTCACCCACCTTTATGAAGAAAGGAGGTTTAACACATATTTGTATCCATCTCATTAAAAAATACACATTACATGCACACCTACAGAAGCAGGTTCTAAAACACATATAGGAGCACAGACTCAATATTATTTGTGTGTGTGTATGGTATGATTTCCTTTTTGCATAAGCACTTCATATCAATTGCCTGAATCTGATACTTGAAAGGTTGAATTGTCTCATCTGGTTCTTATCTTATTAGTATTGATGATTTCTAATAAACAATCTCTGTCTGATTGACAAGTGTCTCATTGGAAGATCTTGTGAAATATATTATAGTAGCTCACTACATTCTGCACTTATGTGGTGTTTTTTTTTTTTTTGTCAAATATTTTGGGAACATATCTGATTTCCTCTCACCCATATAAGCGGATGCACATGCATACACACACAGAAAATTAAAGGTAATATCTCCAATGTAAACTGCCTTGCTATTACATGGGGGGCTGAAAAACAAGCAGGTTGCTTTGTAATTACATTTAAAGGTACTAATACTTAATTTAAAAAGGGGTACTAATTACCTAGATTCCTCCCTAGAGCTGACTTCTTTCTTTTCGTTTTCCTTTGCCGAGATGATTGCAAAGATATTCTACTCAAGCAAATCCACTTCGGTCTGCATTCTGTTGCTGTACATTGAATATTTCTTCATTAATGTCTATCTGGGAGATTGTAAGTAGGTTAGATGAGATCAGGACAATTTATCAGTCTCTCTTAGTTGCAGTTTACCGACCCAGATCCAGAATGTCAGAGTTGAGCTCCGGGACAATGGTCCTTCGTTTCACAGAAAGCCACATAAATCTCCCCTTAGATTAAGTTAACATGTTCTGCTACATTGCTTAATGAGCTAAAGTAGTAAACAGTACTTTAGCAGACGCTCTGATTTATTAGCAACAAAGACTTTAATGCTGTTAGATCTATCTCCAAAGAGTGAACAGGCTCACAAACAAACGCTCTCACCACCCTTTGTTCATGAATGTGTTGGCATTTCTTTTTTCAACACTCAATAAAATAGAAGAAGCCCTCAGATGGATGCTGCCTGGTATTTTATTAACACAGTCAGGACCGCTGAACTGCATTAGGGAAATTTACAATCCTAAAGACATTAGATAATTCACGGCGTGGAACCATGCGATAAATAAAAGCGCTGGCATAGGTAAATATGCTTGCTTGCCTCTGACTTTCAGAGGCGCAAAGACCTTCATTGCCCTTCATGAGGTAACCTGGCACCAATATCCCTGACAAATCCCAGTTTCATACACATGTGCCTTACAAACAAACTGAAAAAACACCCTTGGAAAATAAAATATTGCACTAACAGTGCCAACAGTGTGGCCCTAAAAGAAAATAACAATGATCATTTTGCATAATGTACTGCCTATCACAGATAGCTGTATATATTATGTTTTATGCAAGGTACCGGCTTGACTTTCATTTAATCAGACTTTGATACTGTTTCACAGATTTATTGATAGACTTATCAAACATTTAAACTCAGATATTTTTTTTAAGAAAAAAGCATGCATCAAAATTGTATGCCAATAAAATAAATCTATAAGGCTTTAGAGCAAATAGTCTCATGTAGGTTTGAGATCGTATACTTCAATGTAGTTATAACAGAACATCATATCAATTAAACTACAGCTTTTAACAGCTTGACAGAGTCTTGTTTTTTTCTGAAATGGTCTTTATGCATTTTATTATTATTAGAAAATCGCTAGTTATGCCCTGTACTTCACTTCACTAGTTATGAGGTAAATCTTTATTAACGCTTGGCAATTCAGGATAATAAATCAAAGAGCCTCTTCAATCTGGGAATTGAACTACGCAGTATTGAACAGTTTAATGAAAACAGGAGCTGCCTCCATTCCTCCTATTGATTTTGTAGTGAACCCAGTTTAACGTCCTTGGAAAATACAACAGGTAATCCACTCAGTTATTCATCGGCAAATTATGTAAAAATGCAGAATTTTCAACTTAAAACTATTTAAAGGGAATAACTGCAGACATTTCCTTTTCTCCCCCACATCAAACTATTTTTAACCTAATGGAAACCATTTCATCCTTAATTATCTGTGAATCTGATCTTTACTGACCAAAGACATAATGGTGTCAAACTCTATTTCAACCATGGGGTCAATAAGGTTAAATGGGGCGTGCTGTGTCACTATAAATAATACAGTTTTCTTCTGCTGAGAGGTTTACTGTTTATTTTCTCCACAGGGATCAGATTAATATAAATTTGCATATCAGTATCATTACAGTTACAAAAGCAGTCTGTTCTTAGTGGACAGAGAACTGTAATCTGATATCTGAGATCTTCCCACTCATTGTTGAAATATGTTGGGAGTGAGTTTACAGATTGAAGTTTACAGATTGAACAAAAGCGTACAAAGCATATAATGGGGAACAAAAACATACATATAAGTGTAACATGGCGGGGGGGGGTAGATTAATTAAAAAATCTGGATAATATTTTGACTACTTAAGCTTAATTTAGCCCTAGAATTAGAATCAGGGTTAAGACTAGGATCAGGTTTTGGCCTGGGGAAGGGTGATGGTTTGACTTTATAGTAAACATTTCAGTTAGTATTGTGTTTCTACTGGGTGAACAATATTTATGTTTTCCTCGATATTATTTTCTCAAATTACACTAAATTTTGCACAGTAATGAATTTTGGCAATCAGACTTGAGTTACACACGGGACAGCTTAAGGTAACATTTACCAATAAACTTTCACTTCAATTTGGCTTTTGTGGTGTATTTCCACTGGGTAACCTGAAATGGATTAAGTTGCAGATCACATGTGTCTTAGAGCAGTGGTCTATTCTACCAACTAAATTATCAATTTTAATTTGAGTTGTCATGATTAACATTCAGTCCATTTTGACTGTGTATTGGAATCGCCAATTAAAACATGTATTGTGCATTTCTAGTCTAAGGCTGAGTTTAAAGTGGAGGTAGGTGGATTTCATATTTGTTCTAAAAAATGTTAAGTAATGCAAATCACATAGTTACACATTACATGTCAATCCCACATTTGCATGAAGAAAATTAAAATCACCTTGGCAAATAAATACAACTCATACAGTCTAGTATATTCCCCATATATTTCTGAGAGTGCGGTGTTATCTATGCATTTATACTACTCTCTGCTGCTTTCAGTATTCTCCTGGAACAAGAGACCTTCTCCCTCAACATGCAGGCAAAGTTGTAATGCTCAGTGTGCTTCATCGATCCATGCAAGGGCTGCTTTATTGAGCTATTACAATGCAACAGTGATGCTTGAAACTGCAATCATGGTACTTCTACTCTTGTTACAAATGGCACACAACATGCATATGATTACTAAAACGTGACGTGAGACTTAATTGGCTGCTTGGAGTTCTGTTTGATGAAACCTTCAGAATACTAAAAGAAAACTGTCTGGTTTAGAAGAGTTAGTCATCACCTTAATATTAATAACCTATAATATTAAATGTGCAGGTTTTGTTGTGCATAGCTATATGCATATAGTACATATACAATGTATATGTATATGTGTGTGTGTGTGCATATACACAAAACAAAGCCAAAATCTTTTATTCACTGCAATGCTTCTGAGGTGCTGACCAATATAAGGTCATGTCTTACATAAAACATGTAACTGTTTCTTTCAGTTCACACCAACAAACCAGGAATGGTTAAAAAAAATGTGATTGTGTGATTTGGTGATCCACACAACTCAAGGGTCCATCTTCCAAAGTATGCATGATTCAGGAGGCATTCTAAAAGACGAGAATGGTTGACATGGTTGACGTTGCTTGTAATGTCTACTAATTCTGTGTCACTGTTTGATTCACTTTGCATGATCAGTGAATCTGACTCTTCCTCGAGTAATGCAAATGAGTTGTACGGATTGTAGCTCCATTTGTAGCATGACAGAAAGGGTTAAAGGGGTATTTTGCATACAGAGAAGGAGTGTGAAGTAGAGGGGTTTACGGCAGATTTGTCTGTGATCCCTATGGGGTTATGCCTGCATTCTTGCATGTTTTCATACTGATCCCAGGAGCACTACTTCCCACAATCTGGTTCAATTAGGACAGGCTGCTCTTCTCCTGTGGATTGTAGGCAGGGATTAAGTGTGTTTAATTTCATATAAATTAAAGGGCTGGAAGCAGTGACCCAATAGGTGACATCCTAAAGATTTTAATATATTTATTCTGGAGGAATGAGCACTGAATACAGGGACGGCGGTTCCTTCTTTGGGGAATGTAATGCACAATGCATTCTTAAAGAGATACTCTAGCCTGTTCAGTAAACAAAACTGTACTAAACAGAAGCAGAGCAAAAATAGAGGGAATAAAATAAAGGAATGCAACCTTGAGTTGCTGTCCTCAGTGAAAGGATGTGGAGATGGAGTTATATAGCCTGTGAGGTGAGAGCAGGTCACGTCTTCTGCTCATGACGCCAGCAGTAGTGAACAAGTTAAAATGCCTGCAGCATCAGAGCAGCCTGTGGTTTTGAACCACACTCAACTAATAGGGCAGAAACAGCCAGGGGAAGTTTTTTTTTTTTTTTTGGTTGTCATGAAACACCTGTCAACTGCACATACATGACCGATGCTTCAATAGGTAAATGTCAACCTAGTGAGCAGTCTTATCTCCCACTGTTCACTCACAAACAAATCAATACGCCACTATTGCTCAGCACCATTTCCATAATAACTATGTAATGTAAGTCAGCTTTGGCTCTATTGTGTTGTACAGAGCCTGTCATTTCCAACAGTTAAATGCAAATCATATGTTATCATTCAGCACGCTGCAAGGTGGATGCCGATGTCTTTGTGCAGAAAAGGAATCAGCGTGAGGTGTGTGGCCTTTCACAAAAAGCCCGTCACATGCAACAGCTCTCCTTTCTGAAAGAGGCCATGCCATTTGCATCTGAGGACAGCAATCTTTCTTTAATTTTAGCATTTTATTGCTGTGCTATACAAACATATGTAAATGTGGGGTGGAAAGGCTGCATTTCCTGTATTTCTGCAAACCGAAAATCACTCCTTGGTTGCCCACATGAGCAAATCATTTAAAATATTTAAAACGATATTTCAGCAACAGGAAGGTAAGGCAAAGTTTAATTTCCACACTTGTAAGATTATAGGTTGAGTGGCACATTGCTATATGATGTAGCACAATGTGAAGTTAGGAAACTGTAAAGTTTGGAGGAAAATAAACACTATTTCAATGTTTGTAATCTTTAAACCTCAGACTACACTTCAACAACAACAACAACAACAACAACAACAACAACAACAACAAAAAGCTTTCTTTGATTTAATATATCTATGGTGTCAAACACAAATTTACAGTGGTTTCGATGGTTTTGGATGTCATGAAATGCAGCAGAGAGACAGCAACATAGATCACAGCTGCCTTTGCATGTTTTAAAGTAAAACCCATTTAATTTAAGAGCCAGCCCTTCTCTTCAATGACACTGTTAGGTGTAATTTTAAGTGAAGTATGCTGAAAACATAAATCATTGTATTAGAAATATACATATAAACAACTTTTAGAACCACTATGTGTGTTTTAACAATAATCTCTAAATCTTCTTTCCCACACATTGCATAAATCTTTTCATCAAGAATATTATTGAAATATCACAGAAAGATCCTGCTAATATATGGATGTGTTTAGGAATAAATCATGCAATAGATGTGCCTTAGATATTTTTTGTTCACCTGGGGTAATGTATGATTTAGTGCACACTTCTGCAATAGTCACTTAAATGACAGCCTTAAGAGAATTGAAAGACCTTTTGTGATTTTTACTTACAAAGAACACATGATCACCAGAGCAAGTACACCAAATAATCGCTCTGCCATGCTTTTTACCATGATGTGACGCAGTAATCTGCAACAATAACATGGTGGGGGAAAGAAATCCAAAAATAAGCAGCCTCTTGAGACCCACTATCTCCGCCACACACACAAATCAAAGTGGACACTTTCTGAATCCGAGACATACACCAGCATGAATATTTAGCAAGATCTGCTGGCTAACTGAGACATTGTCATGTTTTCATCACCAGCTCATGATCACAGGGGGAGCTGAGGAGCTCATCTGTATTAAAGTTCTGCACCATTTCCTTTCCTGTCTGGCCCTGTCTTTTAAATAGCAGCCAACAATGGAAATAACACAAATTTGATTGTATGTTGTTTTATACAATTATGCAGATATTCATTTGTGTTGTCAAATTGTGTTTATAAACGTGAAGGCAAAGAATGGTCAATAAGAAAATATCTCTGAACATACTTAGGATATACAATTAAAAACAAAACACTTATTTATTGGAATATATTGAAAACAAATATTTACTGACTTCATCTGGTCATCGATAACATGTTTTAAAAAAAAGCTTAATTGGTAGTAGGTGGCCTAACACCTACACCATCCCTGCAGCACAGTTGCACAGTCTTCAACCTCTTTGTTTTAGTAAAAATATTGCTTTACCTACCATGTGTAACCTCAGTCTCATAAGAGCAGTCTATCAAGAATGCTGCAGCCTAAATATTGTATTCCCCGAACCTTCAATATGCTAGACCAGTCCCCTTGTTGATTATTGCAATTCAATCCACTGTATTAATTAAAATCAGAGCTGGAGGATACATCTTCACCCTGGCTGGTGAACCAGGTGTTTAATTTATTTATTTAATTAATTATTTGTAATTGTTTATATACTTTTGTTTTTGGAGAAGGGGTTATCTCTTCAATATGCTAATTTGCTTCCTATTGCCTCAGGACTTTGGAATAAGTGATTAAATGTCTCAATGGGACATTTTCTAGTTAATCCTTATAAAATGGATAATAAGATCAATAATTCTCGCATAGAACCAGAGTTAAGGTGATAGATGTGTGCCAGCAGAGAAAAAGCAACACAGGGATGCCAATTCTCAGTCTCCAAAGCCTCAAAGTCAGTTACCGAGCCTAGAGCAAGAGAAGAACTTGGCATTAGAGTTGGGTGTGCTCCTCTAAATAGCAGCTTTTTATTTTTCGTTAAGAAACAGAATCAAGTCAAATAAGTTGAATGTGACATCATACGAAAATTGATCCAATGAATCTAAACAAGCCCTGTGTATAATTCTTAACTGTTTCCATATTTCAGTGTATTATTAACACAGATCATGAGTTCATTTCAGTATTTAAGAAAAATATTTCCCTAACTCTAAACATATTCTTATCCCTGAACCTAGCCCGGGACTAAGCCTAAACAACTCCAAATCTGTCCATTGATATTTATGCTAATTGTAGACCAATCCTAACACCAAACCCAAAGGCAGTGTTTCCCTACCTCTTCCAACCTATGTCACCTCCTTAATATAACACCTCCCAACAACCCACCCCACTATAAATTAAAACAAATCTCACTCTGACTGGGAAGAAATATCATGTCACACAATACTAGAAATGCAAGAAAAAGTCTCTACAGACAAATGGGATTTCCATGTCACTGTCATGACATTTCCTTTTTTTCTTCAGCTTTGATGAAGGGTAATGCAATTTGCTTGACTAAAGTCATGCCAAGATGGATGACATTCTGTAATTTTAAAAAGTAAACACATTTCTAAAAATTACCTTTCTAAGGAAAATGTCAAATGTTTGGATGCTCGAGATCACTGTGCAGGAAAAACTGCGATGGTGTTAATGAGTAACCACTTGGTTCTGTGAAAAGATGAAAAAAACAGCTACTTATTTTACCAAATATCCAAAGAGACAGTTATATTGTAGGTTTTCCTCCTATTTTCACACTTCTTATGCACGTGGCTGCCTTTCACATAGCACTTTACTGGCAGGGACCTGAAGGCTATTCAAACAATATCTGCCTGGTCAAACAACTGCAAAAAAGTCAGGCACTAAGCCTGTTCCACTGTGCCAATGAGACTGCAAATAATATATCACCTATCTCTATCTATCTATCTACCTATCTATAATTTTAACTTGTATTATTTTTACTGGGCTTCGTTTTACTGTGTTTATTTAGAGAAACAGAAAAATGGACTGGTTTTAATTAATCATGATATAATGTCGCAATTAACATGCAACAAAAGCATTAATGAATAGATTCTGAACTCGGATGTATATTCATTAAGGCTTTAATAAAGTCTATATTAGCAAGGAAGGCAAATTAATCCCACAACCATTTGCTATGCTAGGTCAGCTGAGGCTGCAGGAAATTAAGAAGCACTTCCCTCGCCAGATTCAAAAGTTGAGAATTTCCAACAACAAAACCTAGCTTGCAGATCAAGAACGTGGAATGTGAGTGATGTCATCGGTACGCTGTGGGATATGGGTGTGACAGAGTTGGAATTCTTACAAGGCTTTTGATATACACTCATATATATCTGCACATTTACTCTATGATTCTTAGCACATGAGCCACCAAGGTCAAGGTTTTGTTATTGTGCTAATCAGCCCACTAGCCAATAATTTATCACAATAACAGACGTCAGCTATATTGTGAAGGAAATTGAACTGCTTGTAATTAATCTTAATTGTTGCTGAACGTAATGTCATGTTCACGTTGTGTGAACACTTTCGTGAACTCTTGATTTTCTTATGAAGTTTGCAGGAAATTTTTTATTGAGAGGTTTGTTTGTGTTCAGAACCTGCTCATAGCTGTTGCTTAATTTGAAAAAGGTTTATATATATATATATATATATATATATATATATATATATATATATATATATATATAAAGACATATATATTTTTACAAACACTCAAATAAATAAACACACAAATAAATCAAAATGTAAGCTAGTGTGGGGTGGCATGGTGGCACAGTGGCACCTTCTGTCACCCTGGTTCAATTTTTGCCATGGGTGTCTGCCTGTTTCTGCATGCGTTTTCTCTGGGTGCTTTGGTTTCCTCACACATCCCAAAGATAGGTTAAGCTTAGGTTGATTGGCTACTCTAAATTGCTGTGTGTGCTGCCCTGCGATGGTATCCTGGCTCTGGCTCATAATAACCCTTATTGAATGAAGAAAGTTATTCTGTGATTATCATACAAGGATACCCGTGTAAAGGTATGATACAAATCAGGAGGATATATATGTTTATTTTTGTATTTATGCACATTAATTTATAGATGAGAACAAACAAGAGACTCACCATTTGGTGTAAAGATATATATTTGAGCATGTGCTAGAAAGAAGGATAAAGGTATGTTGATGAATTGGAGCAATTTCTCCTCACGGCAGCAGTCCAACCAGATACACAGAACATTATACACCAGGTAACACTTTCACTGGATATCTAACAGAGAGCACTGGTCTATTTGACTTATAGATTGAATTAATGCCATCAAAGCGCATATGGTTGCATTTCTAAGATCTGATGGGAATGCATCTCTACTTCTTAAAACAGTGGAGTGTGTTTTTATATTGACACCCCTGCATCCAACAACAAATGATGTGATTGGCCTTCAGTTCTTCAGGGTGAAAAACCTTTTCAAGTCAACTGGATCAAAGTATTATTATATATATATATATATATATATATGCCATAAAACTATTCAGAACTATCTCCTTCCTCTGTTGGCCCCCGATACAACAGAAAAGATAATGAATTAGTGATAGTGTTCACCCCCGTAACACTATTTGCCATCAATAAAATAAATAAGCATAGCAGACATGAAGATCAAGAAACAGTCGAATATAGAAGGGGAGGAAAAAGACAGTGAGAGACTGTTAAATAAAGATGTATTATCCAGAACACATTCAACAATCTGCATTCCTCTATTTCCCCTGACTGTAAAAAGAGGAGGTGAAATATTAAAGTGCTAAAGATGAGTAACTGCCTATCATGGTAGATTAGCTAGCCAAACACACTACCAATCAGGATCTATTTAATTTCCTAAATGGGGGTCCCCTAAACAGCAATTAAGAATAGTTTCGATGAACATCAGAAGTATTTTCCATCACCGACTATATGGTCATTAACTGGAGAGACCATACAGCATGAAAAATGAAATGTACATTTTGCAAACCTCATTCTCCCTCCAAGACTTACTGTGAATAGTCAGTCTAATTTTAATTTTCAGATTCGTCTTCTCTGAATTGACTGCTCAATTCAATCCCATCTGCATTGAAGGATTTCACTTTTACCCTCAAAAACATCACATGTAGAAATGCTTCTAGCCTGCTTTGCAAACTAACTAACTAAACACCTTATTAAGGAAAGGGTAAAGAAAACACACAGAACTTCTCTTGGCTTGTTTATACATTCCTCCATTTTTATTTCACACCCAATGAACTCCAGTTATCTTCCCAAGTGTTGAAAATATGTCTAATTATGTATTTCCATACTTGCGGTACTTTCAGAATATAGGCAGTGAAAAGCTTCAAAAATGCCCCTGATGGTGTGTGTATCCTGATATAGAATAGTCGAATTTCTGTTGTTAGTTTACTTTACTGTATGTCTCTCAAGATATCTTAATAGATTGAAATGGAATTGCATGCACTGCTAGGCAACCATGAAGTGATTCTCAGCTAGCTGGTGCAAGGTGGGTAAACCAGTGGGGAGCACCACATTACAGGGACGACGTGGTTCATTAGACTGCTGCACAGTATGTAAGAAAACATGCTCTTTCTAAATGGCCTGGGAATATGGGCCAGCAGGGTTGCAAAGGAGGAGCCGGCTGTAAATTACAACTAATTACAGCTTCTGCTAGCTTTATACTTATACTCTTTGGTGCCTTGTAGACGAAGACTTGATTTGTATTGTTTTCAAAGTATGGCTGACTTGGTATAGGGGTGTGAGACACCAGACTGCATTACGGAGTGAAATAGAACTGCTTCAAAGAGGGAAAATTTAATTTAGTCCTGCTGGACGGTGTGATACTGCGATAATAAAATACTGCACTTTTTCCATTGTATCAAATTACAAGGTTATGTGTCATAATGCTTGCACAATAAAGACATTAACTTGCTAGGGATATGTTTTAAAAGCCAGGAACCCTTAAATTAGAAATATATACAAAATTAAGGAAGCTTTACAGCTCTTGATGACCATTTCATATGCAGATTTTCCCAGTGGCACCATTTAAAACAACAGATTTTGTTGCCAAGTTGTGACAGCTAAGGTGGACTGACTGATTATTTTCAGTGTGTTTTAAAAAAATATATATTTTAATTAATGTAAATCTTATTCACTGTGAATCTTTGAGCATGTGCTACAGAGATGGATGAAGCCATGTTGATGAATAGGAAATGGCTGTTTATACACAACTTGCTGAAGCACTTCTGGCCTCTTGCCTTTTTCATCTTCCAGAACCTTACAAACTGTCTCTGAGTATTATTACAAATGTTCCGTAGTATATATTTCTATAAGATATTCCCCGTTAGCAATATATTATATATAGACAGAGCTGACATAACTGCATAGGGTAATTAAAATGCATCGCGAAATGAGAAGTACAAGGGCAGAGGAGATCGGCAATTTCCTTTTCTGTGCTGTTAAAAATTAAATTTCTGTAACATAAAACAGGCTCCTATTAGCACCAGTGATGTGGGAGGAATAAAGTAATAGTTCAAGGTCCAAGGACATTCTATGCAAGGGCAAAACAGTATTAAGTGGGGGGAAAACAAAGAAAAAACCCTGCTGTTCAAGAAAGTGATGCTAGTGCTTTGTTTTTGGATCTCTGTTCAGTGACCATTAAAATGGATTATCATGAAACAAATAGCTCGAAAATGACTTACTGTATATCTATCTTGAGATTTAATGTAAGGTTTCTCATTACAGTCTAACTTCCTTTCTTCTTGTTCAGAAAAGTGAAAGAAAACATAACGGAAAATCAATGTATGAATTTGTATTTAATCATCCATTGCTTTCAAGTGCTTTGAGATGTGAGTGATTTCAGATTTCTTTTTTTCTTTTTTTTTACCAATTCAACAGTTTTATTTGTTTATGCCACTTACAGCATTTCTTCTTAACGCTTTAGCTAAATGGAAACCATTTGGAAACTGAGTTAATTGAGCATGTATTTTGTATGATGTGCTTTGTGTCCAGGCTACACTGTAAGAAATGGGAATCTGCAGAACAAAGACTTCAGCAAATACAATTTACACTGATCCAAAATAAGAACCACATTTTACACTTGTAAGGGTCATTTTAAAGTTCTGGATATACACAAAACGTCAACAAAACATATATTAACTCTTTATTTGAATAAAACCAGGTACAATATATGATATTATTTGAAAATGTAAATACAAGATTACAATCATATATAATAATAATGTTACCAAACAACTTGACTATGCTTATGTATATCACCATCTGCCCATATCGACCCACTGCTGGATGAAGGCCTCCAAAAAATGTTTCCACTTGCTTGGATCTACAGCCTCTCTTTTCCATGTCTAAGTATTTCATCTTCCCATCTTTTACGTGGTCTTCTTTTTTCATCTCTTGGGATCCATTCAATAGCTTCCTTTGTCCATCTTTGATCTGCTTATGTATATATGTATGTGTATATATCTGACATTCATAGAAAAGGCATTTGTGCCTCAACCTAGATTTTAAATGACAATTTGACATGAACTCATCCACTGTAAGGAAGGCAGGTTTTGAAAACATATCTGGGTATAAACAGAACCCCCTGAAGAAGTCATTTAGTGAATACTTTTGAAGTACAGCATTCAGGGCTACTTTTTGTATAGACTGATTGTCTGCAGGAAAAGCGCAGGCTGAGATAGTTTAAATCTGAGTAACGTAAACATGTAAATGACTGCTCTCATATTGAAAGGCGAGAAGCATCCACACATTGAACAAAGGATGTGCAAATGACAAAAATAAATAAACAAATACAAATGTCATGGTGACTTTGGAATGATATCTGCTCGGTAACAGCGGAGTGATGCACAAACTGACCTATTCGACAGAAGCGCACACCACATGTGGAAGAAGTCACTGTCAGTGTAAGGACAGTCGAGATAGGAGTGAATGTCAACTGGAAAAAAATAAAATAAATAAAATAAAATCATGGCGCCCCAGGAGCATGGGACTGAAAGAACACTAGCTGGCATTTCACAGTTACCTTGAGCTTGGACAAATCTTTGTGTAGCTGTTGCAAAATTATTTCCATGGCCCTAAGCCTTGAAGCAACTTCTCCAGCCCCATGAGTTAGCCCTCAAGCACATAGCCCTCAACCAGCTCAAGGGCTGAAATACAACAACATTATTAACGGAGGCCCTGCAGGAGAAAAAGCTTGCCGGCTTTGTTTTGAGAAGACAGCGCTGGCAGCCCTTTCCTTGGGATTTGCTTAAAAAAAATACTCACAGAATCCATAAGAACGGGAAAAAAAAAACTCCTGTATCTCATCATAGCTTCTCACAGCCAGCCAAGCAGATAGAAAAGACATTAACACCTGGTAGGCAAAGTCCTAGTAAAGCTTCTTACCAAATCATACTCAGCACTGCCCAAGTTTCAAGGTATTTACACCACATCTGTATCACAGGGGCATGAGAAGAAAAAAAACACAAACCTGTGATCAATGCAAACGCTTGCAAGGTGAGTAGAAAACGGCGCCAGAATCTGTCATTACAGTCTTGTAAGTGCTTTTTTTATAACAGGATGTTTAATTATCTCTTTTTCTGTGCCAGTTGGATGAAGCAAAGGTGGATCACAGCTTATGTGAAAAGCATTATCTAGAAAGGTGAACATACAGCTTTTTCTTACTTTCTTAATTTTATTTCCTTACTCCGTGTGTGTATGCCATAGAACTTTAGTTGTTAATTATGTATTTCAAATCTGTTAGAGACTTCTTCCAAAGACACAGCTTTCTTTTTGTCTTTTGTTTCAGCTTAAGCACACTGGCTGGTAAACTGGGCATCAGTCCTAATTCTTTGCAACTTTCTTACACATTTTCAGTACGTTACTGAGAAGATTTAAATTAAATGACATACAAAGAAGTTGGAAAATATAAACTGCATCACAGACAGATTGATAATAATAATAATTATAATTATTATCATAATAATTATAATCATATTTATTATTATCATTAGACATACAAAGACGTTGGAAAATGTAAACTGCATCACAGAAATAGATTGATAATAATAATAATTATAATAATAATAATTATAATAATAATAATAATAATATATACAATTATAATTATTATTATCATCAATCTGTTTCTGTGATGCAGTTTACATTTTCCAACTTCTTTGTATATTTTCCAACTTCTTGTATAATCATAATTATTATTATCATTTCGTAGGAAGATGGAAGACTCTTTTAACCAGTCTGCAATTTGCAAAATTTCCAATTTTCTTCACCTTCATTCTCAATCAGGCCTTTATAATCCTTTCAAATGGATTTACTATGCTTGTCTGTCTTTTAACATTTTTCCCTTCTAAAAATGTAATAGGCTACACTTTAAAAATCCTACAAACTACAGTGACATAGAAATAGGAAGAAATGAGAATTCAGATGATCAACAAATAAGGGGAAATGTTGCAAATGAAGTTAATAGGTGTGTGGTGTAACAGAATAAACCATATACAGTATTTTAATTTTTGTTGCCATTAGTCTAAGCTTGACAAACATGCTAAATACCTGTGTCTGTGCTTATAGTCCTTCTTCACCAGTTTGCAAAAGATACACCCATGCACCATGAGAACTTTAAATACAGGGACATAAATGTAAGTAATATGGAGGCCTGTCAGGTGGGGGGGGGCAGGAGAAGTGCTGTGGCTGTTGGACTGGACCCTGTCTTGGTGAGTCAGCTAAACGATCATTACAATCATTAAACTGGATTGACAGGAGGCCGCAGTGAGACAAAAACAGAATTCTGTCTGGCATCTCTGGGATTAGAAAGCACAAAGCCCTTGCCAGTAATTCTTCAAGACAAATAGCATTGCTCCCCAGATGCAGCTTTAACGTCGGAGGCATGCTCGACTAATTAGCAAGGGAGGTGTGAAGGTGAAATCATTAATTTATTTATACAGTGTGTCCTCCATCCCCTTGTCCCCTTTTGATGGAAGGCAAAAGGAGGAAAAGGAGGAGAGGGAGGAAAAAACAAAGGAGGCAGAGAGAGAGGGATAAAATGTGAGGAAGATGAGATACAGTGAGGGAAAAAAGTATTTGATCCCCTGCTGATTTTGTACGTTTGCCCACTGACAAAGAAATGATCAGTCTATAATTTTAATGGTAGGTGTATTTTAACAGTGAGAGACAGAATAACAACAAAAAAATCCAGAAAAACGCATTTCAAAAAAGTTATACATTGATTTGCATGTTAATGAGGGAAATAAGTATTTGACCCCTTCGACTTAGTACTTGGTGGCAAAACCCTTGTTGGCAATCACAGAGGTCAGATGTTTCTTGTAGTTGGCCACCAGGTTTGCACACATCTCAGGAGGGATTTTGTCCCAGTCCTCTTTGCAGATCCTCTCCAAGTGATTAAGGTTTCGAGGCTGACGTTTGGCAACTCGAACCTTCAGCTCCCTCCACAGAATTTCTATGGGATTAAGGTCTGGAGAGTGGCTAGGCCACTCCAGGACCTTAATGTACTTCTTCTTGAGCCACTCCTTTGTTGCCTTGGCTGTGTGTTTTGGGTTATTGTCATGCTGGAATATCCATCCACGACCCATTTTCAATGCCCTGGCTGAGGGAAGGAGGTTCTCACCCAAGATTTGACGGTACATGGCCCCATCCATCGTCCCTTTGATGCGGTGCAGTTGTCCTGTCCCCTTAGCAGAAAAACACCCCCAAAGCATAATGTTTCCACCTCCATGTTTGACGGTGGGGATGGTGTTCTTGGGGTCATTCCTTCTCCTCCAAACACGGCGAGTTGAGTTGATGCCAAAGAGCTCGATTTTGGTCTCATCTGACCACAACACTTTCACCCAGTTCTCCTCTGAATCATTCAGATGTTCATTGGCAAACATCAGACGGGCCTGTACATGTGCTTTCTTGAGCAGGGGGGCCTTGCGGGCGCTGCAGGGTTTCAGTCCTTCACAGCGTAGTGTGTTACCAATTGTTTTCTTGGTGACTATGGTCCCAGCTGCCTTGAGATTATTAACAAGATCCTCCCATGTAGTTCTGGGCTGATTCCTCACCGTTCTCATGATCATTGAAACTCCACGAGGTGAGATCTTGCATGGAGCCCCAGACCGAGGGAGACTGACAGTTATTTTGTGTTTCTTCCATTTGCGAATAATCGCACCAACTGTTGTCACCTTCTCACCAAGCTGCTTGGCGATGGTCTTGTAGCCCATTCAAGTCTTGTGTAGGTCTACAATCTTGTCCCTGACATCCTTGGACAGCTCTTTGGTCTTGGCCATGGTGGAGAGTTTGGAATCTGATTGATTGATTTCTTCTGTGGACAGGTGTCTTTTATACAGGTAACGAGCTGAGATTAGGAGCACTCCCTTTAAGAGAGTGCTCCTAATCTCAGCTCGTTACCTGTATAAAAGACACCTGGGAGCCAGAAATCTTGCTGATTGATAGGGAATCAAATACTTATTTACCTCATCAACATGCAAATCAATTTATAACTTTTTTGAAATGTGTTTTTATGGATTTTTTTGTTGTTATTCTGTCTCTCACTGTTAAAATACACCTACCATTAAAATTATAGACTGATCATTTCTTTATCAGTGGGCAAATGTACAAAATCAGCAGGGGATCAAATACTTTTTCCCCTCACTGTATGATAGTACAGCAAAGAGAGAGAGAGAGAGAGAGAGAGAGAGAGAGAATAAAAAAAGAAACAGTGAAAGATACTAAGAGAAAGAATGGCATACTTTTTCATGGCAGACGTATCAGAAATACCAGGGAGAACATTTAATTTAGAGGGAGAACACCCGTAAAAGTAAAAGTTTGAAAAAATATGTCAGCAATGGCTACTGTCTCCTGCCAAGCCAGACAAGATTGTAGATAGTATTGTTTTTATATAGTTTTCTACACTTGACCTAAAAAGCATCTAATTCAAAACATTTTTAACAAGTCTAAGTGTGTTTTAAGGAAGTGTGTGGATAGCTCTACTTCTGTCTGAAATAGGCCTAATGCACCATACACCCTAATATTGACGGTATTCCTTCACTGACGACAGATCTACCTAGAAGCATCTACATGACATGTATTGCCACAGGCAATCCCGCGTAAATGCTCACAGACACAATTTATTGTAAATGCTCAGATCAAGTGATGCATCCCCAAACCATGCGTTGCAAAACTGCAGTGGTTTGGAAAGTACCCTTAATATTTAAAACAAGAATGGTTTGCGAGCAAGCTTTTAAAAAGACAATATTTATTTTATGGGGACAGAATGCATTAAAAGCCCCAGTGCTTCCATCTAATAGTACTTTTGCCCTGGAGTAGTGCGGTTAATCTCAGCTGCACTCAAGCCACAATGTGCTATGGCAATCCACCTCTTTTAGGGAGTATTTTACCATCTGCCTGAGCTGAGTTTATAAAAAGAAGAAGAAGTAATCACACAAATCATAATCACAGTTTCATAAAAACAGATAGCAATGATCCCTGTACCCAAAGCATTAAATAATATGTCATGTTCATCTGGAGCCACTAAGAATCCTGCTTAAAAAAATATAATAATCCTACAGCATACATTCTTTCAGGCCAAATTATGAATGAATTGAAATATTAAAACATCGGTGAAGGGACCCATAAGTAAATAAATAAATAAATAAATAAATAAATAGTGCTGGAAATATGAAACAATAAAAAAGAGGATAGAAGATTGAGATGTGGATGAAGTTCATTGGACCAAAAAAACGTATCTTCAACATATATTTGTAAAGGATTTCTAATGGCTTCCAAAGGGATATAATTTTATCCCCTAAGTTAGAGAGATATTTCATAACCCCTAAGTGCCACAGGCAGAATTGAGGTAGAGAACATCATAAGTGGAATGAAAATGGCGCCCCACTGGAATTCATTAGCTTTCCTTTACATATTGTGGAAAATGTGTAAATGCTAACTTTTGGAAATAATTTAACAATGGCCTTCAATAAAGGAGAATTCCAGCCTATAATGAAAAGCAATCCATGTGCAACATAAAAAATAAAATATGTAGGATTTTGAGCCACGGTGGTTTCTAGGAAAAAAAGCCAGTAGTGATAAAAGCTAAAAAGACACTGCCAGAAGAGACCAGGGAATAAAACAACAAATCATATCTAGCTATAAAATAGGACTAGAATATTAGGAAGTACCCATGTGTATGTATTCCCTTTTAAAAAAGAAAGAACTCATAGAATTGGATGTGTCAATACATAAAGTGTACCCTTAAAATATTCTTAAAGACATGACAGTGTATTCTGTGAAGCAATGATTAGAATTATTATATATTTTTTTATATACAAAACATGTATTTGTAGTATGGTGGATTAGGAATGATGAAACAATCTGTATTTAAATATTTTTCAATTAAATCATAATTGGATAAGTCTCCACCTCCCCATGGGCAATTACAGCTGTGAGTCTATTGGGATAGGTCTCTACCAATACTGTACACCTAGATTTGGCAATATTTAACCATTCTTCTTTACAAAACTATTCAAGCTCTATCAAGTTCCTTGGGGAGTGTTGATAGACAGTAATCTTCAAGTCATGCCACACATTTTTGATTGGACTCTGACTGGGCCACTCAAAGACATTTACCTTCTTATTCTTTAGACACTCCAGTGTAGCTTTGGAGGTGGACTTTGGGTTGTAGTCATATTGAAAGGTACATTTCTGTTCCAGTTTCATCTTTCTTGCTGAGGGCAGCAGATTTTCCTCAAGGACTTTTCTGTACTTCCATTCATTTTACCTTCTATCCTGACAAGTGCCCCAGTCCCTGCTGATGAGAAACATCCCCATAGCATGATGCTGCCACCACCAGGCTTCACAGTACTGATGGTGTAATTTAGGTGATATACAGTGTTGGGTTTGTGCCAAACACTTTGCATTCAGGCCACATGGCTACAGTATCTCCTGAGTGTTTTTTTTGCATACTTCAAATGGGATTCAAGGTGGGCTTTCTTGAGTAATGGGGCTTCCTTCTTCCCACCCAATCATACATGACAGATTTGTGGAGTGCTAGGGATATTGTTGTCACATGAACACTTTGACCAGGCCCTAAAAGCCTGTAGCTCTTGCAACGTTGCCATAGGTAGCCTCTCTGATCAGTCTCCTTCTTGCTCGTCATCCAGTTTGGAGGGTGCCATTCACCTTCCACTTCTTAATAATCGTCTAGACCATACTCCATGGGATAGTCAATATACAATTTTTTTATACCCTGATCTGTGCCTTTCAACAACTTTGTCCTGGAATTCTTCTGAAACCTCTTTGGTGCTCAAGGTTGAATCTTTGCTTTGAAATACACTGCCCAGCAGGAAGCTCCATGAAGTGCTGAATTTATCCTGAAATCATGTGAATTGCTACAATGTAACACAGGTGGAACATTTTAATTCCAAGCTACAAGGCAACAAAATCTGACACTTCCAAGTAGGAATTAATTTGTTTTATACACAACCTACTCCACACATTAAAATAAAAAACAAATAGTAAACAGATAATTAGTTGGCCTGTAAGTAATAATAGTGGATCTCATGATTTCAGAATGAAAACACCTGTCTCTTTGAGGTTCCTTGGTCAAGCAAAGACTCAACCATGAAGACCATGGAGCATTCAAAGCAGGTTAGGGATGAAATAATTGAAAAATACAGGTCAGGATAACGATACAAGACATATCAATTGTACCACCCAGACATTGCCTAGATCAGGCTGTCACTCCAAATTGAGCTGCAAGGCAAGGAGAAAACTGGTGAGGGATGCCACTGTGAGGCCAACAACAACTTTGAAAGAGCTATAGAGTTCAAAGGCTGAGATGGGAGAAAATGTGCATCAGTTAGACATATCCAGAACACTTCACAAAACTAGCCTGTATGGCAAGATGGCAAGAAAGGGGTCGTTTCTAAAACAAATGCCATCTCAAAACCTGCATGGAATTAGCAATATAACACCTGATCCTTCAAAATTTATGAGACCAAATTGAAAATGTTTGGTCTAAATGCCATGCATTGACGTTTGACACAGACCCAACACAACACATCTCCCACTCAACATCATCCCTACATTCAAGCCTGGTGCTGGCAGTCTCATGCTATGGGGATGCTTCTCCTCAGCATGGACTGTAAAGCTTAAGGCAAATAATGAGTGATCATCTTCCCCCCATGTGGCAGCATGTCTTTCCTGCCAGGTGGGTTGTCTTCCAGGATAACAATGCCCCCATCCACAGAGCATGTGTGGTCACCTGGTGGTTTGATGAGCATGACACTGATATTATCCATATGTCATGGCATTCTCGTCACCTGATCTGAACCCAATCAAGAATTTATGGGAAATCCTGGAACAACTCCTGAGGCAGTGTTTTCCACCTCCAATAACCAGGCCTGAGTTGATTGACTCACTCATTGAAGAATTGTGCCGCATCCCTACTAAGAAAATCCCTACACTAGTAGACTCTATGCCATATAGGCTGTACTGGCCACACGTGGTGGCCGAAGGTCCTATTAAGTGACTTTACATTGGTGTTTCCATTTTTTTGTCCACTACCTCTACATATTATTTGTTGATGCTGTGTGTTCAATCTTACATGTTTTTCATATATATTGTGCCACGATGTGATCTTAATACAAATGGACAATTAAGCATTATGATTATTAATATTGTATAATATGAATTAGAATGTAGTTTGTTTATAATAAATATAACATTTCTAATTCAGAAGCACTGCCTGACAAGAGTAAAGCTATACTGTACATTTATATTGTGTTAGGATTCACCAGTTTTCTTGTGACTCTAGATCACTTTCAATTATAGATGGCCATATATACATAGGATTCACAAATTGTCTGCCATTGCTCATTAAAATTGCATTGGCACGGTGCCATTTTTACTTATTAACTTAATTGTCTACTTATAAAGATGGGACAGATGACATTGAAGGTGTCTAAGCCAAAGGACATGTTCTATGGGAGGAGGTATATCAAAGAGTTTGATATAACCTACTGATACATGATTCATACATAGTACATGGAATTAAGGCACAGACAAATTAAATTATCTTTCTCATAAATTATGGGGAAAGTCATGAATTATCCCTACACTGTTCATCAATCATTGACATACATCTCAAAATATTTTCTCACCTACAGCAGAGTACCTGAGCTCCCATCACACTTATTTCAAGCCCGTGTCAGCTCTGGACAAATAATATATTTTCTCTTTGAAGCTACTAACTGAACAAGCGCCTTCTCATCTATGTTTTTTTTAATATATTTCTTAAAGTTGAGTTCTCAAGGATGTCTGGTATGATAACCATCATTCTGGTCTTGGCAATATATCCTTTGTCTTTGTTTCCTTTTGAAGGGTCTGGGAAATGAACATGAAATTAATAATGGAAACTCAGAGCTGAGAAAATGTTAGTAACTTCTCTCTCAAGCTCTAATATTGCAGCATGAGGAAAAATCGTCATAAACAGACAGCATGGACACTCACCTCTGCTGATATCGAGAATGGAGCGTGCGCAAAGGATGCATGTGTCCTTGTGGATGATACAAACAGATACCGCAAGTGCTGATTTAGTAGGGGAGGATTGAGGGAGGACAGTGGTGGGGGAATACCATTGGAGAAAACCACTAACACATGATATGTTACATAAAGTCTGTAAAGTATATTAGATGTACATTTACTCTCTGGAGTTAGACTGCTTTTTACTGGCTCTAGAGCGCTCCGTATGGAATAAACCATCTCAACTGAAATCCTCCGGCCTCTGGGTTTATCTTTGTAAATTTTTCACCTAGACACTATCTTGGGACTTAAACAGGGAGTTGGTAATTGGTTACACATTATGTAGGAAAAGGAAACACAATTTATTTAGGATTCTCATCAACATAAAGATTCAAATGTTGTAGTTTTTCAACAGTTTACATAAATGGCCAACATTCCCAAGTCAAGGCCACTGAATAGAGCTCCTCTCCTATTCCTCTCAAAACCTAATGGGAAAGATGACATCATTCTAATCTACACTTTCCTATTTCATACTAATTAAAGCAGATATAAATAATAGTCAAATTAATAATGTTTATACACATACAGTTTAGACAAGTTTCATTAGCAAGTTCTGACATATATAACAAATTAAGTCTCCAATAAATTTTCCAAAAGCAATCATTATTTATTGGGAGATAATTACAATGTCCTCTAAACTTCAGTAATTATACACTTCTCAACATGATATGTGTTCTTTCAGGAAGGTTTTCTTATTTGAGCTTTCATTACCAGCTTACCTTGTAAATAATTATATCTATGTACACAGATATCAACATTGTTATGATTATTCTATCCTCCTTTGTCCTTTATGTCTGAATGAATATTTGAAAAGACAAAACAAGTTTAATCAAATTGTCATAAAGATGCAATTAAATAAAACAAAGCCTTTTCCCCAAATGTATATCTTAAGAAGATGTACATACTTTATTTTTGCTTTCATCATAATAATAAAAATAATAATGTGAAGGAAATGGAAGCCAGAGAGCACTTTTACTTTGCTTATTCTGTTTGGTACCTTAAATCCAAAACAATTTCAAAAAGCTTATAAAATTATCTTAACGGAAAATAAAAAAATCACCAGCACCACCACCACCAACAACAAAAAAACACTAGGTAGTAAGAACAGAGGTGCTAAATTAGATGTGGAAAATAACTTGTTAATACAGGAAACAACAAAATTGCACTCCATCAATTATATTGCTATTCTGTTTTAACGATGCCTTTCATTATAATAATACAATTTCCTATTCCTTCACTGGGACATGATTTGATTTGATCAGACATTTGATGTAGGATGCCATAGCTCTAAGCTTTTCCCATTAATACATTTCTCTTAACTGAACATCAGATTTAAACATCACACACCAAGGCCCCACAAGGCCCTTCAGACACTACCTAGTAGACAGACCTTTACCTTAATGAAAGTGCAGTAATCTTATAGATTTTAATCTTGGAGGATGAGAGAAAACAAACTGTTTTCTAAAAAGTTGGAGGGAATTGATTGATAGATCAAGACCAATAGTTCACATTGGGGTATTAGGCTAAGAGGATAACATAGAAAGCCTTCTATAGCAGAAATAGTTTCCTTCAAAGGTTAACAAAAAAATGCAATAGGCTAAAATAGGACATTATCATTTGTTCCCAATTTCACTGAGACAAGATCTCACTAGATCTAGTTTATGACAGTTCGCCTACCTCCAGCTCCCTTCTGTGTAGCACACCTTCAGATTTTGTCTGGACACCTGCCACCCCGAAGACCAGTTCCAGCTGCAAACAAAGAAAATCTCACCGGACCCAGGAGAATAACGATTCTATGAAGACCGATCGATCACTCAGGCCCAGACCAAGCTGCTTTAAGATTTGATGCAAAGTCTAGATTGGTTTATCATTGCACATTATATCAGTTAGCAGGGTGGACATCTCTAACTGTATGACGACAGACACATTGGTGTATGTTTGTCCTAGGGCAGTTTCTCACTCTACCAAGAAATGGCCATTATTGAGATCACAGAGATCACCTTATATAACATCCCTAATATAAAAACTGATTTTGGTAGAGGTGCTTTTAGCTACGCTGCCCCATCTTCATGGAACATTTCGCAAAAGGATTTGAATCTTGATGATTTTAAATCCCAGATGATCACAGAGTGTACATATTTTTAACTCCTTTTCCTAAAGACATCATCTTAGTTTGTAAGTTATTCGTCAAAATATTGATATATGTTGTATGTTATGTTTCTTTTATGTTCGTGTAACTTGGTGCATGCTGACTTTTGCCCAGGGCTCACTTGCAAAAGAGATTTCAATCTCAATGTGACTTCTCTGGTTAAGTAAAGGATAAATAAATTAAACATCAGTCAAAGGGCCCAAGACGAAGCCACGCCACAAGCACGGTGCTCAGGCACTGGGATGTCAGCAGACTCGTAGGACATGGCAGTAGTGTCGACAAATCCAATGAGACAGTTTGGATGCTGTTTGGACAGCACCATAGGACACAACAAATTGGTCCGTATGGTGGAGCTCCCTGGTACAGTCCATGTAGAACCTCAATGCAAACATGGGGCACAGCAGGTGCAGCCAACTCTCCTCCTCCAAAGAGAGAGGAAGAGGATGGAACGCCATCAACTCTACTGGCCCACTCACAAGGAAGGGAGATAGGACTTGAGGAAGAACTGCAGCGTAGAATGAATGGCTAAAAGAGGCTGTTCCACAGTATGTCAGGGTCTTTATACAAGCAGAGGAGGACTGCTTGAGTGACAAGCACAGTGGCCAATAGGCAGCTTTGTTATACGAATTGATACCGAGATCCCATAGTAACAAGATAGGCCCCCCTCGGCCATTGGGTAGGATGCCCAACTCAACAGATAACCAAGCAACGGCATGATTAAAATACATTGTTAAAATACAATTAAGGTGTAAAAAGTTCTGAGGAATTCAATCCCCTTAATCCCACATTTAAAAAAAGAAAAGAAAAAGAAAACACACACATTTAAATCCTGTATCTCAGGTGAACAGCTGGACTGTCAGAGTTTTGGCTGTGAAAAAAGGCAGCACAGCTGGCTTTTAAGAGGAAGCGCTACCTTAGTGCCTTTGGGAGGTCACAAACAGCCAAGCAATGCAAGAGTCCTCCCCAGGAATCGCATGTAAAAACAGAAGGGCTGTGCCGATGCTTGCAGATGTTAATTTAGACTGGTTTTTTTTTTCTAAGGGGATTTTGTATGCATATTTTTTGTATCATTGTTATACTAACCCCACCCCCCTGCAATTAAATTAAACAAACAAACAATATATATATATATATATATGGCAAACAGCATTGTAGTAATCTATGATGCTGCAGCTTGTGGGAAGGTGCATTGTTTTTTAATTGGAGCAATGCAGTAAATGTCATTATTTCTACAAGGGCTGCAGGAATTTGCGCAGTGCTCCAGGAATGCTAATGTGACAATAATACTGTGTGAGACAGGTCACCATGAAACAACAACCAAAACAACAATACATTAATCCTTTTTTTTCTCCTCAAATAAAATCTATTAACACCCAGAGAGACTCGGCAGAGCTGACATTTTAAAGTGATTTGCCTAGTTACAAAAGCTTCTTGAAGAACATACAGTACTGCGAAAGGGGAGAACAGCGACATAACCTCGACCTTCATTACACCGAGGAATGGCACAAGTTTAATGATGATTAATTATGTAGTGCAGGCTTTGTAACACTTAAATAGCATTTCTTAACAACGAACAAAAAAAAGGCCCTTTATTCATCCCATTTCTCTGTGTGATTATTGACCAATACAGTCCCCTGTGGTTCTCAGTGAACGTCGAGGCGGTGGGTATACAGTGGCACTGACAGAAAGGACGGAGGGAAACAGACATTAAGGGCTTTGTGTGTTTGAAATGCTCTTCAGAAAACAAAACAAAACACAAAAACCCAACTCGGGATAATGAATGCACTTCAAATCCCAGGAGGTGTCATGACATCAAGCCGGAGGAACAAGTTGGTGCTATCAAAAGTTTGTGTCAGCATTAGGTTGACATTGATGAATTGAGACAATGACAGGTGTGTGTGACAACGTGCATGGGTGAGACTCAGAGCAACACAAGCCTGACAACAGAACTTTCCTGTCTGTTTTTGCACTAAATACATGAGGTGCCAAAAAGTGAGGATTCAAACTTTATTCCTTATATCTTCTGACTGAATCCATAGTGGAGCCACTTCTCCTGTGCTTCTCGGTAAATACACAAACATTGCAGTAGATATTTTCCCATCGCATTCCATAAATAATTCAATATCCATATATAGCCTACTTTGAACATTTATTTTGAAATATTTAGGGGATAACATATATATATATACACACTCACCTAAAGGATTATTAGGAACACCATACTAATACTGTGTTTGACCCCCTTTCGCCTTCAGAACTGCCTTAATTCTACGTGGCATTGATTCAACAAGGTGCTGAAAGCATTCTTTACAAATGTTGGCCCATATTGATAGGATAGCATCTTGCAGTTGATGGAGATTTGTGGGATGCACATCCAGGGCACGAAGCTCCCGTTCCACCACATCCCAAAGATGCTCTATTGGGTTGAGATCTGGTGACTGTGGGGGCCAGTTTAGTACAGTGAACTCATTGTCATGTTCAAGAAACCAATTTGAAATGATGCGACCTTTGTGACATGGTGCATTATCCTGCTGGAAGTAGCCATCAGAGGATGGGTACATGGTGGTCATAAAGGGATGGACATTGTCAGAAACAATGCTCAGGTAGGCTGTGGCATTTAAACGATGCCCAATTGGCACTAAGGGGCCTAAAGTGTGCCAAGAAAACATCCCCCACACCATTACACCACCACCACCAGCCTGCACAGTGGTAACAAGGCATGATGGATCCATGTTCTCATTCTGTTTACGCCAAATTCTGACTCTACCATCTGAATGTCTCAACAGAAATCGAGACTCATCAGACCAGGCAACATTTTTCCAGTCCAATTTTGTCCAATTTTGGTGAGCTTGTGCAAATTGTAGCCTCTTTTTCCTATTTGTAGTGGAGATGAGTGGTACCCGGTGGGGTCTTCTGCTGTTGTAGCCCATCCGCCTCAAGGTTGTACGTGTTGTGGCTTCACAAATGCTTTGCTGCATACCTCGGTTGTAACGAGTGCTTATTTCAGTCAAAGTTGCTCTTCTATCAGCTTGAATCAGTCGGCCCATTCTCCTCTGACCTCTAGCATCAACAAGGCATTTTCGCCCACAGGACTGCCGCATACTGGATGTTTTTCCCTTTTCACACCATTCTTTGTAAACCCTAGAAATGGCTGTGCGTGAAAATCCCAGTAACTGAGCAGATTGTGAAATACTCAGACCGGCCCGTCTGGCACCAACAACCATGCCACGCTCAAAATTGCTTAAATCACCTTTCTTTCCCATTCAGACATTCAGTTTGGAGTTCAGGAGATTGTCTTGACCAGGACCACACCCCTAAATGCATTGAATCAACTGCCATGTGATTGGTTGGTTAGATAATTGCATTAATGAGAAATTGAACAGGTGTTCCTAATAATCCTTTAGGTGAGTGTATATATATATATATATATATATATATATATATATATATATATATATATATATATATATATATATTTTAATTATTATTATTTTTTTTCCCTCTAAATACAAAGTTACAATACAAAGTAAACCAGTACCTAGACATTTCGTACAATGCAGGCACACCTGTTATTTTATTTTCAACAAATATCTCATTGTTAGTAGATACAACTACATTTAGATGCTTCACCTTGCTGTTTTAAGGATACTTACATTGTAAAAGGCATTTTGCTGGCATAAATGGACACATATCCATTGAATACCAACAATGTATCATTTTAATACTTGCAAGCAAGCCTAAATGAGAGTGATCTATAACCTACACTATTGATTCTATAAGACTCTTATGAAAAATGCTGAGTATCAAGTCAGCATATTTTCCATTTCAGGCATTATTACAAACATTGATAAATGCTGTATTTAAACAAGTATACTGTCACACTAATAATCTTCTTTCGTAACAATATTCTTTTAAAACCACCCTGCTTTATGGACAGAACCCAACAGTCTTCATTCAGTCAATTATTTTCCTATACACCTGAAGCAGTAATGTAATATTACCAGTCTAAATGATTGTGCTAAAAACAAATCAAATATTATTCATAATTATTAAGTGACAAGAAACATTTCATCCTGATTAAGCAATGGATGAACCTAGGCTTTCAAGGATAAATTTACAGATTCAACCTTAAAGGGTCTGTTGAGAGACTTGTTTAATTGGCAATTACAAGCTCCTGGATTTAATTGAAAACGGTGAGGTATAAATAGTTCAACAAATGTAAATGTGTTTGCTATCTGAAAACATGCACAGATATTACAGAGTTTTGGTTGTTGTTTTTTTCCTAACCTTGTCATTTAATATGTACAAGAAAGTGGCCAAGGGGTAAATTGTTGACTACAGAGAAAATTAAATATTGATAAAGCTCAAACTTCCTTCCCTGTTTTAATTGCATTTACAAACACATTTTGTTTGAAAAAACAATTACGTTTTTAATAATTCACAAAAAAGGGGGTAAAGGCTCTTATCACTCAGCATCAGAAGCACAATTATAGCACAAGCGGTTTGGTACTTACACAGTAACAACATGCAAAGAGGCTGATATTATTTTTAAATTGTAAATGTACACAACTGCTGCCATTAGTCTAGGCTACAGCAGCAAACAGATCTGTAATTAAATACCATTCACTGTGCACTGCTATTTCTACAATATGACTGGAGTCTTCAGTGACTTTTTAATTAAAATCTATTTGTTCCTGTAAGTTTCAATAGATGCACAAGATGAATAGAGACAATTCCAGTGTCCCAGGACCCCTGAATACGGCTAATACAATGTCCTTGATGCTGGTTTCTGTCACACAAAGCATAAATGGGGAATAGACTCACTAACGTTTGTTAATCAAAAATAGAATAATACATCAAACAAAAAAGTAATGTTGCATTAAGACATTCCTTTTGACATTGTCTAACATGTGCTGATGTCAATACACCAATTCTGACTACTACCACTGAAATGACAGGAAGTTGCAGAGGAAGATGTGTATGATTCACAACAAACCTGTGAGTTTGCAGGCTCTGCTTTTAATACAGACAATTACCTGTACTTTCAGGTTTCCCAACATTGCTGTATTTTGCCTTAAAAGCTATTAAACTATTCTTTGAGTCTAACAGCTTCAAAGCATGTGTTTTTTTTTTAAATATGTACCAAGTTATTTAACTGGAGAGTTATCTAATCTCACACACTCTAGTAGCAACAACCACACAAGATAATGAGGCAAAAAATAATGATCTTTTTTCTTTTCTTCTTTTCGCAAATCCATATCTTAGTTTATATTATTAGCTGCAGATTGCAATCGGGAATTACTTTTATATATACTTGGGCAATGTTTCTTTGGAGCTTCCTTACACACCTCCTCTTGTTCATGTTCAATCAAATGTCACAGCAAAGTTTTTTATTGTTATATCACTACACAAAATATGTTATTATTCCTTAGACTTCGATTTCAGGGATTATTTTGCATTCATTACCAGGCAACGAAAACAACAAGACACACAAACTGTGACACATACACAGACCGTTCACCTACAATTGATTGACCACTGTGTGACCCATTTCTGATTTCATGCTCCTTTCATATCCAGGAGAAAATAAGAATACACCTCATAGACCTTTGAAATCATGTCAAGATTTGACTAAAGCATGCCTGTGAACCAACCCTTATCAGTAACACTGTTCTTAGAGAAAAGACAAAAACAGAAACATCTCCTTCCCCCTGCAGTTCAGGTTAAAGTTAAAGTTTCTGATTTGCTGCACCTAATATGAGTGATAATATTACCATGGTGCAGAGACAAGATACAAATAAACAAACAAACCTGTTAAGGGTGTTGTTGCAAAACCCTGTACCTGATTGTTATGCTTAGATACACAGTTGTTAGTCCACCTGATCCTGCTTTGGAATCACAGGACCTGAATTATGCTTCGGGGAAAACCTGGACATAATAACATAATGCATTTTATAGCACCACAGCTGGTAGGAGTAGGCTTTTTGATTTTGGCTGGGATAAAGTGCCACCTGTTCTGTGTAAAACTGAATGCCTGCCTCCTTTATGGGTGTGTTCCGAAACTTGGGAAGAAACACAAGGGTACAGTGATTGAAGCTGCATATGTTCTCTTCAGAACAGATTTCAAATGAAACCACTTGGTTTTGTGGCAATGAAAAGCTGTAGGGTTTGTGGACCAACTGATGGATTTAACCCCTGTTTCTTATTCCCCCGTGTTCTTCCTGTGACAGGTCTTGTTTTTTGATGTCTATACTTCATTGTCTTGGAGTTATTTCCAGATTACTGCAGACTGTGAGGAGGTTGGTCTTCTGTGGAATGGAATACGTAGTGTCTTTGAAACTTAGATTTCCAATGAATTTACATTGTGCAACGAGCAGATAATGTGAGCCACAAACGAGCATTAGGTATTTATCAGTTTTTATTTTTTTAAATACCATTTTAAACTGAGTGCTATGAAATGACATAGTAACAATTAAGTTAAGCTAATGCTACATCTCCCTTCCCTAAAGTGCAGAGAAATTTGCACATCCTTGTAAATAATAAAAACATTTAAAAAATAAACCCAACACTTTGCTGATTCACATAAAATACCAATTAAGAGACACAAATTAAATGTAAATCATCAACAAACAGCCCCAGAAAACAAAAAACAAAAAGAAACATCACATTCTACAGTTCTGCATTTTCACACCTCTGCATAAAATGCCCATGATTGTACGATCATCAAAAGGTCGGCTGTGGAAGGTGTAAAATGCTATTCTATGTGTTGGCAGCGTTTAAGAATTGGCACATGCAGTTTTGCTTGTATGACATAGTGTCTTCTGCCAAGGCTGAGATAATGTGGTAATGCACTCAGTGAGTCATACAGGAGATCATTCAGTCAGAAAGTCAGTCAGTCCCTCAGTCTGTAAATGAGTGAGTGAGTGAGTCAGGCAACAGCAATAGCGACGAAGACACCTGGAGTCCACAGCAGGGTTCGTGCTGAATGAATGTGATCTAGCTGGTGAAGATCACTGTGTTTTGTTGCCAATGAACGGATGTCTGGGGCAGCTTACGCTGGACGGACAGCAAGTTCTCTCTGACCAAAATGGGTGCCAAACCGAGCTTTACAGCTTTACAAAGAATTATAGCAGATAGGACATGAAGATAGATATATTTGCACCTCGTTTATATAGATACAGTTGTATGTAAAAGTTTTTCTAGGCTTGAGTTGCACACAAGAGAATCTTTCAGCCGGTATGCCCAGCGCTCCAGAGGTCTCTCGGATGAAGATAGGTGGAAAGTGGTAGGTAGATTTACTGTTTGGAACAGTGCCAGAGGTAAAAGCTCGAAACCTTTCTTTTCTTGATTGTTGATATGTTCTGCTACTAAAGATGAAAATAAACAAAACAAGAAAGCAAATAAAAAAATGCCCCATTGCATTCCATTTCAACTGGAGCATTATTAATAACCGAGGGCAGGGGGGGGAGGGGGTGTTAGTGAATTTCAAAAATCTGATAGCTGGGGCAAGAGACAGCGTGTTTTAGTTTTTCATTAATAGTCAGATTGTGTGGTCAGCAGTTCTGCACTGGGGCATATGTGTTCCACAGGGAGTCGTTTAGCTGAAGGCAAAAACAGGCAAACTTTTGAGGCTTTTATGTGAAATGTTCTTAAGAAAGCCTTTAATAAAAAACATCCTGAGGTTTTCTCCATTCCAGGGTACTTATTCAATTACTGTATTTCCTATTCTTTTGCCCACATTGTCGGTGTTTACACAGGCAGAGCCACTGGCTAAGTACATCAGATTTATAGAGTGGAGTAAGGGAAGGTCAGGAGGCTCAGTCTGCTTCTACAGAAGACGTACGCGATCTGCTAACATGAACCTGTTGCACCTACCTGCCATTTATACTCCATTTGGTTCCTGAGAATAAAATACCACCCCAAACGCCCACCCCAATCTCAATTAAGTGATATCAGCCGGAATCTTTGCATTTCAGGTCTGAATATGCGTTCAACAAACTCTGAAAGATATCATCAATGAGTATAGTTTCATGAAAAAATAAGTACAGTAATAAGGTGACACTTTGCATTAGGTTTCCCAAATTACAGTTTATGAACATAGTAGGTACTCAGTAACTACATGTTAGTTACTCATAAGAACAGTGTAATTATGCGTTTGTTAACATGTACTTAATGTGTAAAAATGATTAACTGTATATGTAAATACACATTTGTCTGGTAAGGATGCCTTTGGACCTATACCAGGTGGGCATGACCCACTTTTTATACATTAAATACATGTTAACAAATGCATGATTACACTGTTCTTATGAATAACTAACATGTAGTTACTAACATGTAGTTACCTACTATGTTAATAAACTGCAATTTGGAAGAGCTATTGTAAAGTATTGCCAATAATACAATCACAGAATAATAGTAAGATATATACATTTATATATACACACATACATACATACATACATACATACATACATACATATGTTTATTTAATTTGAGCAAAAGATGGGTACTCACACTGTGAGCTGGAAGAAAAATCAGTCTAACGACATAAAGAAAAGTGACCATGACTCAGTGACCTGAAATGGGATGAAAAGCAAAGAGATGCAGGAGGAGATAAGAAGTGAAGGGGGAGGGTGTGGAGAGTGTATACTGGTTGGGGGGTGCTGAGGGCAGATAGGGGGTGAATGCTTGGGAGACGTGGATGACTTGTGACAGGTTAAATAGCTTCTGTTGGCTGCAGCAATACCATGTCTTCCTAGCTGGGAAGAAAGAGAAAACCAGAGGGAGACAGTGCTGTTGGACGGAGGAAAAGAGCTTTGGGGGCAGATGTTTAAAGAAGGAGTGGTGTGGGATTACACACCGACTGCTAGGAGCATTGCAGGTCGTCACGCTACAGCACTGGACAGCTGACTCCTAGGGCCAGGAGATACAGAGGATTGCCGATGCGGCACACTGTCAGAAAGCAGAACGGATCAGCTCTGAAACACTAATTAACAGAAGCCGTGGGTGTGATGGAACAATACATCCAGGACAAGCTGGAATGTCAGCTCTCCTAGCCAGAGATTTAATTCATGTCCTGAAAATTACACAAAAATAAATATTAATATATATATATATATATATATATATATATATATATATATATATATATATATATATATATATATACGCACACACACACACACACACACAAATGCGAGTGTGCGTTCATGCGGGTGTTTGGACAGAACGCGGTTATAGAAGTATTTTATGTCTTTTGCACCCCCTGACTGAGTTTTCCCACTCAACATCATAGCACTGTACTGTAAATGAACGTCTGTTGGTTGCAAACATGCTGGCACACAATACTTGTAGATACATAATTAGCACAGCTGGTGAGAAAGAGAGGAAAGTTTTTACCACCCAAAGTAGGCGGAATACAAAATGCAGCCTAATTATGTTATATTCCTTGTGACAGCTGATTTATCTATGTGTGCATTAGTAACTTGGTTGTGTGTTTACGCACTGCTATTATGTACCTAGACAGGGAATGAGATTGAAAGAGAAGGGGAAGGAGAGAATGTGTGGGCAAAACGAATCTTTCCAGAGTTGACAGTATAAGCAGCTGTGATGGATACTTTACCTACAGTCTCTGTAAAATTGCACATGTGTAGCAGACCACTGCATTATTGCTGCTTTGCATCCTAAAAGTAATCAAATATTCTCACTAATTCTCAGACCTTTTCTTTAAACTGGATTGATTCTGTTTGCTGTTTGTTTTTGTTTTTCTTGTTAGTTTTTTTTCTCAGGTTAGCAAGGTTTTTCACCTGACAGTAACGTCTTCTGACATGGAATCCTAAAGACATAATTATTCACATGCAGTGGATGAAACAGTGGATGACATAAAGCCCCCAAACACTACCTGGTACATGCCTTGTATTTCTTCTACCCAACCTTTAAAACATCAGTGATTTTCATCTTGGCCTGCAGAAAGATTCTTTGGAAGGGGGCTTAACAATTTGTCTACCACTGTATGCATTGCTTTACCACAATTTGTGCAACAAACACAATAGCAGACTTAAAAAACAAAACGTATAGCCATTTTGGAAGACGAAAATGACACCCCCCTCCAAATATGAAATCATATTTTTTGAGTTAATTGTTACAATGAATTAAAATGCATGTTAAGGAATTGCCCTCTGCAATGGACACTGACCAGCGCTTTTACTGTCTCTAATGTTTCTCTAGGCAGTGAGCTTTTAAAGCATGGTGCATAGGAACCATTCTCTGCTGAGTCCTAATCTTTTTGCACACAAAAGGAACGTCTTTAACAGCAATCTGTTCCAGTAGACTATACCTCTACTTCACACTGTCAGCAACCAGAGACAAAAAGAGGCCAGATAACAATTAATAAAATGATGCATTAAATAAAAAGCGCCTGCATTAGAAACAGCAGACTGCCTTTTGTTTAAAGTGCAATAATACCCATCTGCTGTAGCTTTCGCCATTACATTGAACAAGCTTATAAACACAACCTAGATTAATCTTAATAAATATAACAATAATTGTACTTGTCTTTTTTCTGTATAAATAGATAGGCATAGACATTTAGATAGATAAAAATATATAGTCAGAGTATATAATATAAATAGAGAACAGTAAAAATGGTAAATAGTAAATTAAGATTTGTTGGTTCTCATGTGTGTCTCTGCCACAGTGCCATGGTTCACCTGAAATAAGAAGATGTGACAATGAGAAGTTTTAATTAGGGATACAGATGAAAGTAGAAATGATCTAATTGTTGCATTTATGTTGTTCATAGAGCATTGTTTTGAGTAATTCAAAAATAATATCAGAAATATAACATACATTTGATTAGCTAAATCACAAACAAACATGTAATTTAGCAAATCAAATGTAGGTTATATTTCTGATCAGCGCTATGGTTAGACTCCCCATTAGAAGGCTTTTAGGTTTATTTTTTACTGACTCAACTCATCTGGGTGTAGATTTGTTTGGGCCTATCTTGGAAGTTCGGCGTTATGACTGGGATTCAGGCTGCTATTTGGCCTTAATAATGGAGCAGGTAACCCAATGATGTAATTGAGTGGGTTATAGTGAAAAGTCTGCTCCCTGCACTGCAATGCGGTATCACAGTTCAGCATACATCTTCTAAACATTATTTAGGTGTTAGACCAATTAACTGGTCATATCTGAAGATTTGGGTGTATAGTGTAAAAAAATAAAAATGAAATAGAAAATAGAATATTATAACATTTGACAAAGTTTTAATTAAGGGTACAGATGGGAATGGTCTAATTCTAATTTAGCTTAATTATGCACTACATTTAAATTTAGCAATTTCTACTGACTAACTGAATCGAGTGTATTTTGATGTGCCTAGTTTAAAAAATTGCAGTTGGCTATGGTTGGATTCCATTTAAAGACACCTGGCAAATGCAATATAATGTTGGTAAACGCTTTGTATTAAATGCAGGACATAAAAATTCAAGCAATTTATATTAAATAGGAGATATTGAACTAGAAGACACAACACTGAGCTGACATGGATTCATCACTTTTGTCATCTAAGCAGGGAACCAATACAAATGCAAATAAAAGGTTTGGATATATTGTTAAAAGTGTAGTTTTTAAAACACAAGGAGTGTTATTAAATTCTAGTTAGACCTCATCTAGGATATTGAGTTCTGGTAACCACACTACAAGAAACACAAAGACAGTGTAAAGAAAAACAACCAGGCTGATGGGAATGTTGCACTCGGATTAATAGACAGATTAATAGAAACACAATTTCTGTCCTGGAACAGAGGACACGTTTCAAACTAGGAAACATATTGACAATGTCAATCAAGAGCACCGATTCAAGATGAACAGTAATACAAGCACCCAGGGACAAAAATGGAAACTGAGTTAAATTTCGGGATAAACTAAACCTAGCATTTCAGCACTGTACCAGGGACAGCGACATTAGACTGAGATGAACTGAACACTAAGGTAATTTATTTCTCCTCAGAAAATATATTTATTTTTTAACATAACATATATATGCAGAAATATACCTGCATGGTCTGAGCAATATCAAAATATAGAACCTGGTCTACTTATTGTAATAATAATAATAATAATACAAATAATAATAATACAAATAATAATAATAATAATAATAATAATAATATTATTATTATTATTATTATTATTATTATTATTATTAATAATAATAATACAAAAACATAGAACATCTATATTTTGAAGAAGAATACAAATATCCAGGAAGATAACTGTGGATGAATTCAGAATGTGGATTTGATGTGGTTTTTTTTTATTCAAGGCCCATGTTTCAATGAATTAAAGTGCAACTATAATTAGATTTATCACTCTTTTGCCCTATTGAATGCACAACTGTATGTGAAACAGCTCTTCATCTGCCAGAGCAGTTCAAACCACTCATGGGCCTATTGTCAACAAAAACCCATGAGTGTGCGAGCTATATTTTTTTCTTAACTATTCATCTGCCTTTACTTTTGTCATTATCACATTTTCATTTGTGCCAAACTCTTTTCAACAGAATTCCAGCCTGTGAAACCCAAGAAGAACAGAAGCTTAATTTGTGTCTCATTAGTTTTGGACAGAACAAAAATGTGTGTACTTACAAAGTTAACAGGAATATTGAGTGACATAATATTGCTCTTGCTCTCTAGCTGATGAAAGGCCTGTGGATAATTTACAAAGACTGCTTGAAACAAAAAGGACAAATCAAAGGAAGCTAAAAACAAATGAATGTCATACAAATAAATCAGTCCTACGTTCCTTCACAACATTACTTCAGAAGTTGCCCTTTACAAATTACACCTTTTATGCTCCAATACAAGCTGACTGATGGACAGAATTACAAACACGCTTTTGACTCTTGGGATAAAGAATCGAAGAGATGTTAAACTATGTCCCTTTTAAATGTGTCAAATGTTCACTCATCAGCTGCTAAAATGTAAACTCAATAGCTCTCTGAAGAGCTTATCCATCAGTCAACACTATTTGTGGTTTTCTTTGCCAACTTCATATTATTTATAACAAAAACAACCCAGTCTCAGCAAAGAAAACCTGAGAATCAGTCTGATTATTGTAAATATCATTATAGACCCTCTCTATCTTTCATATACAGGATTTTGCATCACATTGGAGAATTAGGTGCAAAGTTAAAGGCACTAGTATTGTATTTTTAAGAGTTGGTAGATTAATTATACATACAGTTAACTTTAAACTGAAAGCACACATGTAAAAAGTGAAATAATCCAAACTAGTTGGCATAATGTAAGGAATGGTATAATACAACTTACTGAAGTGATTCAACTGTAAAGAAGAAACAACTTAAAACTGTCATTCATTTCCACATTGCTGTAGGTTTACTGTGATGTCATTTCAACGCTTTTCACTAAATATTGAAGAAAAAGTCCTGTGTGAAAACAAATGTTGGCTTATTTGCATGAACATGATCATAGAAGAATACATTTACTCAGACTATTTTGTTCAAAATATAAAAAATAGGAACTTTTCAGTGAGAAACTAAACCAGTTTGGAAATAAATTAATGATAAATCATTTAAAAACATGGTCAGATCCATAGTTATACACATACACTCACCTAAAGAATTATTAGGAACACCATACTAATACTGTGTTTGACCCCCTTTCGCCTTCAGAACTGCCTTAATTCTACGTGGCATTGATTCAACAAGGTGCTGAAAGCATTCTTTACAAATGTTGGCCCATATTGATAGGATAGCATCTTGCAGTTGATGGAGATTTGTGGGATGCACATCCAGGGCACGAAGCTCCCGTTCCACCACATCCCAAAGATGCTCTATTGGGTTGAGATCTGGTGACTGTGGGGGCCAGTTTAGTACAGTGAACTCATTGTCATGTTCAAGAAACCAATTTGAAATGATTCGACCTTTGTGACATGGTGCATTATCCTGCTGGAAGTAGCCATCAGAGGATGGGTACATGGTGGTCATAAAGTGATGGACATTGTCAGAAACAATGCTCAGGTAGGCCGTGGCATTTAAACGATGCCCAATTGGCACTAAGGGGCCTAAAGTGTGCCAAGAAAACATCCCCCACACCATTACACCACCACCACCAGCCTGCACAGTGGTAACAAGGCATGATGGATCCATGTTCTCATTCTGTTTACGCCAAATTCTGACTCTACCATCTGAATGTCTCAACAGAAATCGAGACTCATCAGACAAGGCAACATTTTTCCAGTCTTCAACTGTCCAATTTTGGTGAGCTTGTGCAAATTGTAGCCTCTTTTTCCTATTTATAGTGGAGATGAGTGGTACCCGGTGGGGTCTTCTGCTGTTGTAGCCCATCCGCCACAAGGTTGTACGTGTTGTGGCTTCACAAATGCTTTGCTGCATACCTCGGTTGTAACGAGTGGTTATTTCAGTCAAAGTTGCTCTTCTATCAGCTTGAATCAGTCGGCCCATTCTCCTCTGACCTCTAGCATCAACAAGGCATTTTCGCCCACAGGACTGCCGCATACTGGATGTTTTTCCCTTTTCACACCATTCTTTGTAAACCCTAGAAATGGTTGTGCGTGAAAATCCCAGTAACTGAGCAGATTGTGAAATACTCAGACCGGCCCGTCTGGCACCAACAACCATGCCACGCTCAAAATTGCTTAAATCACCTTTCTTTCCCATTCAGACATTCAGTTTGGAGTTCAGGAGATTGTCTTGACCAGGACCACACCCCTAAATGCATTGAAGCAACTGCCATGTGATTGGTTGGTTAGATAATTGCATTAATGAGAAATTGAACAGGTGTTCCTAATAATCCTTTAGGTGAGTGTATATTACTCTTTGCACTCTGAAATGTCTTTGTTTGCTTTATAAAACACTGTAATACGCTAACAATAAAGGAAGAATTTCTCAAAATAGGCATTGATATAATCAAGACAGAGCTGTGAGATTTCCCCACAAGCATCCTTGAAAGTAATAACTACTGGTTAATAATAACTACAGATTAATTTGAATTGCAGATCAAAGTCTAATTATATCACCAAAGGTATTCCGATACCATTATGTGTATGTACAACAATGTAGTTGATTGTGTCCTAATGACAGCAGAATTCCTAGAAAGGATTGTTTTAACACCCTTTGGTAGATTGTTGACACAGTACCAAGTCATTCTTCCCAAAGGAAAATGGTAGTCTCTTCTGAATTTGCCATTCCATTTCATTCTTGAGATATTCTACATGGCCAGGACATGTTTTCAAAGCTCATCTCTTTGAAGCACTAGGTTTGTGACACAGAGCAGCATGGCAGAAGATGCACAGGCTGTATCAAAAGATTCAATCAACACGGGAAACCCATGGTTTGGATCCCTGGACCTGGAGAACTAGTCATGCATTTTTTGGTGGTCTCTTGATATCCCCTTGTTCTCACAACCTGGATATGATGGTTATTTGTTCCAGTTTAGCAAATAAATGGATCAATGAAGTAATAAGGAACAGGACAGGAACATGACTGGTATATACAATATTACACTTCTTCAATATTTGTAGTAATCATGGTGAAAAAACACAAAAAAACAACAACCTCTCCATAGGCACCATCAATTAACATTGGAGAAAGGCTGGTCCCATTAGCTTTGAGCGTATTGAGAGTTTAATGATTCAGATTGAACAAGCAATAATACAATTCAATGTCCAGAACGCCAAGGTCCATTTGTCTCTCAGAGAGGTGTCCATTTTTAATACGGGACTAACCTAATAGAACCATAACAGAATATATTAAATAAAGACAATTCATCCAGGTCATGTTTGATATAACACAGGGGTTATTATTTAGTCTGATCACTTAATACATACTCTATTTAGGAACAGTGTGCATACGTTTTTTTCTTTAGAGTGAACAATAAAAAATAAACATAACATGGTTACAAATATAAATTGTTTTTAAGACAGCATAACATATGAAATGTCATAATTTCCCTAAAGGTAGGTAGGACTGTGGATGGCCATTTCAATTTGTCATCAAGCCAGAACATCATTTAATATATAAATACATGTCTTTACTGTGTGTAATTGATTACATATACATGTGTGTGTGCATGTGTGTGTTTGTTCCAAAAACACATAGCAAGTTAAAGTGCAGAATCTAAAAACCTCAATCTCAAGTTTTATTTTGAGCAGTAATTCGAATAATATAGCAAAATACAGCATGAATGTATAGCAGTTTTCGAGTGATGCATAACCCTGCCTACTATATGGGCTAATTATTCTATAGTTGTATTTATAGACATAATGAATTGCTCACTGTATAATTATGACTGGTGATTTCAATCGAGTGTTTCCTTAAAGAGTACAATAATATAGTAACTGAATTGTCAATCTACAGAAGAAATGAATAAGCACAAAAGGTATAAAACAACAAAAGAAAACAAGAGAATTACATCTTGTGTGAAGCTGTAGTCTCTGTAGTTGTTGTCCTGTGTGGTTTTCAAAAAGAAAAATAATGGGTTTTGTTTTATGAAAAACTGACAGTTATTCTGTCTACTGTAACTCTCATTACTATATGATTTAGTATAAAAACAATACTAAGATATATGAACACAGTGCCTGCATAGGTTGGAGTTATTGTTTTGTTTACCAATCAAAGGTTTGAAATGAAGGAAGGCCGCTGCCAAATGTACACACGCGTCTGCCAAAATCAGCTCCAGTAAACATCAATGCAGCCAGAATCCTTAAACATGAAATAGATGTACAGTATTTTGTATATTTGCAAATGCAGTTACAGCATATCAGGAAAATAAAATACAAATAAAGAGGGTTATGGATTCAAAATTATTAAAAACATCAACAAGAATTTAACATGTAGGCTTAAAATAGTTTTGCCTTCATAATGGGCACTTCTATCAATTTGATCAGGTATGATAAGTACATTAATGAGAATACAATACATTTCAAGATATATTTTGAAATTGGACATTTAAAGACAGTGGTTACATGGTTCACATTCATATCAACCTATACAATTATCAATGAAGACTCAATTCATTATATTTGCAGTCAATTTCAGTTAGAGCAGATATAGAGAAAAAACAATGCATGAAAAAACATTGTGATCATTTAAAATTAGTGGAAGGTCAGTTACAAACATGCCTTTTTGTATAAATAAAAGACTTAATTAAGCAAAGAGTTTGTGAAAACCACACAGTGAGATTTCTGATAAAGGAGAGCTTAGCAATGAAAGGCAGTGCATGCTTTGTTTTCTCCAAGTGCGTTTTTTAAGTACTAGTTTGATGCATTCATTAATTTACATATTTATTTATTTTTAAGATATCAGCTTGGCACATTATACTGAAAAGTGATGTTTGATGTGAGAAGGAGAACAACAGCTTACACCGCAGAAATTAAAAAGAACAATTTCACTATGTCCAGGGATGCACTAAAACAACACATTGTCTGTGCCCAACCTCCCACATAAAGTATGTTCTACACATTCTGGAACATAAAGGATGTATACAAGAGCTTACATAAAAAAGAAAGGAAACCTGAAGAGTAATTTTCACCTGATTTATCTAATTAACCGTAACTGTGTACACAAGAAAGCACTTCAAGATTAAGGGAATATGGTGCTAATAGTGACGAGAGAGGACAAGTAAACCATGGGGCAGAGTGAATATTACAATACAATTGATCACCATGAAAGCTTTAAGTGATATTTCTTCCTCCTGTATGACACATACATTACAATGGTATTTGATTAATAATATATAAAAAAAGTTGGAGGATTCAATTCAAATGCTTTCTTTTTGGTGATATAGTTTTGTAGTTTCTATTTTTTTAATTTGTTTTAAGGAATAGCCAACATGCTGTCATTTCTGGTTGATAGAGCTATTGTTTATGGGAAAAAAAAGAAAACTTGTTATCTGATGTTTATTTCTGTTCACTCAAACTGCATAATTAGGTTTGTTAAACTGCATCCATCTCTTAATTACTGCAAATCACAAACAACTACCGATGCTGAAACAAGCTTGGATATTTTTCTAGCTATACATTCCTTAAAGCAGACAGATCTTTTTTACTTGCACTATAAGAAGGATGTTGTCACTGAAATACACACAATTTGTTTCACAAAATAAATAGGTTCTGTGTGGAGACAAATGGCTTGTTAAATACATCTACAAATAGTTATATAAAAATGCAGAATTGCAAAGAAAACCAAAAAGAGAAGGGAAATCAAATGTGCATTTACATAAAAAGGGCAGTTCTTCAATTCTAATGGCTTCATACAGAGCGATGTACTTATTTATTTTTTCCCGGTGCATTACGCAACTGAAAATAAGTAAATCTTGAGCTCATTCCATTTGCTTTGAATCATAAAATAGACATTTAAAGCCATTTTTTTTTTAATGCCAAAATATGGACAATGGCATTAGTGAATGTGCTCTTAAAGAAATTAGATATTGAAGTTTACATTCTGGACTTGCACGTCTACATTTATTTATTAGTGACTTCTGGATTATAGCAATGAAACATGGGCAACTTTGATATTAACGGAAAACGGGTGAAGAGAAAGTTGTACCACAAGGTAATTCAATTGAACGGCTTACAATTGCATCTTACTGTTTGTTTCAGAAGTCAGCACTCTGAAATACTCAAATTATTTCTTTAAATGCTGTTCACATTTCGATACACTAAAACCCAGCTACTTATGTGCCCACAACAAGATAAATGAATTATACCTGTTTGCAAAGCTTCTGTTTTGATTACTTTGAAAGCTTGATACATATGCAGTTGCCTGAAGCCTCATGACAATAATGTTTTAAATTTGCTCAATATTGGTAACTAGCTGCGTTCGCCTGAAGGACTGACAGGAGCCTGTGTAGGAGGCTGTTAACGATTCCTTCAAAAGACAGCCGCCATGTTCTTTTAAACCCCTATAGTTAAACTGCCTTTACAGTTGCTCGGTGCCGTCTTGATTTGACTCTGCCCACTGTGCCTACTTAAAGGAGACAGCCCACAGCACTCACAAATTGATGAATAAATACATTTTGAAAAACACCGAAAAAGACTGAATCTTTAATGGCCCCTAAGCATGTGTTTGATACCCAGTGGTGAATAGGAACAGCTCAAAACTTAGGGTCAATTTTCCAGTTGTTCAGCTGTACTAGACCTAGTAATCCAACCACAAAGCATGCGGCCACACATTATTTTTTTTATTGACCACAATTATTGTTGTTGTTGGTATTATTTTTATTTGTTAGTTAAAAAAAATCTGAAATATCCCTATTGTGATTATTTGGCAACTTAAGCCCTTATTAGAGCTGCAGTGCCTTGCCTTAAAGCGGTAAAGTACTTAGCCTTGACTATTTTGCTCTTTTCAACAAAACACTGCTGAAAAGATGTTAAGGCCACTAACTAGCAATAGAATATCTGGGCGGAAGTGCTTTTTAGGAAACTCAAAAAGCTCCCTTCCCCCAAAGAGAAGGAAATCAAAAAGTATATAGCATACTTTGGCAAAGTATCTCAAACTGTATCACCAATAATAAATAGAATGTCTGATCAGAACACCTGAAATTAACGTTCTTTTAAACTATTAAACTAACAAAATCCAATTACACAATTATACAACCGAAAAGAAGTCAACTTTGCAGTGTTCGCAGCAAAGGATGTTTTCGCACAACTGTATTACCATTCACGGCAGGTAGTGAGATAAAAGAGACCTAATCTGTTTGGCTTTCAAGACCCTTCAGATGATTATGTATTTGAGCCGGCAAGCTGGGAGGAGTCACTAGCAGAGAGAGCTGTTTGACAAATGAAGCAACTCTGTGACTCTGTTTCACCAAGTGAGCCAGCAAAAGACAGATGGGCAACTTAACATATGTCATATTAAAAACAATCAGGCAAAAACAATTAAAAATAAAAGCCAACCTCGAAGTAATTACAGATAGGGTCCATAAATATTTGGACAGTGACACAATTGTCATCATTTTGGCTCTGAACGCCACCACAATGGATTTGAAAGGAAACAAAGCACCCAAAGAACAAGCAGGAACTAACGACATCACCAGGGAAGAAACCCAGCACCCAGGTTTCCTTTCAAATCCATTGTGGTGGCGTACAGAGCCAAAATAATGACAATTGTGTCACGGTCCAAATATTTATGGACCTAACTGTATATATGTCCTTTAGACTCTGTAAGTAAATAAATAAACAAGGCTGAGGACTTGACCATTTGATGCCCTTAGATGTTCCTGTTCGACTGTCTCTGTGTGTTTCCTTGCAGGTTTCTTGTTGTTGGTGGTTTTAAGCCCTTTACTGGCAAATGTACATGCGTCTCTCTCCTTCCCGAATGCTCTTCACTTCTCCAACACGGTCTCTTTGGCACTTTTTCTTTTATTTTTACAGAGAGGTGAAGGAGGTCTTGCAAGTGTTGATGGAGTGGTATCACAGAGCAGAAGGGTTCCCGTTGTGACGTGACCGTGACCTTTCCAAACCGACCCGTCGATGGTCTGTGAAGACACAGAAGGACAAAAACAATAATAAATAAGGGGGGAAAGGGTTTAAGACTCATCCACTGCAACCCAAGTGCTATCCTCACAAGTGAACGTTGATACGAGCTGATTATGTTGATATGATCTGTTTATGTTTCAGAGAAATGCACTGCTTATGGCAGATGCTTTCTGAAGACCCTACTATCGCAGAAAATGGTGCTGTTTGACAGTGTAATCACAAAACCGTTTCATGGAAAAGAAACATTAGTTGCTAAATAAACCAGCTCTCACATAGGTGTTGAGGTTAAGCTTTTTTTTTCTCTCCACATGAACTCAATTAAAAATACCATTATCGTTCATAATGGACTTATGCTGCTCACATGTGTCTGTGTATCTTACAAGCAGAGAAGTGAACTAGGGCCAGCTGAGAAATGAAAAGAAAATGAATAAAAATAAGAACAGAGCAGGAGGGAGGAAGGAAAACACGTAAGAAGGCTTTAAGTGAGACTGCAGGCGTCGGGTGTCATAGAAACTCCATTGAGCTCTTGCTCTTGGGCAACACTTAAGAGCTCTGCAACCTCTTAGAAACGGCTTTCAGATCAGTGAGGGAATACGATGAGAATATAGTTGCGATGCGGAGACACGGTGCTGTGGACCAAGGAGCATAACAACAAAGAATAAACAAACAAACACAGGAAACTTGCAGTAGCAGAAAGTAGGATGCATTAAAGAATGGAGGGAAAGCAGGACCACCTCAGGGTTGAAGGTCAGAGCTGGGAAGATGCAATATAATACAGGCATCAGAAGACAGCCCAGTGAGCAGAGATTAAAGCTGTAGGAGAGCACTCAAAATAGGTGGATCTGGGAGGGGGAGGGGATGACAACAACAAAAAACATAACTAATATGTTTGGATTAACCTCTGGTTTGTTAGTAGTGCATAGGTTCTCACTACACTGTTTTAATCAGGCAGCACAGACAGAACAATGGCCAACACTGAATAAACAAATCTCCATTTTAAGGGGAAGAAAATAGAAATATGTTAATTTATCCAAGGTGCAATGACAGATTTGGTGCTGATCATGAGAACAGTCAAAGGTGAACCACGTGGCCTGACGTCTCCTGAACATCATAATTAATTTACAAGTGGACGGGTGTTTCTCACATTATTGCACCCAGAACTGCGAAACTCACTTTCCAATCATTCTACATCATTGTGATGAACCCTACAGAAACAAACATAACAATGCACAGGTTTTAATTGGCATTTCTCTGCATGCATTGTTAAAACAGTGTAATGAATGCTGCCTGAAGCCTTTAGGCAGCATTCATTAAAACAGGTAATGAGCTGAATGCAATTGTGAGTGGGACGCAATCACTTACTATAGGACACCCACAATGAAAGAAATCGCTTTCGGTTCGCGACAAACAATGCAGCTGGCACACAGGGAGCGCACAAAAGATGAACACGTGTATGGTAAAACCACAGAGAAAGAGAGAGAGGAACAATGACCTTGCCTGCTGAACATACTCTTGCATCAGTGCTTCCTTAAATCTCTGAATTGTCACACAAAGTTCTCTTGCGACTGGAGTTTGCATGCTGAAGATAATTAAGCCACTTTCAACCAATTAAATCCACTGCTTCTGAGCTATTTGTGATGTTCAGTGCCATTAGTGCCATCTCCTTCATACAAAGACATTTTGAATCCAATATCTGAACAGCATTTTATATCTGTGCAAATGTGGTTGTATCAAAATCTGCTTTGCCCAATTGTATTTTTGTCTTTATTGTAAACATTTATTTACTTAATTGCTATACTATAAGTCAAACATAATTCATGTATTTCCAAACTATTCCAGAAGGTTTTACTGGAATAAAAAAACAAGTTTTACATTATTGAGTTGGTCTATATAAGTGTAGGAGAACTGTATACCATTTTGAATTTTTTATTTCATTTTGGGTTTTTTTCAAAGAAAGAAAAAGAAACCTCACAATGATCACACACGCTGTCATTCAGTTTGATGACTATTTTACCTGTTTTTCCCTCGGTTGCATCATTTGGAGTTTAGAAACGTAGAAAAGAAAATTGACAAAGGAGAAACACCATTCATAGCTACAGTGGGGAAATGTCTGCACTCCAGAACTTAATTAAATGCTAACAACTGGCATTGTTTTTCAAGTGTTAAGCACTGTGTCAAGGGGATGTGCCAGAAGCGACACCAATCTATTTAGAGGGTCTTCTGTAATGAGCGCACCATTGGGGGAAAATGAGAGTGAGACTGGGGGGTTAATAATCTGCTCTGAAGCCTAACCTGACTGCAAAACAGCTAACTAGTATGCAATTCAGAGACTTGTTGGACTGCTTGAAGTGATAATCAATGCAGTAAAGTCTATATTGGTTGTTTCTATAGAGCTCGGTTTATTTTTAAGGTTAATGCTATAACCCACCTTTCCAATTGACCATTCCTAAGATCAGCCCACATTTTTCACATTTGAAAACACACCTTTAAACCTATAAGCGCGCACAAGCACACACACAAACATTGTATATAAAAATGTATATTTATGTACAGTGAGGGAAAAAAGTATTTGATCCCCTGCTGATTTTGTACGTTTGCCCACTGACAAAGAAATGATCAGTCTATAATTTTAATGGTAGGTGTATTTTAACAGTGAGAGACAGAATAACAACAAAAAAATCCTGAAAAACGCATTTCAAAAAAGTTATACATTGATTTGCATGTTATTGAGGGAAATAAGTATTTGATCCCCTATCAATCAGCAAGATTTCTGGTTCCCAAGTGTCTTTTATACGGTAATGAGCTGAGATTAGGAGCACTCTCTTAAAGGGAGTGCTCCTAATCTCAGCTTGTTACCTGTATAAAAGACACCTGTCCACAGAAGCAATCAATCAATCAGATTCCAAACTCTCCACCATGGCCAAGACCAAAGAGCTGTCCAAGGATGTCAGGGACAAGATTGTAGACCTACACAAGGCTGGAATGGGCTACAAGACCATCGCCAAGCAGCTTGGTGAGAAGGTGACAACAGTTGGTGCGATTATTCGCAAATGGAAGAAACACAAAATAACTGTCAGTCTCCCTCGGTCTGGGGCTCCATGCAAGATCTCACCTCGTGGAGTTTCAATGATAATGAGAACAGTGAGGAATCAGCCCATAACTACACGGGAGGATCTTGTTAATGATCTCAAGGCAGCTGGGACCATAGTCACCAAGAAAACAATTGGTAACACACTACGCCGTGAAGGACTGAAACCCTGCAGCGCCCGCAAGGCCCCCCTGTTCAAGAAAGCACATGTACAGGCCCGTCTGAAGTTTGCCAACATCTGAATGATTCAGAGGAGGACTAGGTAAAAGTGTTGTGGTCAGATGAGACCAAAATCAAGCTCTTTGGCATCAACTCAACTCGCCGTGTTTGGAGGAGGAGGAATGACCCCAAGAACACCATCCCCACCGTCAAACATGGAGGTGGAAACATTATGCTTTGGGGGTGTTTTTCTGCTAAGGGGACAGGACAACTGCACCGCATCAAAGGGACGATGGATGGGGCCATGTACCATCAAATCTTGGGTGAGAACCTCCTTCCCTCAGCCAGGGCATTGAAAATGGGTCGTGGATGGATATTCCAGCATGACAATAACCCAAAACACACAGCCAAGGCAACAAAGGAGTGGCTCAAGAAGAAGCACATTAAGGTCCTGGAGTGGCCTAGCCAGTCTCCAGACCTTAATCCCATAGAAAATCTGTGGAGGGAGCTGAAGGTTCGAGTTGCCAAACGTCAGCCTCGAAACCTTAATCACTTGGAGAGGATCTGCAAAGAGGACTGGGACAAAATCCCTCCTGAGATGTGTGCAAACCTGGTGGCCAACTACAAGAAACATCTGACCTCTGTGATTGCCAACAAGGGTTTTGCCACCAAGTACTAAGTCGAAGGGGTCAAATACTTATTTCCCTCATTAACATGCAAATCAATGTATAACTTTTTTGAAATGCGTTTTTCTGGATTTTTTTGTTGTTATTCTGTCTCTCACTGTTAAAATACACCTACCATTAAAATTATAGACTGATCATTTCTTTGTCAGTGGGCAAACGTACAAAATCAGCAGGGGATCAAATACTTTTTTCCCTCACTGTATATGTAATTTCTGCATCTTGGAGCAAGGAATGCTGCCCTTGACCATTGGAACCTATAAATCATGTCATCAATCAGTATGTTATGATGTACACACATGTTTATATATACAGTATATATACAATTATTTTTCTGTAGAATACTGTAATCTATCACATCAATGCAAATGTGACAATACATATATACGTATATATTCTTAATTTATTTTAAGAAAAAACTAAATAAAACTGATGAAATGTATTGCTACTATGTGTCAATGTATTGTGTTTACCCTGGCCCCTAGTAGTGGTGTTCCAGCTTGTATCTCTGTCCTTCATCTCATGTGTGTGTGTGATTTTTATTTTTTTTCTGCTGGGCTTATGTAGTGTAATTGAGTACCACACCAAGAAAAAAACATATATAAATGAGGCGGTGGGGAAGAAAACCCATTTCTTCAGTTGTAACTTACGGGGTTGGAGGAATGATACTAGAGTTACACGAAGCAGGACTTTAGACAGAGGTAAGAGTAATTGCTTTTAAGGCAAAGGAAAACAAACTACAACAAACACAAAACACAATTGTTGATGGGGGGAAAATAAGAAGTTCAGTGAGTACAGGTACTGCACTTTTGACGATCCTTGATTGTGCTGATAGGTTGTAAGAAATCAAGTACAATATAGATACTGTTACCCTAAGCTTAGATTGTCTCCGTTTTTTTGTATCCATGTTACCAAAACCTACTGAATGTGTGAACAGCCAATTATGTATTTTAGTAATTTGAAAATCTCTCTTATTGATGCTGCCTTTTCAAAGAGAATACCATAGTTTCACTTAAACATGGTTGTATCAAGAAAAATCTATGTAATTGTATCCATGTATATTCATAAGCCTGGTGTGTGGACTTTTCTGTTATTACCCCCAGTGAAATTGATTTGAACTTATTTCTGAATCAAATCATTCAGCCCTTGAATATTGTGTTGCGATCACACATGTGATTCATGAAATATAGCAGCATATTAACAGAAAATAAACAAACAAAAACAAATAGCAACTGGGTGCAGGTTCGAATTCAATCTATATTAATCTATTTCAGTTATGTGAGTTGGAATTCTTCCAGTGTACAAACATCATGTTCAATTGAATGAATAACTGCAAAGCAAGATAGACATGAATTAAGCAGTAAAATATTGAAAAATGCAAAGCAAAGTTTAATGTTCACACTTTCAGAAAAAATACTCTTTAAACAGAAAACAACCTAAAGCAGAAGGCTATGATTCACAATTCACAATAATGAAGGCCTTTGTTTTAAAGCATAATGATTTTTTAGGGAAAATGCATGTTTCATGAAAGACTGATGGGAGAAATCATATTTTGTGCTTATTTACGTAAGGCAAAAATCATGTTAATAGATTAGTTAGTAGACCAGAAAATATGGATTGAAACAACATACAGGACAATGATTTGTTCTGAATACACAAACAAAATCCAACACTTTTAAACAAAACAATTAAACTTTAGCAAAACAAATGTTTCCATGTATACTGTACGGAAACAAGAAGCCCTAGAAACATTGTTGATGTCAATTAATAATACAGAGAACTCAGCTCCTTCTACACAACCAAGTTCATAATTTAAATAAAGTGACATTTCTAGAAATGTTACACACACTTGTGTAGGAATTCCCATGTGGGGATGTATCAAATATCTCAGGTACACTAATTAGTCTCACAAGATATATGATATTAGGCTATATGTGGGAGGTATAGACATGCAACTTGTATAAACTTAGATGCACAGATGGAACTGGCATGGTGCCAATCTGTTTCAGTGGGTGGAATGTCACGTTTTTTTTTTATGTATCTCAAGCAGACAATGACTTTGCCGTTCGTTTATAAAAGATGTCCGTGCGGGGTTTGGGTTACATGGAGGCTTAGCAAACACATCCTGAAGAAGGCACACTACTCAAACATTTATGTTTTTTTTCAGTGTACATAACGTTTGATGTTGAACTAGGAAAGAACCACTGCACAGCAAATGAAACTTTCACCTCATCCCCCAAACAACACAAATAATTGAAGCCATGCCAAATCTACCACTCATTATATTGTAGTTTACCCAATGCAAGCCTAAGACTAATGACAGTCTAAGTCTACTGGGTGATCTAGCCCTAACTCTAGGCCAGGGGTTCCCAATGTCTGGTGATGGAGTGCCAATTTCCGGAGGTTGCATGGGATGAGGTGCCGCAGTCGAAAATGAACCACCAATGAAAACTAAATATGTCCCAAATCATACCTTTTTATTTCCTATATATTTCTGTTAGGCAACATGTATGACATGTAATTGTTGTTTTATTATGTTTCATTTCACCCAAATGATATGTGCAATTTGTAACAGAAAATCTTTAGAAAGTATAAAAATATAGTAAACGTTCAGAAATGGGGGGGGTTGAAGGTTGGCTTTGGGGGGCCCACACCAAACATCCCTGAGGGCCGTATTTGGCCCCAGGGCCGCACTTTGGGAACCCCTGCTCTAGGCCAACACGAAGCCTAATCTTAAACTGAACTTTAAACATAATTGAAATGTAATATATACCTCTGCTTAGGTTAATATTAGGGTTATATTTCTCAGAAAATTCAGTCTTTCATTAGTGTGAACCTGTGGGCAAAGCTTCATACTTTGGTCTTAGCTAAGCCTCCATCCATTGCACACTGTCAGCATGCTTAATCCAATAATCATTGTGTCAACACTATAAAACATTATATATATAAACAAACCAGTAAGGAGGCAACACTGAAAAGCACACTCTCATTGTTTTTACTTTTTATTTTTTTTGTCTTTTTGCATTGTATCAAAAAGACTCAACATGCGCACTTTCTACTCATTTTACCTGTCACTTCTCATAGCTATACCTGGAAGACTGCGTTAAAGTTTAAAGCCCTTTTTAAAGAAAGGAAAACAACCCACTACTTAGAAGCCAGCATCTTAACATAGGTTTTGCTATTGGCTTGCATTTTACACCCATTGTCCAGCGACATTTCCCACTCAGGTTCACTCGACTAAAAGCTGAGCTGAGCCTTAAAGTAATGTCTCTTGACAGCTCCATACACAATACAGTGTAGGGGGGGGGGTGCAAAAATCACTCTGGATGTCAATAAACAAATGTTTATTTTTAGAAAGTAAAAATGTGCCAGTCTCTTTATGTTGGTTGAATGCTGAGACAGGTATATATTGTACAAAAACACAGAAAAAATTAGTATTTTCTTACAATAACAAAAGCAGCAAGTATTTTCTCCTGACACAATCACTTCCAAATGGTTGTAAAGTGAAGGTCTTGTCATTTTTTATTTATTTATCATCAAACAAATACAAACTTGCTCACACACACACACACACACACACACATATATATATATATATATATAGATATATATATATATATATATATATATAGATATATATATATATATATATATATATATATATATATATATATATATATATATATATATATATATATATATTATATTGCAGATACAGAATAAAAGCTTTGGTAGGTAATACAGTTTAGAAGTTTATTGACAACTTAAATATAACAAAAAATATTTCCTAATGCCCTGACTAGAATGTGACCTGTGGGATATAATAACAGAGAAGAAACATATGAGAAGTATAACACAAAAAAAAAAAAAATCAATGGAGGTGATTTTTTTAATCAATTCTGGCCGAGAGGAAAATTCTTAAACTTCCTCAGACATACTTGTTTTATCAAAGGGCCATATCAGTCAAGAAAACAAGTGAACACGCCAATCAGGCTTACAAAAATAAACTTAATGCCTTAACGTTTTCCTGAAGTTGTAGAGAGATGGTGAGAATACTAAGATTGTGCTTAAAAGTCTTAATAAATAGACTTTTTTTTGTGCTACAAATGCATAGTCATGTAAGTTTTTATCACTGCGATGTGTGTTTTGCATGCTTTGAAGGCTGTCAGGTCAGAACTACCTGTTGTGGCCTGCATAATGAGATAAGTTCATTATAGGTTTAAGCCCCACACTAGAAGGCAGTGTGTTTGGATATACATGAAGTCTATGATGATGACTTGGTCTCCAAACATGGTTATATCCTCCAAACTGTTGCGGCGCCCAGAGGCTTTGCGTTGATCCTCCAAGACTGATTATACCACTGCCCTGAGCCGACACACAGCGGCACACACACATAAGGGATGGGAGAGTGTCTGCCATAGTCAAGAGTTCAGAGCCGGCAGAGACATATACAGGGCTGTGACCTCTATGAACACACTCTGCTGCTGGTATTTCACTCTGAGTGTTATATCAACTTCAGAAATGCAGAAGGATACACAAGCACAAGGCTGCCAAACAACATTAACCATACCAACAACAACAACAACAACAACAACAACAACAACAACAACAATAAAATGTATAATAACAACAACCATATTAATACTAATACTACTAATAATCTCTGTAAGAAAACAAGCTGATTCAACTGACAGTAAGAAATGGAGACATTCCCCTGAGAGCTACTTAAGTAATCCATACTCTTGAAACCTGATTGTTGAATGAATGTCTTCAGGTTAAGTGAGATGAGATGACAAATCAAGATATTTTTTTCTGATTTCTTAATCTGATCAGTAGTGGCACAATACAGTACTGGAAGATTGAACAAACCTAATTATAACCTTCACAATTAACACTACCCTCACCCTTACACTCAATCTAGCTCAATTCTTAGCCTATCACTATCTCTAACTTGACTCTAATTTCCACCTAATTCATTGCTTAATTCGCCTGCACAACCCTAACCCTAGGCCCAATCTTACCTTAGCAACAGCAACTGTGAGAATGTCTGCTCTCTTTTTCAGTTAAAGAGCTGATACATATAGTTGTTGTATATAGTTTTCCCATTTAAAGCAGATATTTTTCTGGCTACAGAACAAAAAACAGGTAAAAGCACCGTGAGCCAAAAAGGGACTGCTGGAACCATGTAAGAACCAATTCCACAGGAGACAGAGCCGGAGAACTTGTGCCAAATTCTCATAAAAAAACTGGATGGGCAACAGACAAAAGTATCAATTTAGTTTGATATAACCTTCCACAGGGAGATTTCATCAGAGATTTAGCATTGGGAATGTCTTATCAAACAATGTGTCCACATCATAAAATAATAACAATAAAAAATATTATGAAAAAAATGCATATACATATAGATCTGGCAGGAGTACAATTATTCAGAAACATCTCTGTGGATTTAACTGCTAAAATAAGACTTATCAGGTACAATTTGTACAAGAGCCAAAGAAAACGGCACAGTCTGTAGATGGTGTGATTGACAGATGGATAAGTAGACAGAGAGATAGTTCGACAAATGGATACTAAGATATAGTTTGACAGACAGATGGATACATAAATGGATGGTTTGGCAGGATGATAAGGTAAGTAGACTGATGGATCACCAAACAAGAGGAGGAAGGGAACAAAACGATGGATGCAGAAACAAAAAGAAAAAAAAAGATTTCTGCAAAGATAGTTAGATTCTTGGATGCAGAGGAATTATATATAGAGAGACTGGTTAATTAATAGTTGTTGTTTTTCCGGTTAAATGTCTGTTAAAACTAAAATCTGAAACTCACAAATCACGTTTGAAAATGGATTTACCCAGCTGTCTTAGCTGTGAGGAAATTTAAAATACATGTATAGATAGCTAGCTAGATAGAAAGATCCATAAATCCAACTATGAGATTCTCTGTGGTCAGCTACAGGCATAGATATAACAGATATAAACAGACACAGACAGAAGAATAAAATAATAAATAGCTAAGAAAAGTTCCCCCTTTGAGGCTGGCCAGACACTCAGAAATCAGGATTACCTCAACTCAGTTAAAGCCTCTCCAAGTCCTCATTATGCTCTGTTTCTCGATGATGTTAAAATCACTGAGATAGAAATGTTTAAGTCTAAAGTAGCTGTTTCATCAGACAGTGTTCTCTGTTCCCTTTATTCTTGAGGGGTGGGAAGAATCCTTAAAAAGCCCTAACAAGTGTTTCAGCACTTTTAATAGAGAGCACAGGCCCGGTGAACGATGCCCTTTGAAGGTATAATGTCTCTCATTCTGTGGTGGAAAGCAGAGGCAGTCTTTGAAATGACACGTCTTGTTCTGCCTGCCAATGCTGCTGCTTGCAGACACGGCACTCGTTATTAAGAAGGTATTATCACAGGGTTATTACCACTGCTTTACATTTTGAATTAAAGTTTTATGTAAATACATAAATAAAGAGCTGAGTTGTAACCCTATACAATCTATAGTTTGCAGTAAATAAGGCAGACAACTATTTTAACTAGATTAATAATCAATCAAACAAACAAACAAAACTATGTAGCTCCTAGCTGTGAATCAAATTAAATGATCTCCTTTTCAATGTATATAAGTTGAAAGACATATTTAAAGGACAGAAATCTGCAACTAAAATATATTTATAGACAATATACGATAAAGAAAACAAATTTGCAGAAAGTTTCTGAACAACAGCTTTCAGGTAAATCATAGTAACTCAGCTTCACTGAGCTTTACTCAGCCTGGTACCATACACAGGGGGACCGGCTAAATAATGCATTGATTTTTGTACTTATTTCTTTCATTTTTAATATTTTTAAGCATGGAAAATGAAAAACACAAAAGTGTAGGTTCTATCGTGGAAGAAACGTGATCCATTTTGTAAAAAGCTTTGAATGCTGAGGGGGCTGTACTGGTATGGAGCCCTGAAATCGCCTCCTAAATCTTTCATGTGGAGATGCTCTCTAATGTACACAAGAAGCCCGAATCATCCACTAAAGGTCCCTGTTCTACTTTCCATAGCCTACTAGCTCTGCTGAGGTTTTCTTATCCTGGTCCAATTTCAGGCAAGCTAATGACTGCAAACCACAGAACAAGGCATCTGCGCACTGCTCCACTGGCCTTTTTTTTAGTTATGAACAGCTGCACCATTTTGTTATTTTTCTCTCAAATTATTATATTATTCTACCATGTTTAATTATGACTGCTGGTTGCCTTTTTTGATTTCAGTAAAAAAAAGTAAAAAATGCTGCAAAGAAGGACGACTCTTTAGGGATGATTAAAAAAAACATATAAGTGGATGACATCTCTGGAGAAGTGCCTACTACTATGGATTTCAATAAATAAAATATTTATCCATTTTATTTATTTACTGAAAAATATTTCTACTGGGAAGCCCTCCGGAGATCTTGTTCACATGGCCGCTTGTCACCACTTAGCCACAAGGTTTCAATAAAACAAGCAAACAACACGATCCTACACCTATAAATAAGTTATAATTTCTGAACAAAGTACTGAACACAGTGGTTCAAACAGACCATTCATCACTTTTTTATGGGCTTGCATTGGGAATCGTTTTTGAACTAGAAGGGAAAATATTTTAAGGCCTGTACACATAAAAAGAAAGAACACTGATAGAGGAAGGCAGTTCTGCTGGTAGGCAACACAGTGAATGTCTTCTAAATCTAAAATTAGAATTTGAAGCAAAAGTGTAGAAAACAGGAAAAATCAGACTTTTCAGAATACTTCTGCTTATATTCTAAAGTATACACACAGAATCACATATTAATAAATAACATCAATTTGATGTAGACAGCATAGGTAAACCCTCCAACCAGCAGATGCATGGGAAGCAACAGTGTTTGATAAACTATGGAAAGCCCAATTATCCCCAGACAGCTTTCATCCTCCTTCCGTTGAAGGCTTTTGGCCAATTCTGCTCCGCCCTCCAAAAACAGGTGGGATTTGAGACCACCTCACTCCGGCCTGTAATAGTGTATCATGCACTCCTGGTGAAGGCTGTGAGTGGTACAATACTCTTTTAAAGAACTTTTCTTTTATTGTCTCTTGTCTTGAACATGCAAATCCCTATACCTAGTCTTTTAGTGTCGAGAGTATGTTACTTTTCTGTATTGTGTGCCATGGATGCTCTGAGGTCTGCCAGTGATGGAAGTTAGAATCCATACACTATTTAATTAATGAAGAGTTATTTACCTGTGCTGTTGAGTAAATACTTTATTTTTCAGTTTGCATAGATGTCATATGCCTGTAAACATCTTGGGTAACCAGAATGCCTTGTATAGTTCACACAGCAATGAGCAGAATGTACCCAGACATTCAGTATTTTTAGGACAAAATGAGTCACATTCCCACATGAAGCCACTTTCCTGGCAGACCCTCCATCTCCACCACTCAGAAGGCTTTCTGTGGCATTCAGACCCCAAGGCAACACACCTGTGGCCAGAGTACTTCCCAGAGATCAATTAGCATTAAAATTTAGGTAGTGCTGGGGGTAGTGCTATATGAACTAAAGGAACTGCTTCTGTACCTATGGGGATGTGAAATAGGCAAAAGCACACATGCAGAAAAAATGCCAGCCCACTCTCTGATGGGGTGCAAAACTGTATGTCATGCGACTCCGCAGGCATGCTTTGCTATTCGTTTACGGCACTCGGTACATATATACACGTCAACTCTGCTTGCCCTGGTGGGAAGGAACAGTATGGTATCAGATAGGCCAACTTTCATCACTGTAGAGAAGACGAAATAGAAATACACCCTCACAATCAGATGTTGCCAACTTAATGACACCCCATGAGCAAAACAAAGAAATGACTAAAACAATCAGAAACATACTGACATATCTAGTGCAACGCTCCAGATAAGTGGTTTGACATTGCAGGCGGAAACTGTTTTAAGGAATACAAACCCTAAAAATGATACAACTAATTCTAAACAATGTATCTCTTTTGCATAACAGCTTGATGCAATTTAATTCCTAGCACATACACCATTTTATTTCCCCTCTTTATAGTTATTTTCCCTCAGGATGTTTGAACACTGTGAGCAAGCAGCTCTGATTTTACTCATCAGCCAATGACGAAAGTTATCTTTTCATTTTGACGAACCCAATAAAAGCACAGCACATGCCCTCCCCCGGTTGCCATACAATGACAAGTAGCTGTCTTGGAAGACATGTGAGAGAAGCAGCAGAGGGAAGGGGCAGGGAGCCGGGTCTGTGTGGGATACAATACCCAGAAAGTTGGGCTATCCCCTGTGGTCCCTGTCCTTCTCCGTCACTGAGATCTGGCTGAAGGCTCACACACGTGTCCGCTCCTGTAGGTGTCAATGCCAGTTCCTGCCGAGCTGCCCAACTCCGAGGGAGAATGGCGGGGGCTCTGGCACCTGCTCAGTCTCGCATGCGTCTCCTGACAGCACCCTTCACGTCACAGCAGGGCGCTGCACATCAGATATGACAGCCGCACACACTCAGGACTACCCACCCCCCCACCCAACGACAGCGCCTGACAGCTATCAATAGAGATTCCAACACAAACTGCCAGTGAGAGAGAGCTGGGTGGAGAGAGAAATAGGGGGTGGGGGGTGATGAGGGACGCAAAGGGCTCAGTAGGCACCCTCTTCTACTGCAGAACATAATTTGATGGAAAACTGTGAGTCATTTTTATGTATTTATTTTTTCTTCAGCATTTCCTCACATCAATATCGAAAATGTCAAAACCTTCAGTCTCACAAATCTCAGCCTTGTGTTAACCATTTCCTCTGCCACTGCCTCTCCAAACAACCAAATAAATATTAATAAACAAACAAAACAACAAAAAAATATGTTTAGTTAATCTCAATATGTTTGTGATGTGTCATTTGTGACTAATGTAAGAACTACCGTTGGCAAAGTATCTTTGCTCAGCAGACCCCAGGGTCAACAAGAACAACATAAACAAAACATTCAATATCTTTTCTTCCTTTATTTTTTATATAAATAAAGAATATTATAGTTTATTTCAAATAATTATTATTTTACTGAAGGAAATCCAATCTGGAATATCACAGTATTTGGAGGGCATCTGTTCTTTATTGAAGAGTCCTCCTATAACCAGAGGTATAATTGGTACAGGTCAAATAGGTTACTTCATTGAGAGGTTTGTAAGTCTCATTTACCCTTATGCAAGCTGCATAGGCTAGCAGAGTTGGTGACCTTTGGTTTCATTCCCCCACTGAAATGAAGTTGGTTGACCTTTGCATGGTTATGGCCTAGGCAGCTTCAACAAGGTTTTTTTCTGAACTCATAAATCATGAAGTGTCTCAGGCCACTCGGACTGTGATGACCTTTCCCCTGACATTTGTTAGGTGAGGCTCCGCCACTGCAGAGCATTCCCATCAAACAGGATGTCACTCCAAAAATTAAGTGTCTAATGACTGCATCAGGCTTCGGAAGAACAAATAAAGGACACTTTAAGAAAACAGGTCTACCAAGCTCCTGCAAAACTTCCAAGGAACAACACACACAAAAATAATAATCTCAAATCAACCCATCTTGTCTGTTGACACAAGAGCTCTGGATTGGATCACCTGCACTGCAAGTGACACTGGATCCCAACTACAATTTACAATTTGGCCCTGTTAGTAATAAGGTAATTTACTGTCATTGTAGGTCTGCTTTAAAAAAGTGTAATACACAAGGTTTCAACTGACAAATCCACTGGGACTTTAAACATGTGCAGAGCAGGCTGGTCTTCACGTTAACATCTCCCCTTCGAACAGCAGTACTGTACGCTGCCCGCACACACAAACACCCTGGACTGTAAGAATGGTAGACTCAGATCAGGTTATCCCCAGGCAGGTTTTCAGAGGTGAGGATGTTACCTATTGATTCGCCAACAGCCACAGACCAAGTCAATGTACAGAACTCTCCTGGAAACTACCCAGAACTCCCTCTTTCACTTTCTAATTCACAAGCACCAGATGTCCTTGACTCGCATTGACAAATTGATTTCTTCAAGAAACAAAAATAATATTTGATGTCAAAGCACAACCCTGTTCAATCTGGGCCACGCGCTCTTCACAGAAATTAAAACCTGTATTTTATAATGGGAAAATGTCATTTTGTTGGCAGGAAGCAGCTACTCCCGCCGTGTCTCCCTTCTACAAGCGAAAGAAAACTAGGGACTTATCCAGGATAATTCCCTTAGCCCAACTGACTGTCAAGAAAGCAGTCTTTATTTATTTATGTATTTGCTTATTTTACAATTATTGGAATGGTATTGTTACATATCAGTTAAACAAACAAACAAACAAACAAACAAACCCACAAGTAAAGACTTGGACTATTTAAACTTGGAGAATTCTTACTCTGTCCTGATCTATATATTGCATATATATTTTTTATAAATACACAGAGACTCTGTTGTTCAATGGCTGATTTCTCCAGGCACCAAGCTCTTCATTAAATGTTGATTTTCTGCCAGGGAGATGCACACTCCTGCTGGGGAAAGGAAGTGAAGCTTAACCAGTGTATCAAGGTCAGTAACCCCGCTCCTCTCTGGCACTGCTGCGGGATTTCAACATCTGTGAAGCCGACAAGGCCCCAGCTCTGAACGTCACTGGAAGGAAAGAGTCTCACACCTCTCTTTCTATAAACCTCTGGTGCTAGGTAACTCCTTCCTGCCGCTAAAGAGGAAACTTTAGACACTCAAAACCTGCCTGCTTCAGAAGAGCTTATGGCATCAGTTTCGGCACTACAGCAGGTATATATATAAATTGCTATTAATCATTAACATTGTTATCATCATTGTAATGAAAAAATAGAGCATCAAACCGAGTTAAGCACCTGTCTCCGGGTAACAATCACCTGTGGTCAATGGCCAAAATACACCGGTACTACCCTTATCACTTACAATGATAGAGGTCAGATCAAAAGTTGAATCCAAGAAAGTTGGGGTCCATCTTTTGCTGCCTCTGCTATGCCTAGACAGTCCCCTGTTAAGTAAGGCCTTTATATGTCAATGCAGAACAACAAAAACATATATTTAAAAAAAATGAAAAACAATGTTTTCCATTGCTGCTGTAATGTGTAATAGAAGGGACATTTCAGCTTTGTTTGTGTCAGAAATGTAAGGAAACAATTTCCCAATGTTTTCTCAAAAGACTTACGATACCTAAAGAAAATCCAAAAAGCTCTTATTCATTAGCAATTCCCTGTAATACATTTCAGCTCAAAAAGAGCACATTGATTTTCCTGCTGTTGGAATAACATACAAAAAAGAATAGAAAATAAAAAAGCAAAACAATTGTATTGCTCTGAATTGAAAGAAAGAGAAACAAGCAAAAAAAAAAAATCTAATGGCAGACATAGCTGAATAATCTTGTGGAAAAGTTTCTGAAGTTTATAATAGTGTGCTTTAATGGATCTCAGTTGAATTTGCATTGATTTCCCCGGTATTGAACCACATAACTAGCAGTTAAGTATCTCAGAAGCAAGATGCTGTCTCCCGCCATCAACTACACTCGATCCCAAATTGATAAATTTCATGGGGCTTTTTCTCCTCTCTCTAAAATGAAATCTGCACAGGAACCATCTAGCACATTACTTGGGGAAACAGAGAAGTAGATAGAAACATGCGATTTTACATTTGATTTTAGTTAATTTTCACTAGTAGAGGAAAGAATGGGTGGTGATCATACTGCAAATTAAATCAAATCAAATATAGAACCAAATGTTTATATGTATGTGATTCACCACCACAACTTAAATCTCTCTGGCTAATTTGAAATGTATTCTTTTTGACAGAAAATCAACTTTTAATGAAAAGCCATGTGTCTGGAGAAATTAGGCATCACCCAGAGGAGTTTAGATTAAAAGTTTATAAGAGACAGGACTGCAGGCTGTGGCTGCTGAGGAAGGGTGGTGTTGTGGGAGAACTGAGACATTCATATACATCTCTCTCTCTCTCTCTCTCTCTCTCTCTATATATATATATATATATATATATATATATATATATACACACACAGTTATTAATTTAATTAATGAAGAAACCACTTTTCTTTCAAAATAAAGACAAAAAAGTTATGTATAGCTCACAGAAGTGTAAAGCAAGCACCACTGCACAAACACATAGTGACGCTTTAGTTGTTCCACTCCATGTTTTGATTAAATAAACCAGGACAAGGAACCATATGGGAACCAAAGATTATTCATACAATTACCATGATACATATGGGCCATGGTAAAAATGCAATCTCACGAGACTCTGTCTGAGAAAACCCAGAAAGCTGAACTGCATCCAGCCACTCATGTATCTGAAACACACCAAGAGGTTTTAGGATCTTGGGGAAGTGAGGAAGAAGAAGGCAGTTAGAGATTGTGTCCTGCCCATCCCAGCTTAAGGATGAACCAACACCTTTGTAATGCACATTAACTTGAAAAAAACATGCAGAAAAACAACAACAAAACAAATGATAAAACAAGCCAAAAAACGAAACAATATAAAACAGAAAATGATGTAAGGCTATAATGTGGTAAAAAGAATAATGCAAAAATACATTTAAAAATTATAAAATGCACACTGTTCATTATCAGATAGTCTTTTGTCTGCTTTGGTTAAAGTAGATTAAAAGCTAAAAGTCTTAGACATTAAATGCCTGCCCACCTGCACCTATAAACACTAAAACTGTAAAAGAAATAGAAAACCTCACAAAAGATAAACTTAAGAGGGGAAAGAAAATGCTTTCTTTGTTGATAAATTATACTATAAACCTTTTATAAGGCACCAACAGAATACAGCAATTTAAGTGACAAAGCTGCACAGATTTCATGAGTTCACAGTAGAGGATATAAAGCAAATTCCTGTTGTTGTTTTTGGAGGCGTTCCCCATTTTACAACTGTTCTGTATGTACACATTTATTTATTATAATTATTGTATAAAACATTAAGATTAGTTATGTGACATTTATGTAAAGGAAATCACACAACAGAACTGTCATGTTAAACAATAAGTTGCTAACTACCTCTGGGTGCTGCTTTTTATCTCTACGACTACACTTTAAAAAAGAGCACCATGATGCATATGTGACATTTTTATCCCATATCCTGTACAATGTGCCAGATAAGGATGATGCTCATTTTAAGATGGTATCTGACCATAAAAGAGTAAATCAAATCCCTTCCTTAGCCATCCAAAACATATTGTACTGAATATATGTGTGTATTTATGCATTTCCAGTCGAAATTGGAAGGTCAAACATAAAAAAGAAAGTATTTTTAATGACTATCTAGATCTTAACCTCTATCTGAGCATGTTATGCCTCATGAAAAGCCAGATTTTACACTGGAAAACTATCTAAAATTAATAACTCACAATACATTTGAACCTACAGCAAAAGGAGATTAATCACTCTCTTAAATTATTGATTCCACTGTACAGCTACAGCTATTAAAAAAGTGCCATAATTTATATTTTTACTGTTTCTCCGTCTCCCAAACTCTGTTAATAATCATCCGTCAATCTGAGTACTGCATCAGGTATATTCCATCCCCAAACGTGAAACGGAAAGCGAGGTATCACCGCTGTTTAATCCGAGACTAATTAAAGAGGTCATGAGAAAAGTGGAAGGGGTACTGATAAGGATGCTCAGAAGTTATGCCTGCTCTTTTCTCTGACAGATCTCTACTGTGCTCTCGCTGGGTAATCCTATGGGGAATGTGCAGTTTCACATGGACTGGTAATTGACAGTGGTATTCGGTGTAAACAACCCATGCCTCACACCTTGCTTAGCCGCTTGTATTTTCGCCAATAAACATCCCTGCTTTTCCTTTCTAGTCCACCGACAACTCAAGGAACACTCGGATGTGTACACAGTGTAATGTGAGAAGTGAGGCATAAGTAAATTGTTTGCTGATAACGTGAGAGAACAATATTTATCTTGGTTTGTTGTCACTTGCAGGTAATTACACCGTAAGGTAAATTTTATTTTAAATGGATGCAACCTTATTAAAGATTGAAGCCCAGGTAATTATTATTTATTCCAGCTCAATCTCATTCGATCAAAACCAAACCAAAGAAGCCTTTAATTTGCGTAAGATATACTCTAAAGAGATTCTTACTTTTATTTTCTTCCCGATTTTTAAAGCACAGAAACCTGCCATTTGGAAAAACACACTTTTTAAAGAATCTATGGAGAAAGGACAGTAACGCAATTTTCATTTTCACTTTCTTATTTAACATACATTTGCAAGGCTAAAAACCTACAGTAATATACTTGTTTTGGAGAACAGTAAGATAGGAGTCAGTTTTCCAGTGCAGAGTGGCAGTTTCAGGCCTAACATGGAAGGATTCATTGTGAGATTGTATTTGGACAGTTAGGCTACAGACAGTGACATTGCATAGGCAGACTCAAAGAGATTAATTAAAGTAATGGAGATAACAGATTGTTATTAGTCCACTATTAGAGGTTTAGTTTTTTTCCCCCAGACAATCAGGTTCCTAGTTTAATTCTTGACATTGCTTATTGAGATGTCAAGTGAGGAAACTTCATATAAAGAAAATATGAGTAGACACTATTTATATGGGAAGAAGACAACGACAAAACAAAACAAAACAAAACAAACAAACCAATCAATAAAGCATTTGATTGCAATTTCATATTTGAAACTCGCCCAACATTATCTGGAGGCAATTATTTGTGGTTTTTGGGAAGGAATGATGTCAAGTATTGGTTAATGCATTCAAAAATTCAAAACTTCAACAGGGAGTAGAAGGATAAATACAAAGATATAGGCGCTATTCTTATTGTTTTTGTTTTACTCTATATATTTCCTAATGGCAGATTAAAACTAGTAGATGTTCAATTGAAGAGAATCATTATAAAAGGGAGAAAAAATAAGTGAAAAAACTACAAAAAACAAAAACAAACAAACAAAATAATAGAGCTCCCTGGAGCTTTTTGACTCTAAATGACAAAGTATTTTATTCAAATATATTATTCCTTTTTCTCCCTCTTCCCCCATGACTGCCAGGCTATTATTAGTACCTCACTTGCACTGTTCCAGTTTTCTTTCAACCTCCAAATATTGGGACTGCAATAACAAGCAATGTTGGGACGATTCAAACTGTTCTTTGACAGCAACACATATTTAAAAACAAAAACAAACTACAAAGAGCAACAGAACAATCTAACAATCCTAGCTAAGGTTTGACATTCAGATGGATAAAGTTCCAGTGTGCATTGACCTGTTGACCTCTAAAAACATGAATTGCATGGGCTGCTGAGAAAATAACAAGTAAAGTCTCCCATTCACTCCAGAAGATGTTTAATTTCAGTGCCGGTGACACTCATTTGAGCAGCTCTGCTGATTACTGTCTTGGTTTAGTTGGTACACCTGGGTGTAGGTGAAAGTCAATGGTCTTTGCTTTTAGTTCAAAGCAGTCACGGGTAGATCATTACTCACAGTCCACAGGACAAGCCTCTTGCATATTAATGCCGCCAAATCGTTACCATAACGTTAGATCTCATCAGTGTAATAGGGCCCAGCAGACACCATATTCAGGCACTAAGCTACAATGCCTCTCTTGTTCCTGAACCCAACAACATAAGACACATAATTGGTTGAGCAACCACAGTATTGAATATCTGAGGACAAAGGGGTCATTGCCATCTACTGTAGAGCAACAATAAGCAAAGGTTTCCAAATGTATCCTCTAGGCCTTCTCAACCTTCTCAAGCCTAAATCAGACCTACTTAACAGAACATGTTGTCTTCCACCCACCCAATTTATTATAAACTTTAGATAAAAACTTACTTTCAGTGAGAAACCTTGAGCTTCTCTTAACGTACAGAGTTTTGTAATTCTTGGAGGAGTTTTTTTTTATTGTATTTTATTTTTCGCAAGTGTGTTTTGGCCTGCCCGGAATTAGAAATGCTTAAGTTTTACCCCTTGCTGTGATAGTTATTTTCTGTGCTGTGTCCATGAGTAGGAATCCATTGTGATCCATGACTAGGAATATTCTGAAATCTGCTGTGAAAGGCCTTGTAAGGAAAATGTATAATAATACACTGAATAACAAAACCTGCCCCAGAGCAGGAAAAAAAAAGTTTAGAGAAAAAGAGAGTAAATAAAACAGTTCAATTTTAAGTATCTGGAACGTAGAGGTTACTTGGTGAATAGTGATATTAATAGTAACCTATTATTGTCCAATAAAGTGGTTATATCCTGGATTGAGATGATAGATGTGCCCATTGTGAGGTGATAATGGTGCCTATAATGAAATCAGTGGTCCATAACTAGAGTTCTCTTTCATTTTCTGGTACACGTTGTATGTTTTCTGCATCCCATTATTCACAAGGTTCTGCTGAAGATTTCAAAACAAATACTGTATAGAACTGAAAAAAAAAATCTGATGCAAATGCTTTTAACAAGAATAAATCTTTGTTATTCCTAAATAAAATTAATCAACAGGACCTTTAAAGGAATGAAATGGTGTTGTTGTTGAAAGGGTGTTTCGTTTTATTTATTTCTCCTATTCAATAATCAAACAGGAAGGGAAACTGTGAAACAGTCACTTCAAAAGATGTTGTCATGGGCACTCATGTGCAGTATCAAATTAGAAAAATGGCCTGTACCAATGAACTGTAATTCCATGAAAATCTAAACTCATATATAAGTATGTGCCTTAAAAAAATTATTTACTTAAGAGAGACTTATTTTTGAGTGAAGAATTAATACTGCCGGACTAAAACTCCTTCAGTAAGTCACTTATCAAAGGCGTGGGATTTAATCCCTGCTCTTCATTTTTAATCTCTGTACCAGTTGCATTATACACCTATAAGCCTTGTATAAAAAGAGCTTGTTTTTTCCCTTTTTTTATCACCTTTCATCTTTTAAGGATGCTTGAAAACTTCCCACTGAGTGTACCAAGAGCTCCTTACAAATATTAATGCAGTAAAGCCAGCTATTTTCAGTTACCATATATTCTGTAGACATTTAAAGAGTTATTAATGTTGAGGATTAAAGCTAGTAATTATCTGTTGCTGTAAGAGTAACAGTGGCTGTTAATTTTGCATATGTTTCATCAGATTCCCAGGTTGTAATCAAGACTGAAGAGTCAAAGTACAAAAGAAGGGATATTATGGATACATTGGGATATTATAAAACACCTGGTTACTGCAGATGTAAGTGATGGTCAATGATTAAGATTTTATTTAAGCTATTACTTAAAACAATGCTCTCTAGGACAATACCATGAGAGCTATATTCAAGGGGATTCTTGGAAAGCAGCTGCTAATACATATATTAAACATTCGCCAAAATCAAATGTCTCGCATACACAAACACATAACAATGTTGCCGATTTTGATGCATTTTGAAAACTTAAAAACTCAAGAAAAGGCACAACAGCTGTGCCAGCAACGTTTTCTGTCTGAGACAGAGTATCCCAAGGTCTCTATTTACATTCTTTACCAATTTATCAATATGCTACTCATAGATTAATCCTGAAGTGACAATCGCATCCCAGATACTTAAACTAGTTTACATATTTAAGAAAAATGCCATCTGATACCTGACCTACACATGTATCAACTGCAGAAGCTCTTGTCTTTTGTGAACCAAATAGCACGGTGTAATATTTCTCCTGTTTATTAACAAGAAACCGTTCCTGTAATTTATCGATGTCAGACTGGAGAGAAGCGACAACCTGTGATACATCAGTATCAGCAGTATCGTAGAGAGATTTTGTTAAAACAATTTCAGACATTTCATTTCACAGAATAGAAAAGTATGTATTTGTTGTGCAGCCTGAAAATGCATACTTTACCATACCATTTTAATACAGAACAAGTGGTGCTTATACTAAAATCAAACCAACAAACACAAAATCATGATTCTAATAAGCAAAATAATTAAAAAAAAAAAAAGGTAACATTTAAGTATGAACTGTCAAACCAATGTAGGGATATACATTCGTCAGATATAACCGTAAGTAATGGAAGTATGTGGAGGAAATGAATTATATTCACTGCACATAAAGCTGTGCCCGTGTGTAATCAACATCAAGAACATTGAGAAACAACCAATACTGCAGCTTGCTACATAAATTAACCCCTGTCTAATGACAGTGACCACATGGAAGGAATTTAAAAGCGTTCTGCTGCTGCAGTCCTCACCCAGGCCATAACCGACTGTACAGGCAGTTAAAGACAAGTCAGAGTGAGGAAGGGAAGGCGATAGGTGATGACAATGATATATAGCTGCCTGAATCTGAGAGTCTGCATCCGTGCTCACCCTTGCGCTGACAGTGGTGATCTAGAAATACAGGTGTAGTAGACCCTAATATCAATTTATTTAATTAAGCCTGCGACAGATGTAAGCTGATTTAGTGTGGCACTGCTTTCCAAGAAATATACTCCAATGTTCAAGGGTGGACACTTGATAAAAATGCAGCTCATTTGCTGCACCACGCTTCGCCGCTCACAATGGCAGTGCTGACCTTTTTACATTAACTGATGCATATGCTCATTTTTTCCCCCGCGCTGTAGGGATGGATTCACTAGCACTGCAGAGGGTATAGACTAGCTCAGTGCGGGAAGACAGGGAGCACACAGGTGCATGGACTCTATTGCAACATGTGAATCACTGCAAAAGAGGAAGCAATCCTTTCTCTTCCTTAAAGCAGCAGTACAATTTGCCAAATAGAGGAACTGATTTCAGGTGGAAAAAAGAAAAAACGTATCCCCCGTAGTTTCTGTTAAGTTATAGCACAACTTTTTTTTATCTCCTCAATTCCAGCTGAATTGGTGTAGAACCAATGTCGATGTCGTGGCAACCAATATCAAGGGAATAAGGAATAATATGTCTGCTGAGCTAACTACCATGGGGTAATGTAATATCACTGAATTCTGAAGACAGGTCTAAATTATGGAAGAACAACTGAATTATGGAGGAATGAAGTACAACCTCAGACATTTACCTGGAACACATCACTGTTCTTTTCATTAATCTTTTTATTTCTTCCCCTCAAGCAACAAAGATCTGACTCAATTAAATTACATACTTGCATAGTTAAGCTCATCATATTTCATTATGTGCATGTTTAATGTGAGCGTCTGATGCATCTCTGCATTACATTATTATTGCCTTTGCTTTGGTTGTTACTTTCCCATGACAAGACAATATACCTAGATTATTATATTGTGTTTACAAAAAAAAGAAAGAATGATAGAAGAAACAGTGATTCATTCTGATGGAGAATAAAATATGTTTAACTGTTTATAGGCATTGACAGCAAAAGGTGACTGAAGAAAAGACAATGCATACAAATATTGGTTTCTGTCTGTGATGCCTTTGCAGCTTGAATGCATCATTAACAATGGATGTAGTCCACCTCCATAGAATAGTAATGGTTGAAAAAAAAATAGGTGCTTCCATTTCTTTTCCTTCAAAATATACAGTGGAAGTTGTTTAACGTATATGAAATCGAATGCTTTACATTCATCTGACATGGTGGCTATAGCTATGCCTCCAGAAACCAAGGGCATAGGCTGCACCTGTACTTCGAAAGATTTACAATGTCCTCTCAGAAAATAAAAGAAAACAAAAGAAAATAAAACAACAACAATACGGACCTTGGGTCGGGGGGGCAGAACTAAAGAGAGGCGTGCTCCATTCATGGTGGGGAAACAATCCCGTCTCTGAGACGGCAAGTTGGTTTTGATTACATTTGTATTTCTCTGACTCAGGTCTCCGTTGGCTCCTTTGTGAGGCTGCCTCGATGGATGACAGGGAGCACGGCCGAGCTGGCAGCTGTAATTAAGAGGTCATGTGCAGGACTTATAGAGTCGCCCCACCACCCTCTACTTCTTATCCTCCTCCCCCACAACCGGTGTGAAACTGCATCCCTCTCTTTCCACTCCTCTTCCTTCCTCCCATTCCAGGACTTCTGTGCTGTTGGGTACCCTTCTCACTCTACCCCCATCCTTAAATACTGATTCTCCTATATTTAATACATGGTACTCATCTTGCAAAACAAGAAAACAAACAAAAGATTTCCACTCAGGCCGAGAGGTTAAGCTGATTTAGTTTATTCGTTGCTGCGTTCCATTAAAAAAATATATTTATTGAAATGACACAGCTCATAATATATCAACATACCATACAATGTCTAGTATTTAGTGTATGCCTCACTGTCGCTCCCTTTTTATATTTTTCAACTCTTAGGGTTCAAAGTTCATCCCTGCAATCCGTCCCTCTATCTCCCCTCCAGCAGAAGAGCAATATTCAAAACTGCAGTTGGATATTTAAAAAAAAACTTTGCTTTGCAGCCAGTGTGAGAAATATATTAGAATATAAATAAGAATATAATATACATCTTGAGAGTGAAAAGCCCTTGGCCATTTCTAAAAATGGAAGCTAGGTCTGGCTAGACTTTCAGAAGAAAAATGTTTTTTGGCACACCGTTCCTTTTTATTCTTTAATAACTGTAATAATGTGGAATGGTTTCAAGTTATATTCATAACAGTGCGTGCGTGTGTGTCTGAGTGTGCATCTCTACTTCTACACAAATCTCCATTCTTCCTCCTGTCCCCTTCCATGTCTTCCATCCATCAGTTAATTATCCCATTGCAAGGCCACTACCCACAGTGCGTTTCTGGACATAGGGGCAAGCATTATCACAAAGCCATTGTCTCCCAAGCAGTAGCTCAATGAACCCCAGCTAATCCAAGCCAATGGTATGCCTTTCGGGGGCCCTGTCATTGTGATGCTGAAACATCCAGTAGGCCCATTCAGATGGCTTAAAAATTCAAAGCCTTTCTTTAAAATGGATTCACTTTTGTTCAGTCACAAAAGACCAACTAAAGGTACTCCTATAGAACGAGTCCGTTCAAAATCAGATTATTTCCACTGCAATCATCTTTTATCCACCTGCCAGTTAACTATGTACCCAGCATTGTCTCTCCATGAATACCTATTTTAGTATGACGGGGATGGGATGCTTATTGCTGCATTTATTGCAGAGTTCCTAAGCAAAGAAGCATGTTTTTGCTTTTCCTTTAATTTTTTTTATATATTTCTTTGAAGAAATCTGGGCCACATGCCCCTAAGGAACGCAAAGTGCTTTAATTCATTCCCACCTTTTCTCTCTCTCTGCCATCTCAGAGGCCTCTGTTATGCCCAGAAGTGATTTGCTCAGGCCGGACCATCAAATCAATTATCACAGCGGTCTGCTTTTCTATTATGAAGGGAGATGACTGACAACACGAGGATGGCTGAGGGTGGAAGGCACATGACCTCAATTTATTTGATCAAAATATATTTATTATTATTACAACTAATAATATTTTTAAGACCTTACCTTAAAATAGAAATGGACACTTTAATGTTGTCATATTTCAGGTGGTCAGTCAGATTTTTGTGAGACACACAGAGGTACCCTTGGGTTCTGTTCATGCTGTACACAAAAGTGTATAGATGTGCAATTAAGGTGAAGGACATGAAACAAAATTCACACATTCTAAAGAATGAGAAGTGCAGGATTAGTTAGGCTTTGCAGGTTGCTATGTTACCTCATGACCGGATAGATTTCAGAGAAAAAAAAAAAAACTTTTTGTGCTCTGTACAGATTTTAAAAATTATTTGTAACATAACCCTCCCTAAATAAGCCAGAGTGATAGAGCTGATCACAGAGTTTGGACCTGATACATATAGATATACGAAGAAAGTGGAAGATTAGGTGGGAGAGAGACAGAGAGAGAGAAAGAGGGATGGAAAGGATTGAGATAAATGCACTGTAATAGTAAAAGAAGGGAAAAGCGGGATAAATAGTAAAGGTAAAAAAGCGAGATGAAAGCATCTCAGTTACTAATTCAGTTTTTTGTTTTTTTTGTTCAGTTGCCATTCCAGGAGAGCAACATAAAAACCTTTCCCCCCATTGACTGTTTCACCTCTTCAATTATTTAGGATTTATTAGCAGGAATCATCTATTCTGTTCCCAACAGATACAGTAAAAAATGAATAATTGCACCATCAGCGTGCATCCACAGGAATGGCACTGGGAGAGTTTAGCACACCGAGTTGACCCCGTCTCTAATGGTTCGACGATGTCTCTCCATGGGTGAGCTGAAGCATCGTGTATTGTAAGCTCAGCACATCCCTCGCCCTTAAGAGCCGCCATATATACCGGCGCCTGGACCGGCAAGAATCCCTTATTGACTTTACAATGAATTTTAACAGTATACGAAAGAAAATCTATCCAACGTGAAGCAATAACTTTAAAGTAATTAATAAAAACCTTTAAAAGAAAAAAACAAAAATGTATGCATCACCTATTGTGACTTCAGAATATCAAAATAAACATGTTATTTACTTTTTATACTTATTTCCTTTTTCATTTTCTAAGTGGTACAATTCGGTAAATATGTACCTCACACATAAATTCCATTATATGTTAAACAAAGACCCTGGTGCCAGTCCTAGGCTGTCCTTTTTATGAAGCTCAGTGTATTTGTGCTCCTGCCATAAACAGGGCACAGGGAAAGAGAAACTTCAACCAAATACACAGCTGTCGCCCTGAGGGAAGATGTGACCTTGTTAAAGAGCAGAACTGAGAGGTAAACATCAGTCAAAGTTCATGTGTTCTGGTGATATAGTAAGTCACCTAGTAACCCTCAAGCCATAAGGTTATTTAGCATATTTAAATTTCACTGGATGGCTCAGAATCTGAAAGCAACTTTTGTTTGCAATTAAACATAGGTGGATTTACAATCATGCAGTAAAATTAAGCCTTTAAGTTCATGCTTCCATTTATTTATAATATTAGAAGCTACTTGCAAGGATGTAAAACGCTTGATTGCTGTGGAGTGTTTCTTAACTATAGCTTAAATTGTTAGGGAGCTTGTGTTAAATTGTAATTCTGAGTCATGATAACTAATAATTGTAATTAAAAAAATGTAATAACACCAAACACATACGCACAGCTATAAAAAAAAAAAAAAAAAAAGGAAATGAAAACATACATCTTGTATAAGCACTCTGTCTGCAGTCTCGGCTGGACTCTTTCTGGTGGCTTGGCTGTTTTATTCCCAGTACCCTATCCTGATTGACATTAAGATACTGTGCTGTACAATCACTGTAACTACTTATAATTATGCTGGAGATGCTCAATCAGGCAGCAAATGAGTTGGGACAAGCTTAGCAACATATTTTAAATAGTTTTAAAGTTACGTAGACAATATTTTCCACATCCTTTCCACCCTGTGACCAGTCAAGAAGTAATAACAGAGCTGCCTCAAATCACGACTAATTTATGTAATCTATTTTGCACAAGAGATATTAACTGCGATGTTCTGTCTGCAGCGGGAGGACATTTAAGATCCCATGACACCCTTGCAAGAGAGCAGGGAGTCCAATCCCCATGGTCATCATGAAATCTATCACCATTTCATTACACATCTCTATATATAACTTTTACATTCCCCCATGTCCATAAAAAAAAAAAAAATGCCATTCCATGTCCCTTTCAGGCGATTTCCATGCTCAATCAGTTGATATGTGTCCTAGGGAAAATGTCTGTCAGTTTCAAACCCAGAGGACATGGCATTGCACTCTGATATCTCTGGGATTTGGAACCTTTAAAGGTCACAATAGATGCTACATCATTTTTTTTTTTTTTATGTTGCTTACATAACACCGAAGGAGAAGGGTGGAGAGTCATGTGGGGGAGGTGAAACCATCACAGTGGTCATTTCTCAGAACTTGGTGTTTTCTTTGTCAGAGCAAGATGTTTTTCTTGCTCAGGGTAGCAAAGTGAATGTCATATGGCCTCCGGTTAGAGCTGTCAGTATAAGATCGTGAAGAAGCAGGGATTGAAAGTTTAAACTTGGTGGATAATCAGACAGTTTGTAAATACAGTCAAATATAAGCCATTATGTTATATAAAACTGTTTGTGGTCACAGATATAAAAACACTACAAAATAGATCAACAACAAATCAAAATAAAACAAAACAAAACAAAACAAAACAAAAGAGAAACTTATTTATATTCTACTTTACATAACACACTGCTTCCAAGTGCCAGCAAGTGAGAACCCACCACGATAAGCTGTTCAACTAACAGTAAAGCAAATGACTAACACATTGAGTCTTGACATACAATAAATGTCAGAGTATTTAAATTAAACTGGGGCAGTTACAATTTTGAACTTGACAGCAGTGTTTAATGTGACAGAATGTGGGACAGAGTTCTATGCATAAATAAATGAAAAACTTTTAGGATTCTCACTCTACATAAATCCTGTCGGAGACACAGGCAGAGCGATTTGTGTAAAAAAATGGAACCGGTGGGATTACTGCTAAGTAACTAAATGGGGTTGGCTATATCAGGTTTCTGTTACCAGTGAGGACCAGCTAGATGGAGAGCTTGAATTCCAAAGGAAAAAGTGAAGCAGCACTTAGACATTGCGGTTCGCTCGAGTGTAAATGTTGCACACTCCCCAGGTTTCCTTGTAAATGGAAGTTTGCAGTGCCATCTTTGAGCCCATCAATAAATAAGGCAAACAAACACAAATAAACAGATAAATAAATAAATGCAGGAAGACTCTAAAATGGCCATCCGTCAGCACAAGTGATGGAAGCATGTCAGGCAGAATCACGCTTCAGTTGAAGGGGAGTGCCTGAATGGGGAAATTCTGCTGATTGCACATTCACAATTCCCTTCAGAAACAGGCTTTCTACCAATCAGTGACGCTGAGGATTACAGAAGATTTTTGCAGGAATGGCACTGCAGGCATTGATGTTAATGTTACTTTTAGTATCTTTCTTTTTGTTGTTGTAGGCCTTGAAAGCCACCAGTCTGACAGCCAAAGAATCTGCCTTCCAGTTCTTCTCTGTCACCACACTCTCCAAACCTTTCAATCTGTATCACAGTTAGTTCATATCTGCAGGCTATCCTAGACTACCCAGGCTTGCTAACCTTCACCTTCACCTTACTTATAACAACATTCCTAAATCTGCAGGTCGGAATTTTTCAGACAGAACTCACAACACTTACTCAGAATGCAGGAATGATTTTTGAATTAAGAACAAGTGTGGTATCATAGTTTGCATGTTATAATTAAAAAGGTCTTTAAAGAATTATGTGAAAAAATATGAGTGTTAAAACAGCTATAGTAACTGATTGAACCAACACAAAGTTGTTTTAACTGAGTAAAAACACAAACAGCAACATATTCTGTCCAAAACACTTCCCTCTGCCCAAATGAACAGTGTTTATCAATACCATGTAAGTAGTTTTGGGAAGGAATCCCAAGCAATCAATAACTTTTTCTAAACAGCTTTTCTCACTCTCTCGCTCTCTCTTTCCTCAATCCATTGCCCTTGAGTGGCAACAGCCGAAATGCTTCTGTTTTTTTTCCAGACTGGCAGCTCTTCCATGGCCATCCCTGACAACTTGTCAGGAGAAGAGCAGAGGTGCCTGCCCAGGTGAGTGCTGTCCTGAGGGCTCATTGTGTTCAGTGAGAACCAGGGCCCTTAAGAGTGGCAGGAAGCACACAAGGCAGCCTGCCCCAGCAGAGCCCCTGTCTCACTAATTTCTGTTCTACCAGTTTGCTGCTACTTCTTTTAAAGTTTATTTTTTGCTGCTCAAGTTTTTTTTTTCCTTTCAAGCTACCATCTGCATTACAGCTTTTTAAAAACATTTTATCCCAAACTGGATGTGCTACAAACCAACAAAAAAGGGGGGAACTCTTATGGAATTTACACAACAAGCAATATTTTATGTGTCTTGAAAGTTACTGTCTGCAAAAAAGAGTCCAAACACATGTGCACAGCAAAGGGTTAAGAGACATCTGTTATGAGAACCAAATGCATCTCCAAAATTATTTTGGTTACAATGTTGAATACAGCAGATCAGCTTTGAATATGCATCGTATTTTACGTATTGAAAGCACTTACAAAAATATATATTGTGTAACAAAATACACCCCCCTTCCAAAAAAAAAAAAAAAAATGAACAGCTTTCCTTCCGCAGTTAGTCATTAAATTATATACAATAGCAATGAGCCATGTTTATGGAACACCTCTGAGATTATCAGATGCGTTTTACAGTCATTCACTGCATCCTTCTCTGGATTCAGGCTCAATCCTTTTCATCAGCTCACAGCTGCTTTCCAGAAACACAGAGATGCTATCACTGCATCTGCTCTCTGCCTTTATGTAAATCACAACACTGGAAAGCATATCTAAGATCATGCAAATTATCCACAAGCAATGCAGTGTTTCCTGGTGTTCACTAGGGGAGCTACAGAGGAAAACCTCGACATTTCCTTCTTGTAAAATCTCTTCACATTCTTCTTCTGATTGCACTGCCAAAGTATCTTCAATAACAAAGACAGCACGTCAGTAGTAACTTTAATTTGAACTATAATCCTACCTGGAAATTGTTATATTTTACTTAATCTATTGCCAATTAGGATACTATTACGAACACAGAAATGGGATAGGAATAAAATATTTATAAACACTATTATATCTTGCTGTTTACAAAATTAGAGCTTAAAATCACTGTCTAATACAGTGCAATTCAGAGATATTATATGGGTGAATCCATATATATTCAAATTAACCTTAACATGTAAAACAGTATATATGTAGATGTAGATGGATACATTTTTGTCTAAAATATATAAGTATTTAAGTATGTAAAATAATACAGTCACTAAAATGCACACAAATGCATGCATATGTGAATTAGTTCTGTGACACACTGAGAATGACATTGTTAAAATTACCAAGCACTTAAAGAGGTAGAAAAACATTACAGAGATAGAGAGGAAAAAAAAACATTTTCAAAAGGATTACGCAAGCACTGTAAGGAAGGAAGCAATATGTCTTACTCCAAATAAGAATTGCTTAAGCTCATTTAGTGGATGTTGGAAGACCATAACAGGATTTAGTGGTTAAGCTGGTGCCTGTCTATTACTTCAGTATCTTCACAACTAAAGGCAATATCTCCAGAAAGATCCCACTTAAATGCTTAGCTTTGTTTACCACTGTCTGTCAGAGCAGACTGCCTACCAATTAGAGCTGGGCTGAACATGAAGTTGAATTCTTTAAATGACTGGAGTAAAGGCACAATAACACAAGAGGCGAGACAAATTGTGTTCATTCTGGAAAAATGTTTTAAGAGACTGAAATCTGCTTTGTTTCAATGGCAGCGAGAGAAGAACCCAAGAGATAACCTACCAGGTTTGACATGAGAAGGCAGGGGAGGAGGGCAAGGGTATATCAATAATTTCTTCCCTCAGGAAGGTGACCTGTGGTGATCAACACAACATACCCCAAACACACAACAAGACTAAACCTGAATGATTTAAAGAAATATAACAATTTTACAATGTGTACTCCCTTGACCTTAACCCCTTTGAAATGTGGTATTTATTCGTTTTTACAGCACTGTGTACGGGTACGGTTGTACGAGTCTTTCAATCATGTCATGTCATTTCCATCCCTGCCCCTTCATTTTGTGCAAAGCAAACAGGATTTCCCTATAAACAGTGACTTATACAGATAGAGTTTTACAACATCTGCCCTGCTTTCATCAATTGGGCAAATCAAAAACATAGTGCCCACCTGTTAAGTGATATATCAGGTGCACCTCGTACATCTCACCCTGATTTTTCTAATTGAAATGAAAAAAACTATTGCTTCATACAAAAGCAAAATCCATCCACACACATTCAGCGTGAAAAATAAATCATTATAGTTGATCAAGAATGTGATCCGGACACAAGATTTGCCATAACAGGTCACCACTTTTCATTTGAACAGGAACTATACACAAGTTACAAGTAATCTTAATGAGAAACTCTTTACAAGCATCTCTGCAGACAAACTGACACACAGGAGAATTCTTACACACTCAGAACAAGATGTCACCTTGCATTGGTATCATCACTTTGGCAGGAAAATCTGCAAACTCATTAAATCTCCTCATTATTTTTGTAGTACCCCATGTAATATAGTTGAGTTGTTATCAAAATGTAACAAATTTTACCTTTTCATTGCATTTTTTAAGGTTGAAACAATGTGTTTTAAAACAATATAATATATATATTTTTAAAAGCTTAACAATGTGTTCTTACTTCATTTTTAAAGCAAAGTGAATGTGGTCAATCAAAGGTTTATTATCTAGAGATTTAAATAATTTCCAAAGCACTAGGTTTTTAATATACTGGTTACCATGCATTTCTATTTTATATAAGTGAAAATTAATAAAGAGCAAACAATCCAATTAAGGAATGAATAATGCAAGAACAGTTCTGCTGAAAAAAACTAAAACAAAACAATGACAAAAGTGCTTATGCCACGCATTATTTTTCAGAAAATAGGGGATAATTGTCAGGACACTAGGCATGAGATTGTTTTTCTGCTGGGATGATGTTTGTGTTTCATTAATGTCATTAGCTGTGCTTCTTAAAGGGTCTGCCTGTTCCAATGTTACAACGAGATGAGCTTTTATTTAGCAAATGTAAACCTTTGTTTTAGTTTTTTCCCCCCACTGTTCTGTGCCTGGAAACTCAGTCTGGTAGGACAAAACCCCTCGTATCAGAATCTGGTCCTTGGCAACTGCAATGTCTTCTGGTTTGGGTTCCATCAGAACTGAACCAATTTAAGGTATTGGTGGCTTATAAATACCTATGAACCCTACTGGAGTACAGTACTGATTAGATCATACATATTTTCATTCTATATGATACATTAAAAACAGGTTGTTTTGTGGGATGTGCAACATATGGTGCATAATGTTTAATTTTCTTTTGATTTTAATAGCACATATAGTAATATTTTTAGGAAAATTTTAGAATATACAGAGAAAAGCCAGAATTGAAGCAGATCTGTACCAGACCCATGCGAACACAAAAAATTGAGTTCTTTAGCATCCTAGAAAAACACTGACCTTACACAATCTTCCCAGCAATACCAGTGTCACTAAACACAATACATTTGGCAAAAGCCACGTCTATAATACACAGAAAGACATTTAGTGGGTTGAAGGTTTTTCTGTAGTCATGTACATAACCAAGGAATTATTGTTGCTTTTCAACCATTTCCTGATAAGTGACAGAAGTTTCAAAAGCAGCTCAGGAACGCTCCGTTTAAAGAACAGCTGCATATCAGTAAGACACACTATCATAGTGCAACTGCACACAACAGTGCCATCATATAATAAAAAAGGGAAAGCCAAAGAAAATGGCTCTGAATAATAATCATTTTATATATATATATATATAATTAAAATCCAAGAGAATTCTGTGACAGATATTAAAGGGAAAATCATCTGTGACTTATAATCGGTGCTGCAAACTTGGAAAGACACTCTGTGCAGGGCACTAACCCAGGTTGCCCCCCAGCAAGGAAAGTGTATTATCAGTCAGTCCAGGCTGCCTGCATTTCTCATTTCCAGTCAGCTTTGAGCTCCTGATACTTTCTGATTATATGCGTCCACGAAGGCAAATGGAAAACTAAAATATTAATTTCGCATTGCACCGGCTGACAGATCGCAGATAGCAGCGGACACTCCAATGCAAACGGCTCCCAAATACTATTTGTCACTGGTAATAGACACCCTGCATTTGAATAACAATGGGAAAATTGCTGTGGCAATAACATTAAATGCCACAATCACCTTTCATTTTCAACCAACATAACTACACTCCATTCGGGATCGCTTTATTTATTGTCATCAGGATTATTATTAGGTCTTTTTCCCCCTAACTGGTGATAAATTAGCCTTAATTTGTCCTTTGGAACTTTCCATCTTTAGAAACCAAATATGATAGCCATGGATATTTTATCTGAATATTATGAGCCCGATTTTTCAACCAGTGGAGAGATGTTCATATGATTTCCAATCTAGATTTTAAAACCATTCCCTTTCTTTTTAGCCATAGGAGTTATTGCTCTATTAGGGATGTCACATTCCCTATGTGAAAGCCAAGTCTTCTGTGGAAATTGGTATGTGTTCCGAGAAAATATGCTAGGGAAAAGAAAATCTTGAGGTTTTTGACATATTACCTGAAACAGGTAGTAGATGACACATCTTATTATTATTTTAAAAATATATAGTTTTTGTTTTGCTGCTATAGTTGATGTTGATTATTTTCACTACATTTAACCATTTTTCATGTAAAGTTTTATCATGTTCATAAATTATTTTTTTATTAATGATTGCATTTAGGCTAAACATTTTTTTTTTTTTCCAATTGTAATTCAACTGCTGTGCCCCAGATGTCACTGTAGCCTCTTAATTTATAGTAATTGAATTCATAATTAAATAATCAAGCAATTGCACTTTGACTAATTAGTAAATTATAAACGAATTACAAATAGTATAAATGGTTATTGAGTACATTAATGCGTTAAAAAAAACATTGAGACACCTAAATATCGAGTCAAATTATTGCAAACAAAATCCACTTAATTGATCAAACTGACACAACAATATACACCCGGTATTCTGCACACCAATGGGACTAACTTATGTTGTGCAACTGGTAATTTATCTTTAGTTTTGATAGTCATGTGTTTGTGATCATATTCCAATGTGGAAGCAATGTCTTTAGCAGGGAATATCTACAGTATGGTTTGCACAAGACCAAAACTGTACAACTGGTAAAGATGTCTGACAGTGTACCTAGTGATTAAAGACTCTACATTTACACATTTTGTTTGTTCTCCAAGGATTATAGAATACCTCAGAACTGTAGGCTAGCTGATGATGTTAATCTGCACTCTGTGAATTACATCAGTAGCATGGTGTTGTGAAATACTGAAGTGCATTTGCAGTTCATTTTAATATTGTGAGTGGAGTTGTCTCCAATAATGACAGTTATATGAACAAGGTATGCAATGACATTCTTTGAGGTTTATTACCAAATTCAGTACATTTGACTTGTAGGCCTAATGTCTAAACTGATGGCTGAAACCGACAATATTTATACATTGCCCAAGTAGAAAGCTATGTTTTAAAGACCACCTGTCAGAGTCAATCCGACAAGACGTTTGTACTTTACCCATAAGCACTTGGTATCCTGCAGCTGGATATCATGTTTTTACAGAACAAGGTAAAGGAGGTAAGGTTAACCAACTGACAATGCTGAAATGTAACAGGAAAATATTTTGCACAGGGAATTTTGTTTTCCATAAAACTGTATGTGACAGTTAATGGGATGACAACAGCCATGCATTGTTATGATTTTTATGATTATTAGGTTATGTATATGTTACAGCATTGATGTTATAATTTAAATATTTAGTATATTATTTATTAACAGATTCTAAAAAATAATACTGAATAAGATTTATTAGTAATAAAGGGATGCATGTTTCTTTAAATAAATGTTCATAGCTGCTCCCACTTAATCAATGCATCAATCTGCCATCATAAAAATCAGACTAATTGAGATGTTTAAAGAAATCATGAGATTATTAATCAATAATCTTTGATTGGTTAAATAAAAATAAAAATAAAAATTATATATATATATATTAGGTCCCCAAAAAAAGACAGATTTGACAACCTTTACTTAAATCAGCCTACTGTCATATATGTGTACTGTAGACTGTTGATGTTTACAAGCCAGTGACAAATGGATATGTGATGAATGCTGTTTATGGATAACAAATCTGTTTTTTTTTTTATATATGGTTTTAAGTCCATGCTTATAAAGAAACGTGTGGGGTATTGTTAAAATGTGATGTCCAAGTCAGCAAGAACCACAATGCAACGCTCCATTGAAAACCATGATGTCATTCTGCTTGGGTGACTGGCCTTTATTGAGATTCGATTTCATTAAAAACAAAAAACAAACAAAAAAAAAGGATTAGAGTTACACACTGCTAATTTTATTATCCTATATACAACAGGAATAAAACAGTGGATTGGTTTGACAGTATCGACTGTTAAACGGTACATAAATTTCGATTTTCTATTTCCTTGATTTTTTTTTGTATTGATAAATTACAATTTTTAGTTCTCAGGCCTACGAGGCATGCAATCCAACACATTTTTGAGATTAAACCAGCGTTCTGGGGGCCTTCTGTTCTGTTCACAAACACTTGAAGCTTCACAAATATCATCTTGCCCAAGCAGGTCATGTGTCTCATACTTCAGTCTCTGCTGTGATACCACTGTTCTCTTCTGATCGTCACTGATATATCTCCTGAATTGTCCTACCCTATGCCAATTTTATTGGGCCCTGAGGCTCACCAGCCCACAGCAAAACACGCTACTGAGACTTTTTGCAAAGCACCTTGGGGTAATCTGAATAAAATTAATCTGTCAATACCCTGAAGTGGTGCTGCTGGGGCTTAGGCAACAACCGGCTAGCTCCATTTGTCAACACACCCTAGCCCACAATGCCTATAAGTGAGGGAATGGACAACATAAATCATTCAATGTTAAGGGTGATGGGTAACCGTCTGACAAAATGATAGTTATCTGAGTGCATATTTTTGTAGAGAATTAGAAATTGAAGATCTGCTATTATGCATTTGCCATTGGCATTAAGGACAGCATTTGAAATTCAGTAGTACAATTAAAGTTAAATGTAATTAATTCATTGGCATCCAGTACTATTGTAAAACTGTCAAAAATCATTCATGAAAATTGCCATTTGATCACAGCGTATGATAGTTTTTCTTCACAGTACTTCATTTTAATTAGAAAGTATGCTTAAAAATGTGAAATTACAATAATGTAAATTGATATAATTCCCTGCTATAAATGACATAAAAATATTTTCTGGGAACCATCGATTTATTCTAATAAGAGATCAGGTTCAGCCAAGTAAAGACAAATGGACTCTCTTTTTTTATTAACTGGTCATGTGTTGAATTATTTCCTCTACTCTTACATAAAGAAAGACACAGCAAAATACTAAATTATCTCACAAATTTGCTGTTTTGATAATAATTATTATTAATAACAATAATTATTTGCACCCACTCAGTGCATTTTGCATGAAAAATACAAAACAGCATGTGTAAAAATATACCTGTCAACATCTGTAAATTGTTACTTTAAAAAGACTCACCCTGTCTGTAGATATCTCAGAATGAATTAATGAGAACAAATACATGAATGTCAAAGGAGGGAACAGAAAGGCAATGTCTTTGTAAAACCGTAAACTAACAAACCACCCAATTAACTCCATAATATTTGTCTCAGGGACATAGACAAGGAGAAATAATGTACATGTCACAATATGGAGCGATAACCTTTGACAGGATGACTGGAACAACTTGGCACTGCCTTCTCCCTCTCTTTACCTCACTTTCTTTCCCTCTCGTTTGCTATGGCACAGATTCATCCTCTTTCTGCCTTAAAAGTTTAATGTCTGAAAATAGGTAATTTAATCTTCATTAAACATACAGAAGCCCACTTTCTCTGCTGCCTCTGTGAATTAACTACATGACTCCGGCAGACGAGACAGCTTGGTTGAAATTCCATAACTCTGGGATATATTATGTCAAAGCATCTCCTGATTTTAATGGAAGCAAGGTGATCCTCTTCCAGTCAACATCAAAGAGTCCCTAATGACAACAGTAAATGGAAAAAAAATAGAAGGTAATGCACAACAGTCGAAAAGTTTTGTCTGTTAATCACTTATAAAGGTAGTAAATAAATAAAAGTGGCTCCTTCCACTTGATTAATATGCCTTCGGGATGTGTTTTATGAAAGACCGACTGAGTGTGGCTTGCTAAACAGACTACAAATCGATTGCCCAGGATGTGTGAGTGGCCACCAGATGGATGCAATAGAACCAACAAGAAATAATTCAGAAAAGAAAGGATGAAGAAGTTTGCTGTGTAAGAAATGTTGCTTCTAGTCCTTAGTTTACAGACTCCTCACCTCAATATAAAAAAAGAACAGTTTTGCCTGGGTAATCAGAAAGAGTTATGGAGTGACACAACACACGTTCCGCGCTTGTGACCCATGGATAGTAACTACTCTATTGCTAACCCCAGGAATCCTGATAATGAATTTTCTGGCAGAGAAGTGTGAACATGCAGCCACCAAACTGCCATAAAGCATGCATCTGCGTGCTGTGAATGTTGTTCACTCTGCCTGCTTCATATTCTATCACACAGGCCTGTGATGCTCTGCCAACACATTTTTATTTAGTTTATGGCTTTAATTACAAAAAATCATAAAGTAAAATGGCTCTGGTGTACAGAGAAGATTAGATGGAGAGTACCTGGTTTGGAGTTGCCCCTGGATGTTTATGGTGCTTCTAAGCTTAAAGCAATTATTGCCTTAGGCCCAATGTGCCCTGTTGGATAGTGTACCCATTCCCAGTATGTTAGTACATGGATCAATTGACTGTTTAAAAAGTCACATGCATCTCAGGAAAATGTATGTTTGTGTATGTTAGTTTGCTTTTTAAAACATTTTGATTTTAAGGTTCAAACACAGAAAACGTGTTGAACAGCTGAGCCCCAAAATCTATTGTACACAATATTTCAAATAAAATATGAATTAAATCAATCACTGTGTGATCTTTCTCTTATGTCTGCAACTGCCCTGAGAGATGCCCTAAAACAGACCGATGATGTACAAAGGAGGCTACTGAATTGATACCAAGAGATGAACAAGCACCTAGAAGATGACCACATAAAAGATAGGAAGATAAAATAATAAAATTTGCAGGGATGACATGGAAAAGAGAAGCTGTAGATCGAAGCAAGTGGAAACATCTTGGAGAGACCTTCATCCAATATTGAATTGATATGGGCAGATGTTGATAGTGATAATGAGATATATACACCGATCAGCCATAACATTATGACCACTGACAGGTGAAGTGAATAACACTGATAATCTCGTTATCATGGCACCTGTTAGTGGGTGGGATATATTAGGCAGCAAGTTGATGTGTTAGGAGCAGGAAAAATGGGCAAGCTTAAGGATCTGAGCGACTTTGACAAGGGCCAAATTGTGATGGCTTGACGACTGGGTCAGAGCATCTCCAAAACTGCAGCTCTTGTGGGGTGTTCCCGGTCTGAAGTGGTCAGTACCTATCAAAAGTGGTCCAAGGAAGGAAAAGCGGTGTACCGGCGACATGGTCATGGGCGGCCAAGTCTCATTGATGCACGTGGGGAGCGAAGGCCCGCCCGTGTGGTCCGATCCAACAGACGAGCTACTGTAGCTCAAATTGCTGAAAAAGTGAATGCTGGTTCTGATAGAAAGGTGTCAGAACACACAGTGCATCGCAGTTTGTTGCGTATGGGGCTGCGTAGCCGCAGACCAGTCAGGGTGCCCATGCTGACCCCTGTCCACTGCCGATAGCGCATACAATGGGCATGTGAGCATCAGAACTGGACCACGGAGTAATGGAAGAAGGTGGTCTGGTCTGATGAATCACAAGTTCAAGGTGTTGACTTGGCCTCCAAATTCCCCAGGTCTCAATCCAATTGAGCATCTGTGAGATGTGCTGGACAAACAAGTCCGATCCACAGAGGCCCCACCTCGCAACTTACTGGACTTAAAGGATCTGCTGCTACCGTCTTGGTGCCAGATACCACAGCACACCTTCAGAGGTCTAGTGGAGTCCATGCCTTGACAGGTCAGGGCTGTTTTGTTGGCAAAATGGGGACCTACACAATATTAGGCAGTTAGTCATAATGTTATGGCTGATCGGTATATATATATATATATATATATATATATATATATATATATATATATATATATATCACCATCACCATCAGCTTATATATATATATATATATATATATATATATATATATATATATAAGAACTATTTGTTAGAATTACATTCTTTGCAGCTGGGGAACATTCCAATGTTATGTATTAAGATATGAGCAACAATTCTTTTTCCACAAAGCACAATCATTATTGCTACAATTTTGACCCTGACAAAATACCTTACATCTCTCAAGCTGAATTTCTGCTCCAGTTTCTGTTTCTCACCAAGAAAAGAACAAACCAAAAAAAGAACAGTAGGTTCCTCCAAGGACAGCTTTCCTAAGAATGTGAAAGCACTTTCATCACTGAACCAACCAACACCTTATTAACCTTATTGTTTCTTTATGTACACGATGTTTGATTTGTTTGTCCTTTTTCAAGTGTATCTTGGGTTTGCAATCCGCTAGTTGCAACCTGTACTGATTTGAACTTTTAAATGTAAATGGCACGTTTAATTTAGTTTTACAGTGATAACTCATGGTGCTGCACAGGCTTTATGAAAGATTTTCCTTTCCAAACAAGGCCAAGAAAATAATTGTCAGAGGATTCATGTACTGTATGCTTCTTGCACATAAATGCAACCTTTTGAATGTAAATAGACAGGTGCATACATGGCGACATGAGACAACTGCTCCCAACAAAGGATTAAACCTTACTTAATCCCATGTATACAGACACACACATATGTATGCTCACATGCAATACACACAACATGCATTTCTCAATAGAGGGAGTCTGCAAAAAGGCTGAAAAAAATAACATGCTGTCACTGTTCTGAAGTAGGCCAGGGCAGAAGAGGCCAAAATCCATCTGAGGAGAAGTATTTTTGGGTGCTACATTTGCAATGTTTGACATTTGCAAGCAGAATGCCAAGCTGAGAAACAAGTCAAAAATACCTGTGCAGCAACTGAAGGAGGCACAAAGCCCCCTCAATAAGAGCTAAGACATGAAATAGCAGCAGTGTCATGCTCTAATGGTGTAGGCCTGTGAGGGTAAAGAGCAGGCTGTTAGATGTCTAAGCGGGCTGATCAACACCAAGGAAATCATACTGAGCACAGTGGTAAAACTGAGTGAAGGTGAAAGGTCACAGAAAGATCTGCCTTTTAGCACACAAATCAGTCTTTTTTGGATTTCAAAAATCATTCTTTGCATGTTCCATTTTCCTTGCCCAAATGCACAAGCATCATCTTGGCCTAGAAATTACAATAGAACATTTTGTGTGACTGATTTGGCTGCTTAGAACAGAGGGATTTGTTGCATGATGAATTCAAGCACTTTTCAAAATTCTATCTCTTACATGAGGTGTGCTCAAGGATAATGATTGAAGCGCTGAGAGGTCATTAGAGACTCAACCGGCTTATGGAAAACCGTATGGAGTGGATAAAGTGAGTGTCCCAGCTGGGAGCTCACTGGTCCTAATCTCAGCTCTGAGGTCTGTCCCATAAAGATGTCGGCATTAGCCAAGGTTGAAGAGGAAAATTATCAGTGATCAATTAATTTGCATGTATGAATACTAAGAAGAATCCACACAAAGCAAAAGTAGAGACTAACTAAGGTTTTCCCAAAAGTCATTGCATTACAAATTTTGTCCCATCTACTCATTTGCCCGAAAAGATACATTATTTTAAGTAACTTAGATACATGATTGCATCACGTCTGTGACATGAGTGAGGTTAAACGTCCAACTACAAACAGTGCATAAACTCATCATGCATGATCTTCAAATGTATGTTTTACAAAATCAAGATTGAAATGTTTTAAAGCTCAGTGTTTGTGTCCTTTGGTGCTTACACCAGCTTTAGGATTCAGGGATCTACACATTCTACCGGGAAATTAGATAGAATTACAGCCTGAGAGAGGGTAGGCTAGGTTAACAACAAACAGGGGTTTGTTTTGTTACCCTTATTAGCACCTGGCCACCGTGATGTTGGACTGGAAGGGCTTTGCTCACCTATAGCATTGATGAAGCAAACAAAGAGAAACATGTCAAGCATGAGGCAGTATGAAATGCTTCTGAAATTCCCAACCTCTCCCCCTCCCCCCAAAAAACCCCCCACATAAAATATTTTGTAGACAAACATACAATGTGAATAAACCTTGGGAAGATGTTGAGACAGATTGTATTTTTTATCAGATGTCAACATTTCTTAGTGCTTCAGATAACACAAACAAAAGGCAGATTATGAAGAAGCAGCTCTTTATCCTTGCCAGCCACTGGCAAAGCTCTTTGAGGATGAGACCTTTAGGGATTCAACAGCTGGAAGACAGGACACTGTGTGATGCACGGTATGATTCATCATTTTAACAGTTTTTCCTTACATGCTGCACATCTTGACTCCATAGCTTATGCATAGATATGCGGTTTGCAACAAACCAAGGAAAAAGAAAACACACACATATCCAATTGTGGTCTTTGCAACACAGCGGGTTGGTAGGCTGAGAGTTAGTGTTGGGTTAAAACAGACGTCTCTAAATGTTCTTTTAAAGTGCCTCACAAAGAAGCCACCCGTAGTCCATCACACATGTCAGTGCGACACACAGTTCCTTCTCCGCAAATATGCTTTGACATTAGCCTTTCACTGTCCTGTGGGATTCACCTTTTGGTACCCGACATAACAAATAACATTCTCCCAGCAGGATACAAGGTGACTCAGATGGAATGCATTTTGCAAATTTACATGGACACATTACTGGCACCTGGTAAGATTTATTAGGTTCACTATGGAGGACTGTTTTTTTTTTAATAGAGGTTTCCTATGGAATCTCATGTATGTCACCACAGGATCTCAGACATTTGTCTCTCTTCCCTCTCCATGGCTACACAGACATTTCAAAACAGGGGAGCAGGAAAAGAAATGTGTCAGAACGTCTCTGGGGATCTTGTGTTCCCATTCATTAGCTACCATCATCCATGGCTTATGAATGACAATGTGTCAATGAATACCTAGGTAAGGGCATCCAGGACTGATGTGTTTAATACGTTATTCAGTTTTTCCTGTGATCTTTATGACCTCATTGGGAAATATTTAAATCCTTCATATTGGAATAATGTTTTCATTATCATCAAAATAATCAGAACATATAGACACTTTGACTTTCAAACCCATCTTCAAAAAATCAACATGTAAATCACTTCATACATAACAATGCGATCATAGCAGTAAGATAAAGTCAAGGTATCTACGTGTATCAAGGTACAGGATTATTTCACATAAAAACTGGATAGGAGACTGTATAGCAGATAAGCACAAGTGCCCTTAGAGGAAAAACTTACCATTACGCGGTGTTCGTTTTCTCCTGTCGCGGAAGGCTGCCCCAGATTGTAGAGCCTCCATGAGACTGTCCATCACTCCAGTCTCATCTCCCTCTGCAGGGGAAAAGGGCAAACAGAGAACCATTAGAAACAAACAAACATCAAACAGACCCACATATAGGCAAACAATGGGAGATCTCATCTCGTTTGACAGAGGGAAGAAAATAAAGAAATTACCCTGCTAGTAAAATAAGAAATCAAATAAAGACATGATAAAAAGTTGTGAAACGTTACTGACAAGTGAAGACAGAAATAAAACAACATCATGGTGCCATTAGAAACCTACCCCTCGAAAAAACAAACAAACCAACAAACAACTCTTTCAGTTTGTTTGAGTGGTGGGCACCACGTCTAGTAGTTAACTGACTTTCTCTTCATCGTTTAATTTTAGAAACATGTTTTTCCTTGTTCACTGGACACACCAATGTATTGAAAGAGGTAGATAAAATTGTATTGCAGAACATAAACAAAGACATAGACCTACTCAAATCTGTGAATACTTCAGTGGTGGCATAAACTATTTAGTTGACTTTGGTACTTCGTCTAAAATCACAACACATGGACGGATCATCACTATAAAGATGTGAATAGACTGTCCTTGCAGGTTCTAAGCCATGCATTTACTCATACGGTTGACATGCATTAGTACTGTTGTCAGACTCGCAGTATTATTATTAATGAGATCAAGCAATTAAACTGTATGTGTACTTTAGAAAAAGACTAAAAGCCCATTGGGCCTGCTTCTTGAGAATGTAATGGAAGGTAAAGCAATTTGTATTTCCCATGTACAGCTATTAAACACAGCAGAAGCTCCATGGTGAAGGTGAAAGAATATGCTGATAGCCCATGACGAATATGCTTTCTATGGCTCCTGGTGAGGAAGCTTAGAGCACTTTACTAAGATTTAGTGTGGGTCCTGTCAATAGCCGGGCGCTCTATCAATGTTCTGTCAATGACACTCAGTCTCGGCTTAGAAAAAGGCAGCCAAATAAGCTACAGACCACTGAAGCTCGTCAAGAAAGGTTTCTTAACTCCAGGGCAACACCATGACTCAATTCAACAAAACAGAAAACCTTCGAAATTAACTACCACAAAACACTACCGATAACAACAGAAGATATATATATATACAGTGAGGGAAAAAAGTATTTGATCCCCTGCTGATTCTGTATGTTTGCCCAATGACAAAGAAATGATCAGTCTATAATTTTAATGGTAGGTGTATTTTAACAGTGAGAGACAGAATAACAACAACAAAATCCAGAAAAACGCATTTCAAAAAAGTTATAAATTGATTTGCATGTTAATGAGGGAAATAAGTATTTGATCCCCTATCAATCAGCAAGATTTCTGGCTCCCAGGTGTCTTTTATACAGGTAATGAGCTGAGATTAGGAGCACTCTCTTAAAGGGAGTGCTCCTAATCTCAGCTTGTTACCTGTATAAAAGACACCTGTCCACAGAAGCAATCAATCAATCAGATTCCAAACTCTCCACCATGGCCAAGACCAAAGAGCTGTCCAAGGATGTCAGGGACAAGATTGTAGACCTACACAAGGCTGGAATGGGCTACAAGACCATCGCCAAGCAGCTTGGTGAGAAGGTGACAACAGTTGGTGCGATTATTCGCAAATGGAAGAAACACAAAATAACTGTCAGTGTCCCTCGGTCTGGGGCTCCATGCAAGATCTCACCTCGTGGAGTTTCAATGATCATGAGAACGGTGAGGAATCAGCCCAGAACTACACAGGAGGATCTTGTTAATGATCTCAAGGCAGCTGGGACCATAGTCACCAAGAAAACAATTGGTAACACACTACGCCGTGAAGGACTGAAATCCTGCAGCGCCCGCAAGGTCCCCCTGCTCAAGAAAGCACATGTACAGGCCCGTCTGAAGTTTGCCAATTAACATCTGAATGATTCAGAGGAGAACTGGGTGAAAGTGTTGTGGTCAGATGAGACCAAAATCGAGCTCTTTGGCATCAACTCAACTCGCCGTGTTTGGAGGAGGAGGAATGACCCCAAGAACACCATCCTCACAGTCAAACATGGAGGTGGAAACATTATGCTTTGGGGGTGTTTTTCTGCTAAGGGGACAGGACAACTGCACCGCATCAAAGGGACGATGGACGGGGCCATGTACCGTCAAATCTTGGGTGAGAACCTCCTTCCCTCAGCCAGGGCATTGAAAATGGGTCGTGGATGGGTATTCCAGCATGACAATGACCCAAAACACACAGCCAAGGCAACAAAGGAGTGGCTCAAGAAGAAGCACATTAAGGTCCTGGAGTGGCCTAGCCAGTCTCCAGACCTTAATCCCATAGAAAATCTGTGGAGGGAGCTGAAGGTTCGAGTTGCCAAACGTCAGCCTCGAAACCTTAATGACTTGGAGAGGATCTGCAAAGAGGACTGGGACAAAATCCCTCCTGAGATGTGTGCAAACCTCATGGCCAACTACAAGAAACGTCTGACATCTGTGATTGCCAATAAGGGTTTTGCCATCAAGTACTAAGTCGAAGGGGTCAAATACTTATTTCCCTCGACAACATGCAAATCAATTTTTTTGAAATGCATTTTTCTGGATTTTTTTGTTATTCTGTCTCTCACTGTTAAAATACACCTACCATTAAAATTATAGACTGATAATTTCTTTGTCAGTGGGCAAACGTACAAAATCAGCAGGGGATCAAATACTTTTTTCCCTCACTGTAGATTAAGTCAGACTCTCAATAAAGTGTGAGTAATTGATTGAGTTGATTTATCAAAGTTCAGGTGCACACTCAGCATATATAATATGGTAAAGAATCATGTAACTATCAGAATTGTATGGATCAATAGATATATTTGGCAAGGAAAAGTTACATATTTGCCAAAAAATTAATTAAAAATAATAATAAAAAACATCACTCGGGTCGATTGGGACCATCATTTCTGGTCAGATGAGAGCAAAACTGAATGTGGAAACCAGCAGTATATTTGCTTATGGATGCATAAAATATTGATAGGCACACAATTCACAAAATATATATTTTAAAATATTGATTTTACATTTTCTTTGATAAATACATTTGATTCATGCATTTTATCATCAAGGGTCTGCATACATTTGAAGGCTAGTGTACGCTTCATCATTTAAAATGCATAATAATGTATATTTAGCTGCTATATACAAGTACTCAAAAATAAACTTTGCTCCCTATCTGGGTCAGCCATCTTTCCCATGTGCTAATGAGTCACTGGGTCCTCTTTATCACTGTACTCCAGATCAGACACTAATTTAAACTGGGATCATTAGGGTGAATTATTGAGGTCTACAACATTATCCTATGAATTGCAGTGTGTGTACACAAGTAAATTAGAGCTCAAGAATGTTTACTAGAAGGGAAGACATTTTCTTCAGGTTTGGCATAAAAATATCTTTGTTGCAGGCTTACTTTCAGCAGCACGTTAAGGAATCGTAATCGATCCTTTGTTTTCTCACACGTTTGGGAGAGATGACAGCTAGAAAATTGAATTTATGAAGAGAACATGTCGACACTACTGCATAATTAATTTGAAGTAATGCCACAATTTCTGTGTTAAACTCAATAGCTAGACACTTGACAGTGATATTTCAAAGTCTTTTGCTTTGGAAATGTTCTGAAAGTACCTATAAATTGAAATTTGCAAAGACAACTTTAAGGGAACGTTAGACGTGTAAAAGGTAAACACAATTAATATTTGATTATACACAGACTTGGATTTATGGACATTGTAATTTTGATGGACACAAATTATATATTTATAGACATTTTTGAAAGTTGTTCTGTGAAAGTTTTTCAAAGTTTGAGCTCACACAACCCAGCTCCTCAAAACAATTAATTATTGAACACATTAAATAAGTGTAAAAAGAAATGATTAAAAGTAAATAAAAAATAAATACGTGTAATGCAAATTTTCTGAATAACTGAGGTCTAAAAAAAAAAAAAAATCTCGTTAATTCTTTCTCAGCCTATCTCTTATTATTCCTAAGGCACATCCCATGGGCTACACTGAAATCAAAGTGGCTGTGCTGTGCATGTACTGTATTTAAAAGCAACCTAGATTAAATCAAGCTTAATTAGAGTTGCCGTTTAATGGCAGACCACGTAGTTGTGTTTATAGATCATGATGTGCAGTTCTGTGACAGTATTGTACATCCTTTGTCACTGCAAAGGAAATATAAGCCTGTTTTCCATTCTCTATGTGACCAAAGTTCAAGGCCACGTACACAACCAGTCCTATGCATCCCCAAGGCAGTAGTAATGTAGTCCTTTGTTTTTTGAGCCCCTTTCTTCCATAGATAAAGGATATCATTTAAATACCGAACACCCACTGTACCATAATTAAAACACAACTTTTTTGGGGACTTCACTCAAACAGTGTGAGACTTTCAGAGCGCTCTTGCTTCCTGTTCTTTCAATTCTTTCGTTCTTTTAGGAGACCTAGACATCACAGGGGGCACCTGACACTTTGATCAATTTGTCCTACTTCTTGCTTACCCATAGAACAATTCATCATCCATAATGACCGGGACTCAGGAGGTAGGTGAGTTCAGAGGGAGGATCTCAGGCACAGCCGAACTAAATTACTAAAGGGGAAACACATTCACTGCACTACCTTCCTCTCCATTAACAATGTCCTGCTGGAATGGGTTTTAATTTGGACTCGGCAGACCTTTTCTTTAACCGAGCACCTCTGTAAGGAGACTTAAAGGAGCACGCCACTCTTTTGCAAACTTGGTGTGTGTTTATGTGCATTAGCAAACTTTCTCAAAATGTGTGCAAAGGAAATAGAAGGAAGGATTTAATAGGGAAGAACCTTTTAGTGCTGGGCCGACAAATGATTTGTTTATCTGCACACCAGGGAATCCTGTTGTTCTATCAGTACACAATCATTGTACAGGTCACCGCTTACTTTTACACAATATCCGTCTCAATACTGTGCCATTTCTGAATCGGCAGGACTAATACATGGACTCGTAGGTATGAACGGACAGCAATATGCTCAAACAATCCATCTTCCAAACAGGTTAAGATGTGTTTTAATCTGCAAAATCTTCAAGAGCCCTAAGCAATACACCTTTATAGAGTGGAACGAATGGCTCTTAGGTTTTTTAATGATCTCATTACAGAGTGAAGCCCAACTCTTGATTTTACACTTGCCTTTGCTGCTAGTCTGGAGGAAGGAACTGCAGAGCCTCCTTCACTGCGAACCCTTGCACTTGTTACTCTAATCTTTGAATCGCTCATTGTATGATGTAGCACTTTACTCTGGCGCCCTGGGCTGCCGAATGCAACAATAAGCTCGGGAGTCTGGCTCCTTCCCTCTTCTGTGCTATTATATATTGACATGTGCACTATCACATTTTTAATTAAGGGATAACAACTACAACTCTCTTCCGGATTTGTGAATTCACACTGCAGATTAGCTTCAAGACAAGGTAACTGGCAGTGGGTAGGAGCTTATTATCTGTAGCACAGAAGAGGAAGTGGATTCGAGGAGAAAGCCAAGTGTTATAATTCCGGCAGAAAAAAATAAATAAAAAAGGAAGGTTGTGTCGCTCGGATGAATCACAACTCTTCCTTGCCATATAGACTGTGTTAGTATTCTGACTAAAAACATATGCATATGCATCATACATTCACATGTACTATGGATACAGTATGTATTCATTTGATCATCGACCAGACTTTTTTGTTGTTTTGTTTGTTTTGCTACACTTGGAAAATGTATCTATGACAAGAGAACTGGAAGCTACTAAAATGGACAGGAATTTGACATGAATTGGCAAAAATTCCTTGGCATTTGTCTCATCCTTTGCTTCCTTCATTTATTTCACTGAGGTGTCCCAAGGTTGGCGAACATGTACTCAATTAAAGGTAATGTCCTGTGACTGACCACACCAGGGCAGAGTGGTGATATCCAAAATATTATAATATTTTTTGTTTCTGGCTTTATTCCCCTTATATTTCCTTTGGATATATGACCATTGGGCACAGACAGGCAAACATTCCCTTAGTATTTCATGTAGGAGATTTAGGATTATTAGCAAGTTGGGGCCCGAGCTCGACAAAATCATAAATGTTGCACTCCTTTTTCTAACATAAGTGTGTGTTAGAATGATGTAACTGGTATACAATTTACAATACAATAACTTTGACTGATATAAAAATGCTTTATATACACTACCATTCAAAAGTTTGGGGTCACTTAGAAATGTCCTTGTTTTCCATGAAAACATACATGAAATGAGTTTGAATAGGAAATATAGCAAAATGAATAGAAAATATAGTCATTGACAAGGTTAGAAATAATGATTTTTAATTGAAATAATAGTTGTGTAATTCAAAATTTGCTTCAAATAATCCTCCATTTGCAGCAATTAAAGCCTTGCAGACCTTTGTCATTCTAGTTGTCAATTTGTTGAGGTAATCTGAAGAGATTTCACCCCATGCTTCCTGAAGCACCTCCCACAAGTTGGATTGGCTTCATGGGCACTTCTTACGTACCATAGGCTGCTCCCACAACAGCTCAATAGGGTTGAGATCCAGTGACTGTGCTGGCCACTCCATTACAGACAGAATACCAGCTGACCGCTTCTTCCCTAAATAGTTCTTGCATAGTTTGGAGCTGTGCTTTGGGTCATTATCCTGGAAATTGGCTCCAATCAAGGGCCGTCCACAGGGTATGGCATGGCATTGCAAAATGGAGTGATAGCCTTCCATCTTCAAGATCCCTTTTACCCTGTACAAATCTCCCACTTTACCACCACCAAAGCACCCCCAGACCATCACATTGCCTCCACCATGCTTGACAGATGGCGTCAAGCACTCCTCCAGCATCTTTTCATTTGGTCTGCGTCTCACGAATGTTCGTCTTTGTGATCCGAACACCTCAAACTTAGATTTCTCTGTCCATAACACTTTTTTCCAGTTTTCCTCTGTCCAGTGTCTGTGTTCTTTTGCCCATCTTAATCCTTTCTTTTTATTGGCTAGTCTGAGATAGTCTTTTTCTTTGCAACTCTGCCTAGAAGGCCAGCATCCTGGAGTCGCCTTTTCACTGTTGACGTTGAGACTGATGTTTTGTGGGTACTATTTAATGAAGCTGCCAGTTCAGGACCTGTGAGGTGTCTGTTTCTCAAACTAGACACTCTAATGTATTTGTCCTCTTGCTCAGTTGTGCACCGGGGCGTCCCACTCCTCTTTCTATTCTGGTTAGAGCCAGTTTGCGCTGTTCTGTGAAGGGAGTAGTATACAGCAATGTATGAGATCTTCAGTTTTTTGGCAGTTTCTCTCATGGAATAGCCTTCATTTCTCAGAACAAGAATAGACTGACAAATTTCAGAAGAAAGTTCTTTGTTTCTGGCCATTTTGAGCCTGTAATCGAACGCACAATTGCTGATGCTCCAGATACTCAACTAGTCTAAAAAAGTGCAGTTGTATTGCTGCTTTAATCAGCACAACAGTTTTCAGCTGTGCTAACTAACATCATTGCAAAAGGGTTTTCTAATGATCATTTCGCCTTTTAAAATGATAAACTTGGATTAGCAAACACAACGTGCCATTGGAACACAGGACTGATGGTTGCTGATAATGGGCCTCTGTAGATATTCCATTACAAATCAGCTGTTTCCACCTACAATAGTCATTTACAACATTAACAATGTCTACACTGTATTTCTGATCAATTTTATGTTATTTTAATGGACAAAAAAAATGCTTTTCTTTCGACATTTCTAAGTGACCCCAAACTATTGAACAGTACAAACAAAGGGTCACCGTATTTCTAAGGCAACACCTGGCAGTTAAAGAGACAGGCCATATCTTGCTGAATGTAGTATGGAGACAGATAAACTTTGACTTTAACTCTGCATTGGTGCCACTTAAAATGAAAAGGTACCTACTCTAGCTGACAAGTTGGATTTGGCAAAAATCTTATGTGAAAGGAGTAAGATTTAATGATAACCTTCAGGGATTGGTTTAAGTGGAACAGCTCACATCACTGTGACCTATTACTTCAGTTCTGTGTGCTGGACCTATGAGGCTGAGGATAGATATTGGACTTCTCTAGCCAGACCAGCCTCACAGGCCATCAGAGCTATCTATCCACCTCATAATCCTCTCACGGATCAGACCTCTCTAGCTTCTCGAGATGATGGGGTCAGATAACATTGTTTTTCTCTCTCTGTGTCTAGCTGCAGAAGTTTATTTTAAGGAGGTAAGGATGCTATTCCTCAGCAGAACTCAGTCTTGGTTTGGCAATATCAAAATAATATGCAAAAGGTTGGTAAACAGCTGTCAACAGTGCCGTACATTTTTGTTTTTTTATCCATCCATCCACAGATCGATCTATGTCTGTTCATCTATGTCCTTCCCCTTATCTATTTATATAAACATAAAATTACAATAAAGTAAGTTACATAGTACTCAAATTGAAAGCCTGTGGAAAATACGTTTTTTTCTTGCCGCCTACACTGTTTTCAAAACATGGTATTTGCTGTGATTTTACAAGTATGTGTAAAAGTTAAGTATAATGCTGTGCAAAACAAAACTGAATTGCCATTTTTACTGCAGGTTGTATTCCTGTCTTTTTAAACAACACATCATTTGAGAAGATTTATTTACTGAGAACTAGGTAGTAATAAATCTGAATAAATATAACCTGCTTTAGTAATTACCAGTACCAAAAGCCCATCCATTTGCTTTACCTGTAATCCAAAAATCAGGTTATCTATCTTTAGGGACTCTAGTCACTTTGGTGAATTGGAGATGCATGAGTATCCTAGGGGCACACAGCACGGATTCATATTTTATGAAAATCCTGATGAATTAAAAACTGACAAAGTTATGGTCTATCTATATTCATTGTCTTGTTTTCCAGTTAAACACCAAAGCAATAGCATTGCTATAATTATGCAGCAGTGTCAACACGTTCTGTTCATAAATTCAATTTGCTAGCTGTCATCCCCCTCCAAACATGTGAGACAACCGAGAATCGATTGACAGCACCGTTCCTGACGCTTCACACAATACCAGCTCCAGCAAAAAAAAAAAAAAGTCCTAACCTTGTGTTGTTTTGTTTCTCCATATCTTAGCAGTATCCATGTGATACTGTTATGATTTGAACAGTCGTAGCTCTCTAACAATGATTTTACTCTTGTATGTTATAGACTATAAAATCTCTGTGATGTACAGTATATACAAAATGGCCAAACAAGATAAAGAGCTTAATACACTATTTTCCAGTGCTAACTAATGCAAATATATATATATATATATATAATTCTTTCCAGATATCTTAGCTGATATTTATCCAATGAAAAAATAAAACATCAAAAGAGTATATTTATTGCAGTGCCTCCCCATTACAATCTCCCTGCTACAGATCCTCCACTTTAATTGGTTCTTTAATGAGATATAATAAGAGCTTTCAGCTCTGTACTTGATGAGCTGAAACAACTCTGAGGGGGAGCCTAGGAGACTGGGCTCCCCTACTAGGCTCATCACACTTTGAAGAAGAAAAAAGAACATTGAAAAAAAGGAAAAAAAAACCTTAATAGCTTTTTTTTGGTTGTTGTTTTTTGAACACATTTTACCCCATCTGTTACGCTGTTGAAAGTCACCTGCACAATTAACCTAGCGCACGCTCCGTGAATGTAGCCTATGCAAAGGCATGTTGTACAGCAAGGGGTCCAGTCTGCAAGTTATTATCTCTTGCTTTAGGTGCCGTGTCCTCTGGCAAAAACAAGCTCCGAAGGCAAGCTCCCCCAGCTCTCTGCTGTGCTCCTCACACCGCTCACTGGCAGACTACCTCGACGGCTGCAGGCAGACATGAAGTTGGCCAGCAGAGCAGGGAGGAGAAATCCGGTGCACTGAGATGTTATTTCATTGCATGACCCTGTTCACTAGGAATTCACAACCACTTTTTTCCTTTTTCTTTCACAGGGATTGGCAGTGGCAGCCGATAAACTATTGTCAAACACGTTCAAAAACAGTACAAGGAGGAAAAAAAGGCTGCACTGCCAACCGGGATGGAAAAACGTCTCTTTAGCGGGTCATTCTTTCAAACGGAAAAAACGTTTTAAGATGATGTGCATTTGTTTCACCGTAACTGCTTGATTTGCAAATCACTCAATTTGGAGCTCAAGTAGAAAATAGAAATATAGCATTTGCACTAAGAAGAGAACAGCTTGCCTCGACAGCGAAAGGATAACGCCAACTGTGGCTAAGTCCTTAGTAATTGAATTAGGGATGTTCCCTCACACAGTGGCCCAGAAGGAATGTCGGTGCTCTGTCCGGGACTGATGTGAGCAGAGGAGTGAGCTGTCTGAGACGAGTAACTAAGAATCTGGACACGGGGTAGAAAGGCGGGGGGGGGGGGAGGGGAGGGTCAATTAGAGCGGTCGGCCCACCAACTCTCACGAAACACAGCCAAACAGAAAATACAGGAAAGGGAACGGTCAAGGATGAAAGCAGATTAGAAGCCATCAGATTCCACCTTCATCCCAGTATCGTGTAAAAAAAAAAAAAAACGAAAGCCCCCGCAATGCCCTGCACAGCTGTATTAGTGTATGTTAACAAAACAAAAACAAGCAAGCAAGCAAATAAATAAACAAATAAATAAATAAATAGATAGATAGATAAATGAGTCTCTTCATCTGGACAGCTGCTGTTAGGCCCCCATGATGCCAGGTTGAATGATTGCATAGCTGTGATAAAACAAGCCAAGTCACCCCCCTGCAACCCTCTCATCCCTTCCTCTCCTCTCCCAGAGACAGACCAGGGCAGGGGCATGCCTTCGAAACCAAACCGGCCTGCTGTGTTACAGAGAAAACGGCCATGCACGGGGTTTGAAAGCAAGGTCTTAAGGCTTTGCTGGGAGGGATAGGGCATCAAAGAGAGCGAATGAGAAGGAGCTGAGAGTTCAGAGCGAAAGTGATAGTGGCTGGGAGAGATTCAGGGCTGTCTAAGGCTGTGTGAAAAGGGGAATGTGGCTAGCTGTTTGAACAAGTGAGTCACTAGGGATGGTGGATTACAGGGAGAAAGAAAAAAACAGAAAACACAGGCGTGGATGTAGAAGCAAGATGTAAATATTGTCAAGGATGAAAGATGGAGGACTTGCCTATCTGTCGCTCTACCATCATGCATGCCTCCCTCTGCCCCCTTGCCTGTCTAATTATCTCTATCTCTATCAATTTTATTTCCATGCCAGTCTAACAGGCCCGTCTATCTAGAGGAATTGCCTCACTGCAAGGAAGCGAGTTAATCACAACCACCACAATCTCTTGGCACTAAGCTTTCTAATGGAGAAAACAGTTTTAGCGATGGGTGTTTCGTGTTCATTTTGCGAAGGAAACCTAATTGCGCTTGATTAATTGTGGTGAAATGGTTAAAGGTCGAAAGCTTGTGAAGATAATTGGTTCAAATGTAGACCACCCATAGACTTAAGAGCGATGTAATACAATTTCAGAAAAACTACAGAGAGGGAAGAAAACCTGAATTAAAATATAGAAATATACAATTCTCAGATGTATCATTTCATTTCTGTCTGTGACCTGAGGGAAAGACAGCTACATTAAGTTAAACAGGCTTAAAGTGATTATAGCTTTTAGTACTGGTCTAATTAGTTTTTCTATACAAAATATTAATCCAGAAGTATAAAAGTTTCTTATTTAAATGATTATTAGATTTAAAAAAAAAAAAATTAAGAAAACTCCAAGGGAAAATTTCCCCGAAGTCACATTAATTTGTAATGAAATAATTATCATAGAATAATCAAAAGCCTCTCGCGAATGCCGATTCTTGTTCTGCAAGCATTCGAAAAAATTGGGAAAAATACATTTGACTAAAAAGTCCTTGCTATTTTAGCTATGCAGAATATTCATATATATATATATACACACACACACACACACACATATATATATATATATATATATATATATACCAAAATATGCACAAATGTTCCCTGTAAATTGTTTTCTGTGAGTGAATGTAACTTTTTCAGTAAGGACAACTCCAGTGATATATACAGTAACATCCAAAAAGGCATCATTGCCTTAAGGAAGATGCCAGTCTTCTAGCTGATATATTGCTATCAAGTATGCCATTATTTATTAGACTAGATGTACTACAGTAGATAAGCCGCTTGCCCTTGTTGCTGTCTTTCAAGGTAATGACTGAAATTCGCACTGCATGTTGCATGCCTGTGGATTTGTAGCTGAATTTGCTCATGCTTAGAATCCCTGTGGCTTTGGACTGTAATGTGGTGTAATTCAAAAAAGAAAGCTGGTTTCTGACAGCAAAGCATAAATGATGCTCCTGCAGTTGCTGAATTTTATATGTAGATAGTGGGGGCCAAAATGGAAAACATATATATATATATATATATATATACACTCACCTAAAGGATTATTAGGAACACCTGTTCAATTTCTCATTAATGCAATTATCTAACCAACCAATCACATGGCAGTTGCTTCAATGCATTTAAGGGTGTGGTCCTGGTCAAGACAATCTCCTGAACTCCAAACTGAATGTCTGAATGGGAAAGAAAGGTGATTTAAGCAATTTTGAGCGTGGCATGGTTGTTGGTGCCAGACGGGCCGGTCTGAGTATTTCACAATCTGCTCAGTTACTGGGATTTTCACGCACAACCATTTCTAGGGTTTACAAAGAATGGTGTGAAAAGGGAAAAACATCCAGTATGCGGCAGTCCTGTGGGCGAAAATGCCTTGTTGATGCTAGAGGTCAGAGGAGAATGGGCCGACTGATTCAAGCTGATAGAAGAGCAACTTTGACTGAAATAACCACTCGTTACAACCGAGGTATGCAGCAAAGCATTTGTGAAGCCACAACACGTACAACCTTGAGGCGGATGGGCTACAACAGCAGAAGACCCCACCGGGTACCACTCATCTCCACTACAAATAGGAAAAAGAGGCTACAATTTGCAAAAGCTCACCAAAATTGGACAGTTGAAAACTGGAAAAATGTTGCCTGGTCTGATGAGTCTCGATTTCTGTTGAGACATTCAGATGGTAGAGTCAGAATTTGGCGTAAACAGAATGAGAACATGGATCCATCATGCCTTGTTACCACTGTGCAGGCTGGTGGTGGTGGTGTAATGGTGTGGGGGATGTTTTCTTGGCACACTTTAGGCCCCTTAGTGCCAATTGGGCATCGTTTAAATGCCACAGCCTACCTGAGCATTGTTTCTGACCATGTCCATCCCTTTATGACCACCATGTACCCATCCTCTGATGGCTACTTCCAGCAGGATAATGCACCATGTCACAAAGGTCGAATCATTTCAAATTGGTTTCTTGAACATGACAATGAGTTCACTGTACTAAACTGGCCCCCACAGTCACCAGATCTCAACCCAATAGAGCATCTTTGGGATGTGGTGGAACGGGAGCTTCGTGCCCTGGATGTGCATCCCACAAATCTCCATCAACTGCAAGATGCTATCCTATCAATATGGGCCAACATTTCTAAAGAATGCTTTCAGCACCTTGTTGAATCAATGCCACATAGAATTAATGCAGTTCTGAAGGCGAAAGGGGGTCAAGCACAGTATTAGTATGGTGTTCCTAATAATCCTTTAGGTGAGTGTATATATATGCAACTGATAGCATCCTTATAATGTTAATGGAGGAATTGAGCTTAGAATACTTTATTTTCTTATAGGTTTAATTATGTATTATTCTATTAATTACATGATAAATTAGTTAATTGTTTATTAATTGAATAGTTATTTTTTCACTATTTTATAATGAGTGTTATGAATCCTCATTCTGCTACTCACATAATGAATTGTGTTTCCCTTAGGCTGTCTTTCATTTGACTTCAAGCTACATCCATTCCCAGCTGTGGAACATCTTGTGAGGATCTGACCTTTCCACTGTCAGCTCCCTGTCACTCTTTTAGTGCAGTTACTTTATAATCACCTGGCATATATACGCCGGTCTATGTACAGTCAGTCCCGAAAGCACTGCCACACATTGATATGAAATTATATTTCCTGCACACTTTTGTGATTTCAGAGAACTCAATGCATTTTTAAAAGATATCCATTATACAGCTGAAGGGGAAATCAAATTTACAGTGTACAGTGCAGTATTGATCACAGGGAACAGTATTTAAATATTACTTCAAATATGACTATTTCAACAGTACTACAAATACAAATATACACATTATTCACCCACGCACAGGGGTACCTTGTACAGTGAGGGAAAAAAGTATTTGATCCCCTGCTGATTTTGTACGTTTGCCCAATGACAAAGAAATGATCAGTCTATAATTTCATTGGTAGGTGTATTTTAACAGTGAGAGACAGAATAACAACAAAAAAATCCAGAAAAACGCATTTCAAAAAAGTTATAAATTGATTTGCATGTTAATGAGGGAAATAAGTATTTGACCCCTTCGACTTAGTACTTGGTGGCAAAACCCTTATTGGCAATCACAGAGGTCAGACGTTTCTTGTAGTTGGCTACCAGGTTTGCACACATCTCAGGAGGGATTTTGTCCCACTCCTCTTTGCAGATCCTCTCCAAGTCATTAAGGTTTCGAGGCTGACGTTTGGCAACTCGAACCTTCAGCTCCCTCCACAGATTTTCTATGGGATTAAGGTCTGGAGACTGGCTAGGCCACTCCAGGACCTTAATGTGCTTCTTCTTGAGCCACTCCTTTGTTGCCTTGGCTGTGTGTTTTGGGTCATTGTCATGCTGGAATACCCATCCACGACCCATTTTCAATGCCCTGGCTGAGGGAAGGAGGTTCTCACCCAAGATTTGACGGTACATGGCCCCGTCCATCGTCCCTTTGATGCGGTGCAGTTGTCCTGTCCCCTTAGCAGAAAAACACCCCCAAAGCATAATGTTTCCACCTCCATGTTTGACGGTGGGGATGGTGTTCTTGGGTCCATTCCTCCTCCTCCAAACACGGCGAGTTGAGTTGATGCCAAAGAGCTCGATTTTGGTCTCATCTGACCACAACACTTTTACCTAGTTCTCCTCTAAATCATTCAGATGTTGGCAAACTTCAGACGGGCCTGTACATGTGCTTTCTTGAACAGGGGGGCCTTGCGGGCGCTGCAGGGTTTCAGTCCTTCACGGCGTAGTGTGTTACCAATTGTTTTCTTGGTGACTATGGTCCCAGCTGCCTTGAGATCATTAACAAGATCCTCCCGTGTAGTTCTGGGCTGATTCCTCACCGTTCTCATGATCATTGAAACTCCACTAGGTGAGATCTTGCATGGAGCCCCAGACCGAGGGAGACTGACAGTTATTTTGTGTTTCTTCCATTTGCGAATAATCGCACCAACTGTTGTCACCTTCTCACCAAGCTGCTTGGCGATGGTCTTGTAGCCCATTCCAGCCTTGTGTAGGTCTACAATCTTGTCCCTGACATCCTTGGACAGCTCTTTGGTCTTGGCCATAGTGGAGAGTTTGGAATCTGATTGATTGTTTGCTTCTGTGGACAGGTGTCTTTTATACAGGTAACGAGCTGAGATTAGGAGCACTCCCTTTAAGAGAGTGCTCCTAATCTCAGCTCGTTACTTGTATAAAAGACATCTGGGAGCCAGAAATCTTGCTGATTGATAGGGGATCAAATACTTATTTCCCTCATTAACATGCAAATCAATTTATAACTTTTTTGAAATGCGTTTTTCTGGATTTTTTTGTTGTTATAATGTTTCTCACTGTTCAAATACACCTACCATTAAAATTACAGACTGATCATTTCTTTGTCAGTGGGCAAATATACAAAATCAGCAGGGGATCAAATACTTTTTTCCCCCACTGTATACAATTACTGGAGACATTGCATAGACAGGAAGGGAGATAGAGTATAAATGTACATATAAAACCACTAACAGATAAAGTGCATGTTTTGTAGAAAATGCTGGTGCAACACAGGACAGAATAAGGTCACACTCTTTCAAGGCTTCGTGGAAAAACAAAACTCCACAGAGAGACCATGCATAAAGGAGTTGCTACAGTGCATCTTTCAAAAAATAAAAATGGTTCAATTAGTTAACTTTGGATCCGTTAGAAAACAAAACTGATATAACATTTCCATATTTCCTTGCCTTTTCTGTTGTTTTCTTTTAGCACAACATAGTGCTGCTGGCCGACAGCGGCACTTTGGTTGAATTCCACCGAGCAGATTGCACTCCTGCCTCCTGCATTGACCGCTAGTGTTTTCGTTCCTCAATGCCAAACAGCAGCATGAGCGCTGCCAAATTACACAGAGCCAGTACACAGCATCTGTCTGGGTCACTGATATCCCTCCAATACTCATACACACACAGGCAGCTTTATGAAGGCTTTGCAGTGTCACCGATGAAGTCATTTAAATTCCAGAGAGGAAGGCATCATCTCCCTCACGGACATTTTGGACACAACAAATACATTTGATGTTATAAGATGCAAAACAAATAAATAAACCATTCTTGTTTAATGCTTGGGCAGACTGTACATTCAATCTGCATGATGCAAATTTGCTTGTTATCTTTTTTGCAGATGAAACATTCAGGTCTCACATGGCCACATTGCACAATCATTAAACAACACTGAGAAAGACTAGTAAATCTGCTTTTTATTGATTCCTTTAAAAGTCACTGATATCTAGTCTTTGTAATGATTTTAGGTCAACACTACTGCGTCCTATTGCAGGTTTAGATCATTTACACTAGTGAGATGGAAAGTGAGATTGTGCATGGAAATACACTGCATTCATAGTCTGTTCTTAAAAGACAGGTCTCATCCTCACAGTCCCCATGGTTTACTTTCTTAGGAGCATTATTACTTGCATTAAAGGCTACTGCAAACCTGACAGCTTAGGCCGTTACCATGTCTTTGTTTATTACACAATGAGTTATTAATTAGTAAGGGGATTGCTTTTGATAGACATTCTTAAAGGAACCCTGTTTAAATTATTTATTACGTGACGGTGGTTTTCAATTTATGCAGCAATCAAACTGGTTGATTCTCCCGCAAATCTACACAACTGCACTGGCCATTTCCTGGTTTATATTATTTGACTCCACCAAGACAGACATTCTGTAACAAGCATTTTGTTTTTCATTGACTGTGCATGTGTGTGTGTGTGTATATGTGGGGAGGTGTTTAGTAGGCAGAGTAAAAACTGTGGGGTGAAATTGAAGATTTGGTTTCATTTGCTACTGTCAATAAATTATGCCTCTTTAATTGCTACAATGATCTGCATTTTCACCACAACATCATAGAATCTTAAATATCTGAAAACATACACAAAAACAACAGCACTATTTACACAATCAAAGCTTACCCACAAGTATTTATTTATTTAATTATTGGTGCAGCGTACGTATGCTATTTTAGAGTAGTATCAATTTTCCCTGTTGTGGGACACTTGCTTAAAGCGTGAAGTTGGTTGTGGTTCTGCATTTGGTTGGTTTAAGAAGTCACTTGTCTGACCAGGGGGGGTGTTAACGCACACACACTCAAAGTAACCTCAACAGTGGCCCCCATGATGCAAGCTGTCACTCCTTTCCACATGGGGCGAGGATGCTAGTTGCCAAGTTCCATTCCTCCCCAGTGAAATAGCCCAGAGCCAGGAGCCCAGTCTCTGAACCACCCCACTCATTCCTCTCCGTATACAGATCACACTGTATATGACATAATTGAATATCTCACGGCATAATAAATATCCTGCTGGGATGAAACATCTTTTTCTATTAGAGACAGAAGGATTACGTGGATTTAGACTATTTTACAGTATTTTCCATTTACTTTCTGTGGGTAAAGCAATTTGGAGAATGCTGAACATCTGGTCAGTCTAAGAGAATATGGAAATCCACTTAGTGCAAATTAAAACAAATGGGGAACCGGGTAATGATTTCATAAGCAATTTCCCATATTAGTACTAGTAATACTTCAATACAAAAACAGATTTTGCCTGTAGGCTCATTGCTCACCTGTTATATAGAGATAGAATATTGAAGGTAACTTGAACATGTACTTTAAAAACCTTTATATTGGCATGTATATTACACAAAATGTATGTTATTTGTAATTATATATATTTTAATCGTCCCAAGCCCCCATCCTCTTAAAGCTGAGTGAATCAAATCATCATTTAAAATTAATTTCATTGTTAATCATTTGCTTATGAAAAGGATTAGCTCCAATTTACAAAATGACTGAAAATCCATCTCATTATATAAATACCCTGTTGAATTGTATTACATTTCCATATTCAATCCATTCTCATGGCTAGTTTGCCAATGCAACCCAATGGGGAATGGGCTCCAATCCCTTACAATAACAACCCTGTTCTCTCATCTGAATTGTTACATTTGTATTTTACAGGTCAACATTAGGGTAAAAAAAAAAAAGTTTAAATTGTATTTGTTATTTGTATATATATGTACATATGCATAGATTGATAAATAGATACAACAAAACATGCAGATATGTTATGCTATCCAAACACTTCAGTACAATAATATCAACTGGGTTGTTTTATGTATATATGTGTGCATATACATGTGCATGTATATCTGAATATCAAACGTAACAAGTACTTCAAATGTAAGAAAGCTACTGGGACCAAAAAGTTGTTCTTATTAAGAACTAAAAATATTTTAAAGCCTTAGTTTTTACAAACTGCAAGACTTTTGACAGGTTGGCAATGCACTCATGAAAGGAAGCCTGACTAATAAATGATAAATGACAGAAGTCCAGCAAAAAGCTGGGAAAGCTCTAATAAGCTTGTGTGTGTGTGTATATATATATATATATATATATATATATATATATATATATATATATATATATGGTAGAGGTTGATCAGTGATACTTCTATATTCCATGTGAGCAATTGACGTTCTCTCAACACTATTGCATCATTCTAACCTGACGATCAAAAATTACTTATTGTGTTACTGTGAAAGAATGTCAATTCTTTAGGAGAGTAGAGAAGACACATAGAGCCCACATGCTGACCATATTGACATCCATGGTGTCTAGGGAGAACTAGCAAAACTGAGAGAAACTTTAGCAATTTCTGAAAGTTTTACTATTTGCAGAAAACAATGTATTTGACAACATGTAATGGTGAAGACATAAACTATCAATCTTGAAAAATGGCTCTTCCAAAGCATTCCATTGCTGGACTTCTACTAAAATGTTAATTGTATTATTGTATCGGGCGCCAAATGTAAATACATAATTAAGCCTTATTTCCATATTTAAGCATTTTTTGATCTTTAAAATAAATATTTGAATAAATGTTAAATCTCTGTTTGGAAAAATACATATTTTCTATTTGACTAAATATTTCACTAAATTCTAAATCTAGGTTTCACAAACTCACAATTAAAAAAATATGATATTACACTTCAATAATATTATGTTGTATTTATAAAATGCTTAACTCGTAGACAATCACAATCAAATGCTGCACACACTGAACTACCACTGTTAACATAAGAACAATCTTTTTCTATGGGGTTAGTGTCCACAAAGCATTATTTTATTTATTTTTCATATTTATTCTCAATTCTCAGTTAATCTGTTGTTTGTATGGTAGAAGAAGTGACAAAGTTACTTAACTTCAATGATTCTTTAACCATGACTGTTAAGATGTATACAAAAGTTTCTATAAGACATAATGATATCAGATGTTAAATGGGTGGAAATACAGTAGAATGCCATTTCCAAACCCCTTAATCAACAAAGTCGTTAATGTCTCACATACTGAGCATATAAATAGTCCAAACTGTATGGTGGATAATATGTGTAATTATTGTATTTTTCTACAGGCTTTACAGGCTGAATACAGCTTTCCAGGAAGACTGCTTTAAGACCTAAACAGCTCAATTTTTTTTCATTTACACACAGTATAATATTAAATAGAATCTACCTGGCACTGCAGAGAAAATTCATGTGTGTGATGAAAATTAAGATCTTAAAAATATAAATAAAGAGGTTGCCCAGACAATAAGATTCAAAGCTGTGGTCAAACACTTCTGGGATGGAAGATTTGTGGTCCAGTCAGTGGATTAATGACCACACGATAGCACGAGGAACCAGGAACCTTCTTCATTTAATTTGTTTAGGAAATCAGTTTGCTGATTGTTTTTGCCGAGTAATAAATAAATAAATATCTGCAAAACTCATATTAGACTTAATACAAATATACAACCATAGACTGTAAAAAAGATAACATTTGAAATACATTTACAATCCATATGTGTAGGTAATCATAATTCCATTTTTTTTTCCCTAATCACTTTTACATTTAACTTGCTTATTGTGCACATATCATTATTGCACCAAATAAAGACATATATAGCATTTGATATTTGTATCCTGACCTGAATATATTACAGCCAGCATTCTGTAAAAACATTCATGCTTTCAAATCTGCATGACATGCAACCACATAATTTCACCGCTCTTCTTACAACTTAAACTACATTTGAAACTAAGAAGAATAAAATAAATTTACAGAGATTAATCCTCTATCTACTGGTACATTATCTGCCTGGCCTACAAATGCAGTGAACCTGGATCCCACTGAAGCCTGCTATCTTTACAAGTGACCTACATATTAAATTGTACTTGTGGGTGTCTCCCTACCAGTTACCCAAGCTTAAATACTCACAGCTGAACTGAAGGCCAGCTAAACACCCAATGATGTTTTAAGAGATTTGTCCCTTTTCAAGTACAAAGCCCCAAAGTTGATAGAAGGTATGGTACTGAAAGAGCTCACAAAGAAAAGTTATATAGCTCCAGCACTGCTAGTGAACTACTGAACTACTATCACACATCATAATAATCTTTATTTTCCTTTTGTTATATGAGAATTGAGGCCTGGGGTTTTTAAGCGCCAATACGACATCAGAGCATTCTTTTTTCCCAATCATCTCCACCAACGCCGTGTAAACACTCCCTGAGAGAACAGCCTGCATTGTTATTCAGCAGTTTCCTCAGCATCCCAAAGCTCCAAGATGGCAACTCTACAGTACCTTTGTTCATGTCAATCAGTTGCTTCTTCTTCTGCTGGCGCTCCTGCTTCTCTCGCTCGGCTTTCTCCTTTGCCAGTTTTGCTCTCTTGATCTTCTCCTCCATTTCCCTCTTCTTGTGGTTTTCTTTCACAGCCTCCTGAAGAAGCAGGAACACACACACAGATTAGAAAAACAATGCAAAACAGGCCTCCGGTATCTGTAGGAGAAACAGGGGTTTCCAACATTTGATGAAATCCATAAAGCATATTTAATTCATTTAGTATAAATCTGTGTGTGTGTGTGAGTGTGTGCGTGCACAACCAGTTTCATAATAACACAAAAAACATCTATTTAAAAAGACATATTTCATTTCCTGTCATATTTTCTCTATATCAAACCCAAAATAAAATATATTAATACAAAATACAACAGAGCACAGTTTTTCAGAGACCACAGAAAATATAACATTGCCCACACAGCTCGAGCAGCATGGAAGTTAGAGAATTTACAGAATTGTTTACAGAACTATTTTGAATTTCATACTCTGTAGGAGAGGGAGGCTCATATATATTTGATACCCTCTTGGATTGTTTTTCTGGATCTTGTCTGGCCCTCAGCACATTACTGCCTATTTGAGTCCCAGGCTGGTGTTATCCTGTTCTCGGCACCCCTCCGGCATTGCAAGGGGGGAAGAAATGTAACGTGTAATTCATTGCTCGGTGTAATTTCTTGTAAGATATGTAAAACATAATTCCATAGCTTGCTTTAAAGCACTTCAAACACCGTTGCCAACTTACAGAGAGCCTTGCACATGCACACACATTCCCTATCTCTAACACACTCACACACACCCCCACACACACACACATACACACACATACACCCACCCACCTACACAAATTTCAGTACACACACGTTCTTGAGGGAAAATTCTCAGTTGGCTGACAGGCAGAAAATGCTACCTGCCGTGTATTTAATACAATTCCAAAGCCATGCTGCTTACCCAACTGTTGTCAATCATGGCAATCAAAGATAACAAGGACACGTTGACTTGTACTGAAGTAGAAAAAGTCATCTCAAAAGGAACAGGTACAGTAACAGAGTCTTGAATGGACACCCAAAGTCAGGTTTCAGGTAGTTCTGATCTCAGTACATGTGTAACTGAAACATCCATGTGGACACAATCAAATATTTTGGTATTAAAACTAAATCGGTAACATTTTACAATATGTCTACATAGTTACAGTGTATTAACATAGTAAGTACTCAGTAACTACATTTGTAGTTACTCATAAGAACAGTGAAATTATGCAATATTAAAATGTACTTAATGTGAAACAATGATTAACGGTATTTGTAAGTACACAATTGTCTGGTAAGGATTATACTGTACTTATGAGTAACTACAGAGGCAGTTATTGAGTACCTACTATGTAAATACAAAGTAACTAGGGAGACTTATTGTAAAGTGTTACCATCCTTTACAATTAAACTACAGAATTATGTAGTATCAAGACAATATCTCACATAAAAGTATGGTTTATGTATCATTGTGAAGGAGACTTAGGAAAGTAAAACATTGCTCTTAAAATACAGTTGGGCAACATCGTAGGGACAGCAACAGCAAACAACACACCTAAACCCTGAAATGGGATGTTAATATTATAAAAAAAACTAAAGGATAAACACCAGGACAACGCTACGCACAGCAAATCAAAGAGGAGGAATGTTTTGGTTTCTCTACCAATTTAAATGTCAACAGGGTGTCGGAGAATTCGAGAGCAAAACACTAGGATTCAGTCTCATAAATGTGCATAACTAGAGTGATGCAAACATAAAAAGGCCGCACTGTGAAACATTTGGCTCCCGAAAAGGTCTCCTAACCCAAGGCGTGCAGCGAGCGCTTGTCTGGAGTCATTTGCATTTTACATCTCGCTCTGTCTTAGGCTAAGGGAGAGAAGCGGAGGCAGGGAGGTTATCACACTGCTCTTCCTTGGTCCAATATAATGAGTGTCGACACTCAGCCCTGTATAAATCTCTCCAGGCTTGCTGCATGTGTCATGTTTCGCGTTAAGACAGAGGGATTACAGGGATTGTCTCTGTGAAGGGGTAAGAAAAACACATCATACTAGTCAATAGTATTTCCAGCTCCAAGTCCAGGGACAAGGGCACTCGCTGTCACAGTCTCCTTGTGAGATGACAAGGACAGAAAGATACAGACATTGTGTTTGGTTCTGGTTGTGTATGAGGCTTGCATTCAAGTCTTTTTGCTTCCTTTATCTTTCCCCCAATTATTTTTCTTCCAACCAACTTAAATGACAGGCATTCATTACCCAGTTATTGTTATTACTGACATAAACACAAACAAAAGTTGGCAAGCAAGTGTATCAGGAACTAGGAATTCAACATAATGATTATCTTTTTTCGGTATTCATGCATTCATAATTTAAAGCCACTGAACAACTATAAAAACAGTACAGAGAGGGTCATGTCCATAAAACTGTAATGTCATCTTAAATTGACCACCCATTTTTGATGGATGATGACAAACATTACCTCAAATGGAACACAATTAAAAAAAAAACATTTAATTTGCTTTTGTTAGCTCGTAGACAAGCAGCCGAAAATTAGTTTGTGCTTCTTCTCCACTTCTTTATGTTTTTACCTCATAAGGAAAACAGGTATTTTAGTTTTATGTAAAATTTGTAATACTACGGCCCACATCATCTATTGTATAATACACTAGGTAATGAGGTATTAATACCCACTAAAATTACGTATAGTGGCAATACTATAGCTTACAACAAACAATATCTAGAGAAAGTAAATTATACTGCATAATTATCTCACAAAGATCAATCACAAATAAAACTAATTGTCATGGCAACTGACATATAATCACACTTACTTTTCACTGTTTCTAGTGTCTTCTCTGATGTATTGTATTTTATTTGACTGAAAAACATGGTTTTACTACTCATTTTACATGTTTACTACAGCTTATAAAAATCACAAACTTTGTTTTTTGGATTCAGTTTGGATTTGAACTTTAACGATTTCTGGTCCTTTTTTGTTTGGGAAATGTCACAATTTTTTCCTTTTTTCTTGAATGCCATTTTCCCATGTTATAGGATTTTAATGAAATCCAACAGCCCAGCAGGGGGTTTTAGAGTATTTACTCTGAAAGAAACAACATGGGATATGGCAGTTACAGGAAAAAACTCACAGATTGTCCAGAAATTGTCTAATGTTTGTGCTGTGAAGTGTCTTGGGTAACATTGGCCAGATGACACAATGGGCCAGGGATTGTGAATTAAATGCAAATTAACAACACTGGATTTTAAAGAGACAATTTCAACAATATTGCACACTCCAAAAAAACGATAAAGGTCACATATAAAGATATTTTTCCCCAAAATAACAACTCTCTACCTTACTGCGATCTTTCAACAAATGTGCCCAAGTCACGCATTAAAAGTTTATTGCATGTCATATCCTCTGTAAAAGGTTAATATAGTCATATATCACAAAATATTAACTCAGCTTGCAAACAACATCACATGACTGTATGTGCTTTGGAGATCAGCAATCATAAACAAGAGCCTCATATAAGCTTTCAATAACAGTTACTCGAATACCAAGAAATGTGTAGCTACAGTGTTAATATGCAACACATAGCTGGATAATTCTGCTAAATAGATTATATTTTTAAATTACAGAAGTACCTTCTCATTGACCGACTTGTTGATCCAAGACAGATCCTGGTGATGTGTTAGTTGGGTTGTCATCTGAGATAAACATTTGTTTTCATAGCTAATAGATACATGCACTCAAAGAAAGCAAAAGCAAGGGCAGAAAAGAGAGTGGTGAGAGATTGAAAGAAAGTATTTTGTAACAGAATGCACCAACACTACTGACAATGTTTCCTACTGTTGCACAGATCCACTTCTTGTAGTTTTTTATTGAAGTTCCAATCCTTGCCATTTGAAAAGTGCTGATTTGAACAACAATCGGCATACTTATTGACAACAAACAAAATACCAGTGAAAAGAAAGCTCTTATATTGAAAATACTGTAATAGAAAGCTACATCCAATAAGCCTACTAGGTTTCCTTTAAGTCATCTTTGTGTCTGGGTACAGTGTTGAATTTATGTTCCTCACTTACATTACAGATTTCTTGCAGTCCCCGAGGACGCCTATACCTTAATAAAACCACATGCATGCTTTACAGAATGTGCAATGAACGTCTCATCATTGGCCTTTACTTCTCACCTCCATTTTCAATAGAAAATGTATCTTCCAACACAACAGATATCACAGTACTGTCAAATTATTTATCAGCACTGTTTACATTCATTTTGGTGTACTACATGTGCTTATCATTGAGAATTTTCTTAAGAAAGGTTGAAATCGTGGTCGGGCAATGAATGGCCTGCTTATTCAAGTATTAATGAGCTGTTCTCATATGAAATAATGTTCCAGATACCGGCAATTTATTTTACACACCTCTCAAAGAATTCTCATTACTTTTATATGCATTTTACTTTCTTGCAATGTTTTGGAAGGGCCCTAATTATTCTTCTTTGGATGCACTTTGAATACTTTACATAGCACTGCTTTGGTTAACTTTTGCCTTCCTTGTGTCTCTCAGGTGTTTAGCCAGATTATTTGTGAAAAAAAACTGAAAATTCAATAAAATGAAACAAACAAACAACAAACCCCAAACACGTCAACTTTACATTTAACAGGAAGTCCTTGTAGTGACAGCAGCAGAAACTAATCGATATGTTAAGGCAAATTAGACTAGATAATTGCATTTGCACACTAAATAATCCAAAGTCATTAGGAAAACTGATTATACAAAAACCTTAGCTTAAAATATGCAAACGCTCCTGTTAATTAGAAGTCTCCGAATAGCTTGTTTTTTTAAAGAGGCTGAAGAAGCCGGAGATAGCCTTTCTTCACAAAACATAAAGGAAAAGGTTTCAGTAGCCATAAACAAAACTCCAGGGACTGCGGAATAGGTATTGGTTAAGTCTTTCTGTCTACAACTGAATTAATTGGACGAGTAGATTGCAATCATCCATGAACACGGTGGTAAAACACTGCTGCAGTTAATCACGTCCTGTGTTAACCCTTCTAAGTGCTGATTGCAATTCATGTAACACACTTTGCCAGATACAAATTGTATGTCTGCAGAAAGATGCGAAAAAAAGAAAGAAAAGGAAAAAGTAGTATATATAATTAACTATATGTTTCTATTTTTAACACAGAAATTAGGTTTTAAAAATACAAAATCCATATAGAACTACAAAAGGTACTCAATAATGTGAACACTGCCAGAGTTACAGTCTACCAATTTATAATCAAGGTGATAACCAAGCTCAACTTCAAATCATACAAATTATTGTATGGACAATCTCTGCATCATTTAGATTATGCTTTCATTTTAAAACTGAAACATCTAAACCCCCAAAAAAATTATTCTTTCAAATGACAACTACAGCAACATTAAAAAAGAAGAACAAAACTGAGTAATACGGGAAGTATGGGACTGAAACTGAGGGTCCCGCGGGGTGTATCTCCCTATCTGTCCTTGCGTCCAATGTCTTAAAGGACAGTATCAAAATGTAATGTTGCAACTCTTGTGCAGCATATCTGGGGGCAGCCTCAAGGAGAAAGAAAAAGTCGTTGAGAAAAACTGTCTCTTAATAGCTACCTCTATCCTGCTGTGGTTCATTTAATGGTTGTTATGCGCTCATCATTGTGTTGACAGGCCTGGGTTAGAAGACACTTTAATTTGTCACCTTCTCCAGTCCAGAATGGTAATTATCTATAATGTTGGGCTAGAAAAATTACATACTTGCAGCCTTCACAACTACCCTGAATCTAAGTAGTAGATTCACAGAAATATATGTATATGTATTCAGCTCCAGCATAAATATAGAATGCAATGCCCTTTACTAATCACCTTCGCAGGGCAGCGACACTGATACAAAGCAGGTTGGGTCGGGGTCTTTACTTCGTTTAGCAGCGCTGATTCACAAGAAAACAATGATGTTACGGCACAAGTGACACTTTATGAGTGACAAGTGCTGTTGAAAGGAGGAAAAATGACTTTTTAGCATGCGTAAATTATCTTGCAAATTTCACACTTTATATGTCAGGTTGAGAATACACCAGGCCGTCCAAAAATATTTCAATTATGTATACAAGCTGTTTGTTGCTGCTCTATTTACATACTTTAGTTTCTCCATTGTTATTTTGATAGTTTAAGAGTGGACAGCACTATGCTTGCTTATGCTTGAGGTTAATATGGATCCTGGGGAAATCAGAATCTAATTAGTTCTTTGCAGGGCAATTCTTCTTACACAGCAGGGTTGTTGTTGTTGTTGTTGTTGTTATTATGATAGTTTTTGATCTATATGATCTATATGATACATGATCAGTATGAAAAACATAAAGATTGGCAAGGCACATGATACAGCATCAACCTGATACGAGCCATTAGCCGGTATCTCTTTAAAACCCTCTGCAGAGTGGCGATGCTTCATCACATAACTCTTAACCTCTCCTGGCTTTATTAGTCTTATTAGAAGCACACTCAATTAACAAGCAAGATTGTTAGTTCATTTCCCATCTGCTCCACTTTGATAACTAATTAATAAACGGATAGCCTTATCCTATTCAGTCAGGATTATATTGCAATACTTATAGACCTTATTAGCTATTTTGTTATTAATCTCAATAGAGAAATATTAATGTGTGTATATGCAGAGCAAAAAAGGGAAACTTCACGCACTCTAACCCAAGGACTATTGTTATGATCTTGAGGTGAAGAAACTGGCAAGAGATTTTAATTTACTGTCCAGTTAAGTTCTTCATCTGGATATTGAGACATATCAGCTTTCTTGGCTGATAAGCCCTTGTGTAAATAAAGAAAAATATAATAATGTTGCTCATCTTTGAAGATTTGCATTATACTCCTATGGGAATCCTATACATTTTTTAAAGTCTAGGTAAATAATTCATATTTTTCCTTGAACCATTAAATCCTATACGATTTTGATACATATCTGTGTACAGCGACTGCTATGAAAGTTTCACTAAGTTTTTATAATTAATATGCATTTCTTCATACCATAACATTAAGGTGTCACAGCATCCATCACTTGCTACGGTTAGCTCAGTAGTTCTGAAGATGTAACGAAATGAAATGACTGAGATATACGGAATAGCGTAGTCTGGACAAATGTGCACGAGACAGATCCTCGATACACAAGTCAATGGCATGGTGCATGGGGAAGAATGAGAATGAAAGAGACAGTTCAATTATCTGAAGCTTCTTGAGAAAGACCCGTCAACCTCTTGGTCTTCAGGCTTCAGAAGAAAAAAAACAACAACATCAATTCCTGCCAATTGGGAAGGCTGTTTTAGAGGCCTGGCTCAATAGAAACAGGACTGAAATCCATCAGAACGGGATCCCTAGGACAGCAATTAAACAGAATTTGACATTTGATCTCAATCTTGCCGGAGCCAGAGGTGATTTGAAGCCAGAGACCTAACAGGTAAGTGCCTCCTAGTCTTGACCAGCTCATAAAAGTGTCTCAAGGACAATCCAGAATTAACTTATTGTGAGGAGAAAATCAAAAGGAATGAGAAATAGCCACTTTGTATTGTGCTTATATTTTGTAAGTCGCCCTGGATAAGGCATCTGCTAAGAAATAAATAATAATAATAATAATAATAATAATAATAATAATAATAAATGCTATTTACAAGGCATCTTCCATTACAAATAATCACACACGGTCTACAGACAAGAGAAATAAAAACATGAGCACATACACAGAAGAGGTAAATTGAGGGTTTGGGGTTGTTTTGCCTGTGTCGACAACCGGTTTATAGACTGATCTCGCTCTCCCCACTTACTTGACCTTGTCCCAAATTAAATGTTATGTGAATAAGAAAAAAATGCAACCAACATCAAACTTGCTCTGGGAGAAGGTGAGGAGTGAAAGTGTGAAAATATATGTCTGTGCACGGTGAAAGTTCTGTGACATCTTTAGTTTTAACCATCCTTGAAATTGGTGTTTTATTATTATTATTTTGGACTGAAAAGGTATGCTAGGATCGTATTCAAGCACACTGTACATCGCTGAGGAAAGGGTAAACTCATCAGTTTAGTGCAAAGTATTGAAGGCAGGACTACCAAAATGCCTGGAGTTTGAGCAGAAATGATTGCTACCAAGGGGAGATATTGAGATATTTTTATTTCAACATTGTGCTGCAAAATGCCAGCAAACTATTTCCTCTGCTATACATTTTTGAAGAAGGTTAATACATTTTCATACAGATCAATAGTTTTTGCTGATTCTTCCTTTCTTAGTTGTATTTTTATAAGATTCCTCAATACACCCATCATTTTGACAATGTGTGTGTTTGTATGTACTCAATAGATAAACAGATACATATCTATATATATATATATATATATATATATATATATATATATATATATATATATATATACACACACACACATATCTATAACTCTGTCTATCTATCAATGTATTTATGTATGTATATAGTTACATGTGATGGATCCTTAAGGGACTCCTGGTTTACTGCAGTATGTGGTGCACTTTGATCAGAAGAATGAAAGTTTTAGATGGGGGGTGGAGACTGAGACAAGGGGACCTTGCCATTCATGTTAATAGGTTTTGAAGACATTGAGCATACCCTCTAGACATCATGTCATCTTTATGGCACATTTCATTTCTTTAGTTAAGGAAAGAAAAGTGAGAGACAGAGAAACAAAATACTTAAATAAATATTTAAGATGCTGGAATTAGAGGAGACAGATTACTTTTTAGTTTTGAAACATGTTTTCTTTTTTGGCTGTAAGTTGTTTCTAATAGAAATTCAGTTCAAAACAGTTTAGTTTCATGTTTTGAACATATGGTTATATAGCATATAGAAAGCAGAGAAAGAAAGATACACCTTCTCTTGCAACTATATATATATATATATTCTATACATATACAGCTCTGGAAAAAATTAAGAGACCACTCCAAGTTCAGAAATCAATGTTAAGTGGTCTCTTAATTTTTTCCAGAGCTGTATACATATTCTACATAAAAATGATCACATCCTGTTCTAAGAAATCATTTCAGATTCTTTTTTTCTAAAATTGTATTTCCCATCAATCAGTATCCTTGTGAAGATTACCCCTTTAAAATTTGAGTAAGTGATGTAAGTGCTGTACCTCAGCTCGACTCTGTGTCAGACTATGAAATTCCGGCATACACAATACTGAACTAATGAAACTCAATTTAGCAGATAAAGAGCTTCACGGGTTCCTTTATCAGTGCAGAACTTACACACTTGGTAATATATTATACATTCGGTTACGAGCAAGGTATATGTATGCATTAATCTGTCCTATAAGCGTGTCCTCCTATCTGGCTTTTAGGGCTTTTAGGAAAATGTCTGTCTACTGCGGTGCAATAAGTTAATTCGCCATCTGTACCCCATGCATAAAGTGTCCTGTCTGAAATATTCAGCATTTAACTCTAGTGTAATACACAAAGAACTGCACCACAGACTACTCTCTACTCACAAACAAAATGTCAGATTTCTATACATCGGGAGGTACTCTATACATTCTAGTGGATTCTCTATAGTGTCCCGCATCAGGTGACCAAAAGCAGGGGTGTGTTGTAGACCACAATTTGGCAATGGTGGTGTTTTTAAGTAAAGTAAAGTTCCAATATTGACTATTTAAAAATATTGAGTGTCTTTCCTCATAGTAAAACTGAATTTAACATTATTTAATATGGAAAATCATATTATTCTTAATGTTAATCTAGAAAATTGAAAAAAGATGCAAACTGTCTTATCTTTTTCAAATATTTACATTAATACCCTGCCTAACATTATGTCTGGCTGCCTTGTATTGAAATCTGCACATCTAATTGACGCTGGTCGCAGCTTGGTAGAATATGCATAAGCATTTTCAAACTGTGAAAATGTGTTTTAACATGGGAAAACAAAATAGGGTATTAGGACCAGATTTAAGACGTAGCAAAAGGTTTTGTAATAGCAATAATAATAAAATGAGATTTGTATTTTTTCCCTCATGCCTGTCTGGTATGTAGAGTTTTAAAAAAGATGATGATTCTGGAAATGTGTTTGAATATTACAGTGCAATGCAGATTCTGGCTGAGTTATTCCAGGGAGGCTCTCCCATAATTCTTTAATGGTATGCAACTTGGATGTTATTTCCGCATGTAAATATTTTAATTGATGTCACCAAAAGCCGTTTTCCTCCTGAGTGACGAAGGAGGCTTCTTATCATGCGCTTTACATTACCTCCTCAGATTTGCCCTCGAAAAAAAAAAAAAAGAGATCTGTGGACAACGCTATAATCTTCCAAGGACAAAAGGGGGATGAGTTCAGCATGGTGAATTTAATAGAGGGACAATACAAAGTGACTCATCCCTTGTAGGCTCCTGCTAAGAGTGCAGGTTGAGCCTTAGAAAACGGAGATCACTGGCTCAAATAGAGGCAATACTTTTAGCCAATAGGGAGTGATTATTCACCAAAGGGCACTTCCTGTGTGGTGCTGGAAGAGGGTTTGAGATGACCAGGGCTTACTGCACAAAATGAACACCTGTGACTACCAAATCTGCTCATGGAGAAATGGGTTTCCAGTACTTGGATTTAGCATAACACGCCTTTTTCCCCCTTTCCTGGGGATTTCTGTAATAAGAAAACACATTATATTACTTAATCCATCTGAAATCTAGATGGGTAAATCTCCAAAGTTAAGTGAAACAGGTTTGCAAGCTCAATCAGCTCTTACAGACTATGAACAAACATAATTAATACTGGGTAGCACAGATAATTCGGCTTATGACAATTCTCAGGCCCTGAGTCCATATTTCATGACAATCATAAATAAAAATGACTTTCATCGAAGACTTTAATGTACTATGCAACAGCATGAAGCTCTCCACACTTATTTGTCTAACATTATTTTGAAATAACGTAGTATCTTGTTGGACATGACAACACATTCATTATTCTGTTTATAAGTGTTTATCAAGAGATCGTTAACCTCTCAGTACCTGCACTTATAATGACAGGACATTATTCACATCAAGGGCAAAACATATTTTTCATGGAGTAAAAGCATAAATGTAACCGAATATAAAACTGAATTAAGGGGGAGAACAATACGTTTTTTATGTAACATAACTAAGCAAATCAAAAACAAGGTTTACTCAGATTAAGGTATTGAGAAACAGAAAGGTCAAACTGAGGCTTTGCATTAAGCTCTTGATTTTGATAAAATGCAAAATCTTACAAGGTGACTCATACAGCATTGTGCTTCTTGATAAAATGTGCGTTGCATTTTCTGATAATAACAGCACAACATTAAATGCTCAAATCCAGCCAATTATATAAATACACACGCACACACACACATACAGTGAGGGAATAAAGTATTTGATCCCCTGCTGATTTTGTACGTTTGCCCACTGACAAAGAAATGATCAGTCTATAATTTTAATGGTAGGTGTATTTTAACAGTGAGAGACAGAATAACAACAACAAAATCCAGAAAAACGCATTTCAAAAAAGTTATACATTGATTTGCATTTTAATAGGGGAAATAAGTATTTGATCCCCTATCAATCAGCAAGATTTCTGGCTCCCAGGTGTCTTTTATACAGGTAACGAGCTGAGATTAGGAGCACTCTCTTAAAGGGTGTGGTCCTAATCTCAGCTCTTTACCTGTATAAAAGACACCTGTCCACAGAAGCAATCAGTCAATCAGATTCCAAACTCTCCACCATGGCCAAGACCAAAGAGCTGTCCCAGGATGTCAGGGGCAAGATTGTAGACCTACACAAGGCTGGAATGGGCTACAAGGCCATCGCCAAGCAGCTTGGTGAGAAGGTGGCAACAGTTGTTGCGATTATTCGCAAATAGAAGAAACACAAAATAACTGTCAAGTCTCCCTCGATCTGGGGCTCCATGCAAGATCTCACCTCGTGGAGTTTCAATGATCATGAAAATGGTGAGGAATCAGCCCAGAACTACATGGGAGGATCTTGTTAATGATCTCAAGGCAGCTGGGACCATAGTCACCAAGAAAACAATTGGTAACACACTACGCCGTGAAGGACTGAAATCCTGCAGCGCCCAAAAGGTCCCCCTGCTCAAGAAAGCACATGTACAGGCCCATCTGAAGTTTGCCAACATCTGAATGATTCAGAGGAGAAATGGGTGAAAGTGTTGTGGTCAGATGAGACCAAAATCGAGCTCTTTGGCATCAACTTAACTTGCCGTGTTTGGAGGAGGAGGAATGACCACAAGAACACCATCCCCACCGTCAAACATGGAGGTGGAAACATTATGCTTTGGGGGTGTTTTTCTGCTAAGGGGACAGGACAACTGCACCGCATCAAAGGGATGATGGACAGGGCCATGTACCGTCAAATCTTGGGTGAGAACCTCCTTCCCTCAGCCAGGGCATTGAAAATGGGTCATGGATGGGTATTCCAGCATGACAATGACCCAAAACACACAGCCAAGGCAACAAAGGAGTGGCTCAAGAAGAAGCACATTAAGGTCCTGGAGTGGCCTAGCCAGTCTCCAGACCTTAATCCCATAGAAAATCTGTGGAGGGAGCTGAAGGTTCGAGTTGCCAAACGTCAGCCTCGAAACCTTAATGACTTGGAGAGGATCTGCAAAGAGGAGTGGGACAAAATCCCTCCTGAGATGTGTGCAAACCTGGTGGCCAACTACAAGAAACGTCTGACCTCTGTGATTGCCAACAAGGGTTTTGCCACCAAGTACTAAGTCGAAGGGGTCAAATACTTATTTCCCTCATTAACATGCAAATGAATTTATAACTTTTTTGAAATGCGTTTTTCTGGATTTTTTTGTTGTTATTCTGTCTCTCACTGTTAAAATACACCTACCATTAAAATTACAGACAGATCATTTCTTTGTCAGTGGGCAAACGTACAAAATCAGCAGGGGATCAAATACTTTTTTCCCTCACTGTATGCATATATTTGAATATGGTGTGGGAAATTCTCTGAGAAAGTGGAATTTTGTATTGGACTATCATATTCAACCATAGAAGAGAATAGAAAAAGACTAATAACAGCCTGTATAAGACTCTGCTTTTATGTTTATGGAAAGAAATTTAAAGCATTTAAAGAAAAGGGACAGGAGGGAGGTCACACTCACCAGGAAGAGGGTGCGGAAGTTCGCCAGTTCTATGAAGAAGTCCTCAATGCTCACAGTGTGTGGATCGAAGGCGAAGTAGCTGCCCAAGCTCTCGTACAGCTTCTGCATGTTCTTGTGCATGATGGAGAGCTTCTCATACTGTTCCCGTGAATGTTTGGAGAATCCGTACATAGTTAGTTAAAGAAAACTCCTTAGCTTAAATAAAGCATGCAACAATGTCTAATAAATATACATGTTACATTAATTTATATTGAAGAAGTTATGGTAGAAAACAAAAGAAGAGTAAAAATGGGATGAAGTGTATTTGGAAGAAACAGGACACTGTTGAAAGGAAATCTACCCATTTGCTTGAAGAGAAAATTATTTGATTAATGCATACTACCAGTGCTCACCTATGGCTCTGAAACCTGGACACTAAATGTAAAATTATGACAGAAACTGAAGATGACACAAAGAAGCATGGACAGATGTCTGCTAGGAATAACAAGAAGAGAACCAATATATGTGACATACTGAAAGCGTGAAAATGTAAAAACAAAACACATCAAAGATGCACAAAGGAGCAATTGAATGGTTCCCAAGAGATGAAAAAACACCTAGAAGACCACCACATAAAAGATGAGAAGATTAAATAATAAATTTTGCTGGTATGACATGATAAATGGAAGCTGTAGATCGAAGCAAGTGGAAACAACTTGGGAAGAAACATTTTAATCCAGCAGTGGATTAAAATAGGATGATGTATATATGTATATATATATATATATATATATATATATATATATGTGTATATATATATGTATATATGTATATATATATGTATATATATATGTATATATATGTATATATATATATGTATGTATATATATATATATATATACTGTATATGTTAGTAATGTGTCTTTACGATTGTTTCATTTAATCAATGTCATGGATTCTTGTGCAAACAGATTTGTCAAAACATGTTTTCTTAATTATTTGAAACATAAAAGCATAAATTGGGTTATTTTAGTATATAGTCATAATTATTTTATATGGGAAATATTTAGATATTGCTTCCTTGAAAAAAATGCATTACATGTTGTGTGTGCGTTCATGAGTGAAACCCCCAGATGCAATTCAAAGCATCATATCTCAAATACATGTCATTAAAACTATTATGCCATTTCAATAATCTCAGACTTCCCTTAAATGATTGACACAGTGATCTAATAATGTCTGTGCAAAGGCAGAAGGGATTCTCAGGTTAAGAACTTGGAGATACCTAGAGGCCTGAACAACAGGGTGAAAGAATTGCTGATTGCAGTCATTGTTCCATTGTTTCTCACAACAAGGGAAGGGTCAGCTTGTCTTGAACCTGGCTAACATTCCTGTAATTTACTGTGTAGATTAACTGTCTTCTTGTGGCAAATTACTATTGACACCCCCGGTCTACCTAGTGTCAGCCCTGTACCAAGTGTTCATCTGTAGAACAAGCTGACACGCTCTGATGCCTTACACTCATGATTAACAACAACAAAAACTGACACTGCATTTACATCATCCTCTCAAGGGGACCTAGAACGCAGAGAACCTGTTACAATTAAAAGATTATACATTTAAGGTAGAATACTGTACATTGCAATAAACTACTATGTTTAAATTCCACAATGGCTCTTCCTGGTGTATAATAGCCCCATGTTTCTCCAACACTAATTAAACAGTTTTCCAAGCCTGTCAAATTTCATAAAAGAGCAATTCAAAAGATGTATTTTTTTTTTTGGAACTCCCCCACTCCCCACCTAATAGAAAAGACAAAACAAAACAATGCTTAAATGCTTTTTTTTTTCTGTCAAGCGATAAGCTTGGATGATACCGCTCACAGTATCTGAGAAAGCCTCGATGCATGCCATTCAACTGTCATTTCAATCTAGTGAAAACAGATGGATGTGACCACTCTAGGGAACCATATAATAGAGGTTAGGTCTCAGCGATTGGAAACGAAAAACGAGAAGCCTTGTGGCCTAATGTTGCATGGACAGCAGGAAGGCAGAGAGACTAAGAGTTGAATTAAGAGGACAACCCACATAATGCAATATATCTATGAGCAGGCAGTGTTGGTTCAACATCTACATAGTCATTTAATATCAAACCAAAATGGTCAAACAGTCATCCTTGAACACCAGAACTGATAACACTGTATTAACATTTGGTAAGTTACAACTGAATATATTAAGTAACTGTTTATTGAACTTGTTGCCAACCCTACATAAAAATAAGCTTCAACCAACAAACCATAACAGAGCATAATCAGTGCTTCTGTATAAAGAAACTGACCACTAACCCATTTAAAGGGACCTCCCTGCTTTGTAACCAGGAGGCTGCAAGGGTGAATCCAAGTTTTGGGTGCAAAACATTCAAATCTTCACAACGCCCCCTTTTGACAAAAGCTACTGGGTTAGCTGGTGAGGAGGAAATAGTACAACCAGGCAATTACACCACTGTAAGACTTGGAGTCATTAGAGCTCAAAATGTAAGACTTAAGCAAGGGAGACAGTGAGTTATAATGAACAGAACAGGAGACTGAGAGACAGTGTGATCCTGGAGATTGCAAATGAGGGAGTGGAAGGTAGTGTGGTCTAATGGCTCTAGCTAGGGATTTAGTAGTCTGATGTGCAAAGCTAAGTATTAGGCAGTACTGTGGTCTAGTGATCAGAGCAGACAACTAGAAAGTGCAGTGGTGTACATATTAGACCCCAAAACATTGTGGATTAGTTATATTTTCAGTAACGATTTAATGAAGGTAGAGCTTGTAGAGTAAAGAGCAAAGAGACCCTCATGACAGACACAAAGAGTGGGCCAGGAATCTGTATAATGGCTCTACCTTCAAACTTCAATCAAACAAAGCATGTTTAATTGGCCCTGACTGTGATTTCTAGTGCCTAGTGAATCAACTGGCTGAAAGGGAAGGAGAAACCTTATCTGACACAGCTCACTTTTAAAAAAGATCTTCAAGAGACTGCTGTACAGGAAGGAAACAAAGATCCTGGCACTACAAGGACACAATGAATACCATCCTTTTGCTTGCATCTCACAGTGCTTTGATCTGAAAATAACAACCGCCAAAGCCCAGTGGAAATCATGCTGCCCCTGATTTGGGTTTGATATCCTTCATTGTAAAACAGGTATACAGATAGAAGCAGAGCAAAGATAACTTAAAAGCATCTCAGTATATAGTATATACATTTTATGAGCAAAAGTGCTGGGGAATGCACCATCAAACTGGACAGCATTTGTATAACCTTTCCAATGTGCAACCAATCCAGTCTGAGATTCAAAACTGCAGAAAGGAAGGACATACAATGTAGAAAGACTATTGGAAGGCATACGAGTCAATTTAGTACTGTATTGTATAAATGAATACGATTTATTGAATTGTTATTTTATGTTTCTGTATATAAGTATATATATTGTTTATATCTTTCAATGTATCTATGTATCTAAAAATGTTCTGCACTAATTGCTTTCTTATAGAATAATATATTCCTAAATAATTAGGGTTTGTTTTGTTTTTAATAAGTGAGGCTCGGATGAAATAAATAAAAACATAATAATCATTAAAAAACAAACTCAACAGGAAAAAGAAAGAAAAAATAACTTTCTTCAGTTCACAGTGGCCACCTATAAGGACAGCAATAAATTATCTCTTTTGTTTACCACCCTGCATGTTGGGGAGTTATTAAAAATGGTAAATTGCTCTCTTAGGCAAGGCCAAAAAGCCTTCTTAATAAATCTTGCCTAACCTAGTTCCATTAATGTTTATTTAATGCCTTCCTATGTGTCTCTTGGCCTTAAGCACAGCAGCTGAGTGATCTGCGGGGCTGATGGAAGGCCTACCTTCCAGGAGGGAGTAGAGTTATCCCCTCTCTGAATGTTGCTGGTCTGTTCACTCAGCTGAGCCACTGTAATGTGGAATTCTTAGGAACTACATTATCCCTCTAACAGGTCATACTGTGGTCTGGATTCCCAGAATGCATTGCAGGATCAGGTATGACAATGCAATGCAAAATGGAAAATACTCTGAATAAAGCTGGATGTATTCCCCAGTTTCAGAAGTGGCAATTGTGAATACTAAAATCCTTAAGCCACTATGGGACCAAAGAAGAATCAAGCACCCTCCAAAATGTGCACAATCTGACCATCCACAGTGTTTTGACTGTGCACTGCTCTCTGGAGTCTACTGGTCAGTCAGCTAATGACACAGGGTAGATTTGATCCACTGACCTCTACACTGTAAGGACCAAATTGTATTCCAAGCAGAGATCTTTACCGAGCCAGTTGGGATTCCTCTGTAATCAATCAACCTTTTTTATGATGTCCTTTCTATTGATTTTTTTCTTGTTTGGTTTTTTATCAAAGGTAATTTTAGTCTTGTTTGTTTAAGTTATGAGCATAAGAATTGAACATCCCTCTGAATAACAGGGCTTGTTTGTACATTAGATGACGAACATTCAGGACTGAGATATAATCAGTTAATTGATGCTCTTTCTGTACTATTTCATAGTTGGTGGACATTGTTGAGGCAGAGAGTGAAAGCGGAAGAGAAGCAACAAGTCTTCTGGCCAGAGTAATATACTATAGTGATGGGGAATACAGCAGATGTAGAGCCTGTCAAAAGGGATTAAAAAAAAAGGCCCTTTACTTGGCACAATTACTTGGAGCCGACGCTTGGACATTCACAGCATATTGCAGGGGAGACAGGGACACTGGAGGCAGGCTCCCCAGTGGGACTGCCAACATGGGCCATAGCTGCCAGGCTGAGACAGGGTTGTAGGCGAAATGGAATAGGAATAGCATTGAACATGTTGTTTTACTCCAGTCCTTCAAGACATAATTTCTTCATTCAAATTGGCGTAATAACATGGAAGAAGGCAGATGCCAAAACATTTGCTACCAGGCAACATTTCCTTTATTACTCCTCTAATTATATATTTAACCTTCAGGAGTATGAATGCCCATGAGGCACAGCCACCAATTAATAAACAAATAAAGTGAATCCCTGGACCACATTGTAAAATACGTACATATAAAGTAGTATCTGGAATTTACCCTGTGTGACCTGGAACAGAATGACCACTGAAAATCTACCCGAGTTCACATTAAGAAAATATGTAATTATGCAGTTTAAATGCCTTTACACAATGGGACTCTTTAAAAATAGCTAACAAGATATGTTGGTCTCAGTCCAAAGCAATTCATTAATTAACACAACACCCTGGATATGAATCAGACACATGCCATTCAACAGAAGCCTACCTCTCCCATACAGGCTTACATAACTGCAACTATAACTACAATGGTCTGATAATATTTCCCATACCTTCTTAGCATGACAATTTATGAGTTATTAAATAGGTGCAACAACATCCCAAATTGAATCAAACTCAACCACATTTTATCGCTCTCTCTCGAAACTAGTACAACAATTTCGCACAAATCCCTTAGTGGATGACCTATCAAGTACATTTTACAATATCCAGACAAATCTAAACACCTTTCAAGCACAGTTTTTCAAACCAGGTAAAATAAGGCATACTAAATAAATGAATGTGTTATCTAAATGTCAAACAGATAAAGGGCATTCTAGGAGGAACCTAATAACAGGCACAAGAAAAGCTTTTGTAAAGCATGTTTCCCCCCCAAAAAAATGAACAAAACAAGAAAACCCTTGCAAGACCACTTCCAAATGGGAATAATCTTGGTGATATGAAAGATCAACTAAGCATGAATGAGGCACGCACTTATTTTCTTGGGAGAGGTACAGGTACACAAATTCACAATTCCTGCATACTAAATATGAGTTAGCACAAAATGCTGCTACTTTTCTCATGTGGATTGGATTCATTTGTGCTCCACTGGAATATAATAATTATTCAGAGGAATGATGAGGAGCTTACTTATACCACAAAGAGGCTGCATTTTGAAAGTTACTGAAACTTAATTCTTAATTGTAGCTTCTGCAATTAGCGATCAGAGAGTTGCACTAGCTAATTTAAAAACCTACCCCTGGTATTTGCATCCCCCAAAACCCTGGAGCCTCTCCCAACAGCTTGTAACAGCCTCATGAACCACTACGCTAACGAGAGAATCAGCTGCAAGCTGGATATAAAGCAAGGGTCTGGGGAGGAATTACAGAAGATAAGCCCCTTGAACAAGATGAGCAATCCGTCCACATGGCACACATCAAGCTGGGCCAGAACCTGTCTCCAACCCTGCCTTCCATCCAGCACTGTCCCCCTGGCCCGAGGGCTCCATACCCTACCAGACTGAGCGTTTTTATGACAGAAATGGAGATGGCAATGCAGTGAAGCAATACACAGAACCAATAACTACAGCACAAGCCGGCAGTGTAGACTATGACCTGCCATTTCGTTGCAATAGAAAGAAGGTCTCTGATTTCAATAAAGAGTGCAAAGCTCAAACTCAAGGCGTGCATTAGTCCATGTGATTCTCATCAAGTGGCTCATCTGAAGTAGCAGAATTCTTATATTCACAAACTGGGTCTCTTTAGGATGTTCATGTTAGAGAATTATGGTTTCTAATGGCATTACCTGAAGGTATTAGGTAAGAGGTAAATAGTGTGACCAATGCATCAAGCATCTCAATACCAAATACTGGTATCAAGCATGTCTTGGGGGATTTTCACATTTTCGTGGGGGTGGACACATTATGATCTCAAAGGAAGCCACCAGTCATACAAATATAATGTTCTCTCATAAGGGTGTCATCAAGGTTGTTTTTATTTTATTTATTATTTCATTTGAAAATGAAAGCAATTTCAGAGGCAATTTACTCTATATTCCCATACATTAAATATTTATGAATCTCAAACATCATACACTTTGGTTGAGCATCTACCGTTCTCCCCTCGTTCCCTGCTGTTTTCTATGAAGATTACTCAAAGAAAAGCGGCAAAATGGTGAATGTGAAACATGCTTCAACAAGAAACGACTGGAAGGCTTAAAAGAATCAAAATGAGGACTGGAATATGTTAAGAGTAGAAACAAAACACAACATGCTCTTAAAAACATCCAGATCCACAGAAAAAGAAGGGGAAAAAAAGCATAGATATGATGGAGATAGCAGAAGGCAAAACTGATAGCTCCAGCTGGGGGACACCGCGTACCACTGGTTTCATTGTGATGCAAGTCCTACCTTGTACTCCCTGACCTTACCACTAAACCACACTCCTGAAGTATTTAGACCTACCTGGGGGGTCAGGCTATCTCCTGGTCTTTAGCACTAATGAGTATGACAGCATGATTCCCAGTACCAGATTCTAATCTATACACTGGCTTGCTTGCAATGTTGCAAAGGCTGGAACTTAATTTGCATCCCTTACTGATAGCTACTACCCTTGGCTGTTCTACACATAACTCTAACAGTAGGTAAACTGATTCCACATACAGTATATTTGGGATATTATGTAATCTCTTACAAATGCAAACATGACAATATTAATCCACTCTATTTTGACATGGTGTCAAATCAAAGCATCAAGTCTGAAAGTTACAGAGTTGACACCTAAAGGGCAACTTCCAATGTACTTCAATAAACGCGGTCCTCTTTTGCTATTGCTGCACTATTTAATTTTGTATTTGATTTGATTTAATAAAATCCTATGCGACCAATGCACCAATTAAACAGCACACGACACCTATAAAGGGCACCAATCAATGTGATGGTAAAATTCTCCATAATGCCATATCAGCCCACATTGTTGCCCTTAAACATCTCACACTATTCTTGGCAGTAAATTTCAATCGACATTTGCAACTATGCCTTTTTTCAAGGCTTTAATCCCAAGTGTGAATTTCTTTTCTTTTTGCCTTTTCCTTTTTTATACAGTAATAAAACCAAGTTTGTTTTTCTTGTCACAAACTTTGAATTAAAGGCTCTATTGGTTTTTTTATTCTTTAACAAGCATGACTTCCTTGTTAATGGAATTGTCAAATTTGTCCGTCTTTCTCAATTTCAAAAAATTCATTTAAAATTAAAGTCTGGTTCAAAGGCTTTGATAAATCACGCCCCTGGTATGACAGCTTCGGCCTGTTCGACTTCACTAGCAGGATATTGCCTCTCTCTGCAGGTGGGATAGGAACCAATCCTGACATCTTTTTGATCCTCTTCACACAAAACTGGTTTCATCTGATAGTAATTAAGTTTGTCACTTCCCACAAACTGCAGAGCCTAATATAAAAATTACACAACCACATCCACATTTGCGATTGTATCTCCGAACAAAAGAAGAAGAGGAAATTGCTTTGTTATTATTTAATGTAATACCTATCAAATTATAACACAAAGGTTAAAAAAGGTCAAAGACTGAGGTTGATGCTGCAAGCTAGGTAAGTACACTTCAGGGCACATGCACTGATCGGCTTTAACCGTAGCAAACCACAGTGCATATTTTAAAAGGAAGCCAGTGGTCTGTCACAAGAGAGTAGTTAAAACATCCCTCCTGAACATGCCTGTAATCAAGAACAGCAGGGTTTTTAAAACAGGGGTCCCTGCTGGGTTGCCTTTGAAGTCTGCCTCCAGATAAGTAAGTGTTTTAAATGTCAATAGAATTTCAAGCCCACCTCTTTTGTTGGACTCTATAGAGATTCCCTGTGACTAGCCGGTCTGAGCACTTAAATGCTCTTAGCACTACACAAATTAGATCAATACCAGACACTTTTTAACAACTGAACTGTAGTTATTTTTTTGTATTATTTTAATGAGGAATCGCTTTTAGATTTATTTCTGTAAATCAATGCAGACAGTTTCAAACCACAGCTAATCTGATCTGGCTCTTGGTTTGTTCTGAAGTGATTTAGGTACGTCAGGACGAGCAGTCTGCTTGCCTGATTTGGATTAGGATGAGCCCAGGCCTCGGAGTCAGGTGGAAGTTATTGATCCCATTCTTTTAACCATAGTGGGGTATTAGAAATAAGCTGCACTAAGAACAACTTAATTCAATACTCTGATCATTAAGGGGACCCATTCTTACCTCTAGGTCGTGACAGTTCAGGGTGACCAGGGGAATGACTCTTACACCTGTGAGTTACATTACACAACCTGAAACTGATGCAAACCTTATTTGTTTAGTTACTACAACTTAATGTGGAATGCCAGCAGAAGTAATGAAAATAGGCACCTCTAACCAATGAAGCATAATACCTCCTGCTCTACTGACACTGGCAGTGTATGTTAGACAGCAAAGGGGCCTCCGTCTCTTCATTTACATGAAAATTAATCAGTATCACTTTGCAGGCGCTCTCTTGGACACTTCTAAGACAGAAATGGGCCCAAATTCCACAACATGGTGTCTAACTAACAAGATCAACAGGTGTTGTCACAGAACCGTTGTTTCTCATAGAAACGTGATTTGGTTGTCATTACAGCCTAATTAGTGACTAATTAATGAATGACATTTACACTACCAACCATGCGCTTAAATATATATATATGTGTGTGTATTTGTGAGAGAGTGCATGCAAAAATTAAGGAAGTGGAAGAAAAGGCAGCAATAACGGAGCTATCTCCAACAGAGACGGCTATGCAGCAAAACTATTTTTAGCAAATTAATTTAAGCACTTTAATAATTAACTGATAATTATCTGGCAATCAAGAAGAAGATAAAATGATCTTTGAGACGTCTTACAGTCAAACTGGGGAGCTATTGCCTGGTGTAGATCTCCAGTTAAAGACGAATTGGAAGCAAATAATTGACAACAGGAGTGATCTCAACAACCTAGAGCTACGTATATTTGTGAATGCTAAATACCTAATGAATGACAGAAAACTGACACCCACACACTGCTGGCTTGTGACATAATAGATGAAAAAGCAGCTACACTACCTAAAGGAGAAACAGTTTGACATATGCACCAGTGGTGGTACAATAACGAAAGAGAGTTGTATGTAAAACACTTCCTTACTATGCAAACATCCCTGCAGCAATGCAATTTCATAAGTCAGACAAAATCAATAATACACAATGAAATTAGCCATGCACTGTACATACCTAATTAATTCTAGATCGTTTATTCAAGAATCGAGACATGCAAAAATCAGTGTTTGTTGTTTATAAAATCTGTAGTTTCTCAGTGTTTGATGGATTCAAGACACCACACATCCACCTACCTCATTAATGAAAGCAGATGCCTTAACGAACTTACTTAAGACATACTTTTAAAGCATATTAGGCATTCTAACTTAATGTGAACTCTGCATCTGGTCTTTGTGCCCTTCTCACACCCACTTCATTTTGCCAATGCAATCCAATTTACATTGTTTTTTCTCTTTTTGCCCATGCTCTATTGGATTTCTAACCATACACAGATTCTGCATGCTAGCAGGGAGAGCACCAAGCCACTCAAACAAACAAGATGTTGAGTCTCAATGCCATGCACATAGCAGCCATACGATCGACCCAATAATATGCTAGGATGACCCTATTACACTCAAATACACAAGCTAAGCTGTATTAGCCATAATCTGAACCTAGAAAAGGCTGCTTTCTTGCATTGGTCAGAAACCTGTTGGGTGTGTTTCCCACTAGAGAGGACTCCATATAGAGAACCTGGATATATCTGCTCCCACCTCACTGAATGCACAGAAAGAGGAGCTGTATTAATAAGGAGAAGGAGCATGTTGACAAGCCGCTGATGAATTGCCCCGAGGTATCTGTGTTTGTGCTCTTGTGAAAATCAAAACAGTCTTCCACTAGTTTTCTCCCGCCCAGTAGCGTCTACCTGCCTGCTCTCGCTCTCTCTCTGTTCCATTGGCATATTCATGTAAATCCATCTGTCAAGCTAAGTATATCCATCTGTCAATCCTTCTACCTAACTGTCCCATTATTCCCACCCCCCCTTCCCTCTGTATAACTGTTTATCTAATTTAAAAACTCCTGTGCCTCCGTTATTTTTCAGTAAATGCTGCTAAAGAAGAACGCATCAAAGCAAGAATTGAACCCCGACAGTATACATGGGACGGCTGTTTGAAGTGTTGAAATGCTTTGCTTATAAAAATGAGATCGTACTGTTTATACTCTTTGCCTAGTCTCTGCACAAGTTCTTGTTGGATAGCTACAGAGTCATCCTTATCAGCTATCTGTATGATGTGCCTGTGCGTGCCTGTGTATGTCTAGTGTGTATGTAAATGGATATCTGGGTTTGTGGTTCTAAAGGTACATGCTTCAACATGCATGTTTGCATGTGCATGGCAACTGTGAAGGTGAGGTTGTGTCTGCTTGTGTGTGAAAGCTGTTTGTGTACCTCTTAGTTTTTATTATTTTCGACAACTGAATTCTGCGAAAGCGCAATTACTTGGCTCTGCAGTGCACAATTTGAGTGCTGTGGCTGACAGGCTACCTGCCTCCCACTGAGCAATCTTTTCAAAATCAATCCAGCAGCTAAACGTATCATTCCTCCAAACCATCATATCCTGTCATGCCGGGATTCGTGCTTCCAGTGGAAAACACAGTCAAACAGCTAAATTAGTGGGGATTTTCTTAACTCCGCGAGACGCTTCGCCTGTCCCCGCTGTATCCACATGCCATCTTCATTTTAAGCATTGACAGCATTGCAATCTAGTATTTTTAAGACATATGAGACCAACTTCTTCTCATCCCCCAAATCATCAAGTTGCTAATATAAGGAAATAGCAATGCCCTGCTGAAGGGTCTAATTTAATTTGTTCTTATTCACACACAGAATTATTTATTTTAATATATGAATTCATGAATTGTCATTTAAATCGCACACTTACATTACACTCAACTGGTTATGTGTCAATATACAGGACACTAATTCTCAAACATCTAATAAAACTCTGCAAAGAAATAAGAAATCAAAAGTGCTACTATTGCAGGAGGAACAAAACCTGTCTGAGCCATAAGCTCTCCAGGATTCACTGGTAATAACTCACCCTATTCAAGTTCAGGGGAAAGTGTAAGTCTTTCTTAGTGTGAACAGAAGAGATCATAAACGTGAAACACAGTGCAGTCTTAAAGGATGATTAAGAAAAAGTTGGAAGCAATTGATCTAAATGGAATACCTGGTGCATCGTTCACATCACACTCCTAAGTACGGTATGGGATGTTCTCTTTGCCTCTAAAGGTACTGCTCTCTTTAAGATGTGGTTTGCTTTGGAGAAATAACTCAGTTACTTGTGCATTTCTTCTGAATTTTGAAGAGCTACTCACTTGCACAGTGGTGCATATCTCCATGAGTTTAGTATCAGGACAGCTGCTTTTGAGTTACACATCCTATTTAGTTTCACTCACAATGATTTCCCAGGCCAAGCCTTTAAGTTATAGCAGCCTCAATAAAAAATAAATACAAAAATCTCCCTGTCTTAGGCAAATCCCACTTACAGTAGCAGGTCAACATTCCTGTAACATGGTTCAATGCATCTCTCTTTGATTCAGGTTTGGGAAAAGTGCGAGAAATCCATAAATAGATTATTTGAGCTTTTAGAAGAGAGAGCGCAGCCTTTTAGACATACAAAAGGCTGATAGGTCACTGGTAAACAGAAACTTGATGAGTAAAATAACCTGGAAAAGACAAACTTTTAACATCAAAAGTCTGTATAAAATATTTAAGTAAGTCGTTTCAAGCACTTGAAAAGGATTTAAAAGGATAGTGTTCTACACAAAGTAGACAAAATATCTTCAGGCAGAAGAAGCCTCAAAAAACTAAATCAAAAATGAAAAGGTATAATAAGAATAAGTCAACGAATAAGGGTATGTGTAAGAAAGTTTGAGGATTACATTGTATGTAGTAAGGGATGGTGGCTATGCAACACATATAACCTAATGGTATCTTACACAAAAGGATGAGGGAGCAAAGTACAATAAAGATTAAAACATGAAGCTTGGTGGGACTAGCTGCAATACTCACTGTGAAGGCCTGAAATAAAAACCTTTGCTGAAGCATCGTGGGGTGCTATTGTAAACACTGTCCACAGAGGTATATGTTTTTCCTTTTTCAAGTAAGTAACACATTCAGCAACCAATACAAAGTGCATCGAAAAGGGTCTAAATTCAGGCTCAGATATCATGTTGCCCCAGAATAAATAAACCCAACTAAAACAACTACGCACAAAACAAATCCACAATATTTCCCCAAAAATAAATCAATAAATAAGAAAAGAATAGTGGCAGTGGTGGGAGGGAGAAATTATGTCGAGGGGGAAAGAAAGACACTTAAATCATTCTTTAATTGCCATGGTTCGACTGTACTATATGCCAGGATGTAAGATATTACCTTTCGCAGGTGGCACCACCACACTGAAGACGAGAATGCCAAGTATGGCACATGTAATCACGATTCCATTTACATTTCATGATTGCTATTTTATGCTCTTAGTGACATTCATTTCAGCAATGAGGGATCTTGCACCATCAACAGCACTCTTCATTATCATTAACTGCAACCATTCAGCAATGAAGCGGCATTAACCTACTTATTTTGTTAATTATAATTTCTGGGCTTTTATCCTCTGCTGCTACTCTGAGCCATCACATCACAAGGGTGCTGAATATACCCCCCCCAATTCAGCTGATTCATAGCATGTGTATGCATGTTGTGTGTGTGTATGATGTGCTCAACGGCAGAGATACACAAGGCCACTAAATCCACTTTCATCAGCATTATTATTTATTTATTTTTCCTGAAAGGTGAAAAAGTCTTAATAAAGGATGATTGTGGATTTCATTTTATTAACACACAAATAGAAATCAACCATATATAAATATATACATATGGTAAATTACATTTAGAAGTAATTAAATGTCCCCCATTCATTTAAATTTATTTTATTCCTTTTACTATCATTTGCAGGTACTTTTAAAAAAAAAAATCTTCTTATAACAAATACATTTTCAAACAGCACCTAATAATAAGTCCAAAGGTTGGCCAGTGGGTTTATAATAAATACCAATAGCTCATACATTTTACGGAGTTGCATGAAACTCAGGCAAGTGGCAGACAAGCATTCAGAAGTAATAAAAAAGTATAGGTAGAACTATAAATATTCATGTAGTAATTTCACACAACTTATTAAAAACCACAAAAACATGTTATTCCGAGCTCCGTTTCACGATTAAACTTAGAAAAAAAAAAAGAAAAAAACTTTTTCTTTCATTAATGTATGACTGCGACTGCTATCTGATGGTGATATGTATAAAAAATGAATAGGAAAATGGAGCGGCAATTAAAAATGAAACGTACTGGACCTTATTGTCTGTCACAGTAGTTTGGCGGAGTATTTGACAGGATATCTTTTAGATGTTGGAGGTTTAAAAGTTGTATTATATTTCAAATAAAGCCAGTGAGTTCTGTACTACATAATGAGGGGAATAAAGAAAAGGTAGAGGACATCCACTTTTCCCTTCTATTTCCTTTTAACATTTCACTAGCAGTAGTAAAGTTACCAGTCACTAATTCCAACAAACAGCTGTATTATTGCAAATGTGGTTACCTGCTGCTTATATATATTTATTTGCTTATTTTATTTTGTTTTATATTATGTAACTTGTAAAATAATGGACATTTCTACAAGGAAATATAAACCATGGCGTTCAGAGGGTGAATCAATCCAAGCTGATGGTCAAGGCGTGTAAGAAAGCAGGTGGACTTTTATTGTCAGCTTAGTGGTGTCTCCAGCGTTCAGCATTTGAAAACACAAACTTGTGACAGTGTGCACTCAGCAAAGAAAGGATGTGAGCAATTGCACTTCCTCTATCTTTGTTTATTTATTTTACAGTGGTGGGGAAAAGAAAAATCGCTTGTTGTTTTTCTAATTAACATTTTAAATCCTGATTTCAATTACCTTCGGTCCTAACCACAGACAGTTGTAATTACTATTCAAATTATGGATTAATAAGCTACACACCAGGCATGATTAACTCAGTGTATGTGAGACAGGGGATCACAGGAATAATGCGATTCAAATGCACCCTCCTCTGAGAGTAATTAAGCAAAATTCTGTTTAGATGAAAAAGCAAACATCAAAAGAACAATGGTACATAGGTATTACAACTAAATCAAATATTTATAGCTTGAGACATTTCAGAAGCTCTTTGCATATAGTTTCCATATTAATTACCACGAAGAAGCAGGTTCAAATAACTTTGTGCTTCTCTTTCCTTAAAGCAACAGTACAACTATTTTAGCAACAGGCTGCCCACTCCCACTGTATGGTCTCAATTTAAATCGGCGATAAGCAGGGAATGCAGTACATTAATAGAGATATAATGGGCAGGGCTAAGTCTTGATGTTTAGGGAGTACCAGCCTCTCACAGACAATATTAAAATCTGACTTTTGTACCTGACGTATTGGAACCTTTTAATTAACCTGCAATTAGGATTTCTAATTGCCTTTCAAAGCGTGCTGGATTAAGTATCCCACAGATCATTGATATCACACTGCTGTCTTTTTTCTTAACACTTACTGAATTTAAGTCTGTCATATAAAATACATGTTGGGTAATATTTTAGTCTGGCATTACTAACTTTGACTTTTGTGTCATGTTAATATTTTCAATATGGAAATTGATGAAGATTGAAAAGACTGATTTCAGAAACAAAATATAAAGACCATGCCTAAAGAATGGATTGAACAGACCAAGTTTGTCCTTCTCAGATATTAAATATGTTTTTGGAAAATGTGCCAACCCTGTGAAAGATGACCGAGGCATTTGTAAAACAATGGGGAAGTTAAACTCTCTCTGGAATAGCATTCCCCTTCTCTGTGATGAATTGCTAGCTCTTTACTGTGGGGGGAGATTATGCCAATGTGTTTCATATCAGTGCAATATCAAGTCAGTGCAACTGAGTAATTCCTATACAAATGTGACAAGGTATAGCCTCTCTACATCCTTCTATTGCCAGATAAAAATTCAGCTAGGTTAAACTGGACATTAATTCTCTTTCCTGGCTTCAGAAAACTACTTAAGAACATAAGAAACTTTACAAGTGAGAGGAGGCCATTCAACCCATTGTGCTTGTTTGGTGTCCATTAATAACTAAGTGATCCAAGGACCCTATGCAGTCTATTTTGAAATGTTCCCAAATTTTCAGCTTCAACCACATCGCTGGGGAGTTTTTTCCAGATTATGACAACTCTCTGTGTGAAGAAGTGTCTCCTGTTTTCCGTTTTGAATGCCTTGAAGCCCAATTTCCATTTGTGTCCCCGGGTGCGTGTGTCCCTGCTGATCTGGAAAAGCTCCTCTGGTTTGATGTGGTTGATGCCTTTCATGATTTTGAAGACTTGAATCAAGTCCCCACGCAGTCTCCTCTGCTCCAGGGTGAAAAGGTTCAGTTCCTCAGTCTCTCAGTAGGACATTCCCTTCAGACCTGGAATAAGTCTGGTTGCTCTCCTCTGAACTGCCTCTAGAGCAGCGATATCCTTCTTGAAGTGTGGAGCCCAGAACTGTACACAGTATCCAGATGAGCTCTAACTAGTGCATTGTACAGTCTGAACATCACTGCCCTTGTTCTCAATTCTACACTTTTGACAATATACCCTAACACTCTGTATGCCTTTTTTATTGCTTCCCCACATTGTTTGGATGGAAAAAGTGAGGAGTCCACATAGACTCCTAGGTCTTTCTCATGCGTTACATCTAGTGATGTAGTGGAAAAAAAAAAAGGTGGGTAAACTATGAATTTCTCTGGATAATTTTGATACGACAAATCATTCATCAATATAACTGAAAACGTATTAAATGTTTAAACAGTATCAATTAATTGCATTTGATGCAAGTCTACTAAAAAGGAAGGCCTAGTGTAGGTAATTAATCAGGTTATTAATCTAAAAAAAAGTATCTGGACTGAACACACATTCCACCAAACATATGATTTGCAAATGTTGATATTATTATTATTTTTTTAATATGAATAATTATCTACACTGCAAATACAGTAAGTATTTTGAAGTGCTAAAGAGCACTAGTGTGGATACAATATGTGATGATAAACAATGCATTAATGTACAATACATAACCGTTACACATAAAACCGGTGACAACTAATATTTGCAGTTTATCACATTTGCTTGCAGAACTCATTGTCTGAACACTTGCTGGAAAACCAAATAAAACTAATCATTTTGACTAATTGAAGTCAGTATGTTGGCCACATTCAAAATTCTTGTCTGCATGTGTGTGTGTTTTTAATCACAGATTTCAACTAACTGAAATATCAGAAACTACAGTATTTTATTTAACATTTGATACCTCTTTATCCAAGAGCCTGTTTTTTTTTTCGGGGGAGGTGAAGACAAGGAAGTCGCAGGAGTTAATGGATGTTTAAACAAGTTTCGTATCTCTGTCTGAGTGAGAGCGACTTCTAAAATTGTAGATCATTGTTTTAGACTTGGTCCTTGATTTTTGAAAGTATGCCTCAAAGCTAACCATATTGTGATCACAGTTTGCCATTGGTTCTCCAACTAGTGTCCCTCTGACTCTATCTTGGTCATTTGAAAATATTGAGTCAATGCATGCGCTCTCTCTGGTTGGTTCCCTGACAAATTGAGTTAAAAAGCAGTCATTTACCATCTCAACCTTTTCTATTTCTGCTTCTGTAGTCCCGACTGGGCTTTCCCAGTCTATGTTTGGGAAATTGAAATCCCCCATTATAACAGCCACATCCTTGCTACATGCAGTCCTGATTACACTGTACAATGCAGCGTCTTTCTGAATATCTGAGTTGGGTGGTGTGTAACACACTCCTACCACTAATCCTCCAGATCTTTTATTCCAAAGTTTAACCCACAAAGATTCTGTTTCATTACTGGGATCTAATTTGAGTTCTTCTGCCTCAATGTCATTTCTGACATATAATGCTACCCCACCACCTCTTTGGTTTTGCCTGTCTCTCCTAAACTGTGTATCCTTTCAACTTGTATTCATCATACTCCTGGCATTGAGGTACAAACAAATCAGGACTTTCCTACTAGCAGTTTCCCTTTTTTTTCTTTCCTTAGTGGAACATCTCCCATTGTCAGAGCTCCCTGCCCCCCTGGCCCCTAGTTTAAAATATTCTCAATTACTCTGCACATACATCTCCCAATGCATTAGCCCCCCTTCTGTTTAGATGTAGACTGTCCGGTTTGTACAGGTCCCATCTATCCCAGAAGAAAGACCAATGCTCCATAAATCTAAAACCCTCTTCTCTACACCAAGATTTCAACCATGTGTTAAACTTTCTAATCTCTGCCCGTCTCCCTGGCCATGCACGTGGTACCGGACGTATTTAGGAGAAAACTGCAGTGGAGGTTCTGCTCTTTCCGAACTCTTTAAATTTGTCTTGCTGAACCTTTGCCCTTCCTTTTCCTATGTCACTGGTTCCAATGTGGACCATGGCCAGTGGATTTCCCCCGGCTTTGGCCAGTAGGCCGTCTACTAGTTTAGGGAGATCTGCAACCTGAGCACCAGGCAGGCAAGATACCATGCGGGTCTTCTTGTCACTAGAACACACTGTGTGATCTACACCTCTAAGAATCGAGTCTCCTACTGTAACTACCTCCCTGTTCTGGGGGGGAGTAGACACCATGGTGCTCTGGTGCTCAACTGCCCTCCCGTCACCCTCGGAGCTGTCACTCTCCACCTAGGTGTCCAGCAGTTCGAACCTTCTTCGGATGTCTCTAGGGGTTGTGCGTGACCTTTTCTGTGTTTACGACCTACTGTAACCCAGCAGTTCTCTACACTTTCCTGCTCTAAAGGTCTCAGCTCTCGTAGGTATTGGCGTGCACACCATCTCTCTCATGGGCTGATTGACTAGTTATTCTACATCACTAATACAGCGCAGATTAACAAGCTGAGCCTCAAGATCACAGACCTTGATCTCTAGGACTTCAACATGCTGACAATGTTCACAATTAAATCTTCTTGGATGAGTTCATCCAGGAAGGCAATCATTCTGCAAACATGACACTGTAGTGGCCACATGCTTCTAAATTTTGCAAGTTTTGAATTCATTCATTTTTTTTCATCTCTTGGTTTCTGTCCCCTGGTCAGCTGCTTGACTTTTTTGTCAATGAGAAACAGTGCAGCGTTTTCTCAACAGCAGCTTTAAATACCCTTTTGTCTACCTGCCCCCAGTTCACACCTAACTGGCTCCAACTGGATCCACCTGGCACAACTCACTTAACGGAGATCTTGTTAGTCCTAGACTAAATCACCTTTCCTTCAACCTATTTACTTTCACCAACTCAGCAGCTGTACTGAACTGACTTAAATTAAGGTAAACTACAGTCAAGATTAACTTAATTTAAGGCAGTTAAAACAAAATCTGAAGTTTCAGAAGACTGTCTGAAACTAGGGACACAACACCTGCCTCTCACCTGTACTGTCCTGTGTCTGTCTATGGCAACTTGTAAATCCTACTTGGGTCTGCACAATATACAGCTCATGTTCTGATAAATCAGAGTCGGTCCTGTCTGTAGAATATGCTGCATATTTGTTTTTTTCTTCAATTTTCCATCATCAGCATTAGAAGCATTACAGAGTAAAGCCAAATTGCTCTTCCACTGCTTCCAAGAAATTATGCATATTTATTCATTAATTACTGAATGAATAACAATCAAATACATGTGAAGTACGGGACAGTAACAGATTTGTATTTGTGGTATATAGTATCAGCCAGTAGAACAGAGTAATCTATAAATGCTAAGGGCACACCCTGAAGTTGAGGTAACACATTAAACCCATTAAAACACACTGAGAAGGAAAAGGGTTGAACGCCTGGATGGGACAACACTACGGCACCACAAGGGAATAGTAAGAACTCCACAGGGAGGAGTCAGAATCATTATACTAGATTTAATCAGGGAAAGAGTTAATAACCCACTTAGGCTTAGCCAAGCTGAATCAGAAATCTGAGGAAAGGAGCTGTTCATTTATGCAAAACTACTTTTTATTTCTTACTAGTAGTCTAGAGAGAGAGAGAGCGGGGAGAAATAGATATTAACCAAATCTTTCTGCTGTACCTTTAAAGAAAATCTAACTTTCATTTGCTTTTGACAAGCTACTGCTTGTGATCTTCCTTAGCTGCATAATGCTCGGTGAATAGGCGACGTATTTAGTGCCCTCTCCTTTATTGTGTTACACAGTGTATCTCTTCCCCACAATGTCACTTTTTTAATCCTGTTTTTTAATTTGAATACAATTTGAATTAATGTACATGTAATTTGGAATACAATGTATTTTAAATTGAGTGCATAAGGCCCAAGAGAATACCGGAGGAGACATCTCAATGCATTACTGTACCTCATGTAATATTTCCATCTAAATAAGAATAGCAAAGGCTTGCTTATTTCAGGTATTATTTATGTGTGCTTTAAAGAATGTGACTCCTTTGAAAAATAATACTTTCTTCCTACACAGGTGAATATTAAGTAGAATTTTATAGTTATCTAGCTTTTCAGTTTGTATTTTATTTTTATGGAGCCCTTGACATTCAGTATACTGCATTAAAGACATGTCAATGGGGGAAAAATATATATACTGCAAATGTTGTAATTAACATGCATATATTTATATAGTAATGCTTAAGGATTACATTATTTCTTTATGGATCAGCATGTGCTACATTTCCTGTTTAAAACCTCTCTAATGAATTACGCTGTGCAGTAAACCGTTTCAATTCCGACATCTCCCTGAGTCATTTTAATTTTAATCATCACACAAGTGTTTTCAATTATTCAACTTGAATCAGCCCAAGTGCCCACTTCACAAAGAATCACCTTTGAACCTGGATTTCTTACATGACAGTGTTGTTGACACTGCTTGACAGTGACCCCTTGTGGATGAGGCAAGAATGATGCCTGAAACATCTGCGTCACAAGTCTGTGAAGCAAGGAATGGCCGTCAAATCCCTTCCCCAAACCAAAGGACAACGAGACGAATGGCTTTCCCCCCGTGGGGGACTAATGTCTAAACCCTGCTGTGGGGATACGTGGGGATCCAACTTATTTATCCAATATGCCATTAATGAATTACGAAGGGAGAGCCCAGCTGTGAGACATCAGCTCACTTGCTACTGCATCCTGATGGGCACAGCAGGACGCACAGCCGCCCAATAGGAAAAAAAGAACAAACACTGAAGACAAAAAACAACACAAAATACAGCCACACAGTCTATAAATGTTTAGTTTTTTCCTAGATAGGAAGTGTGATGCCAAAGTGGAGAAAACCTGCTAGATTAAAAGTTATCTTAGAGGTCCACATTCTCAAAAAGGCAACAAAACAGTATACATAGTACACATAGTAAGCATGTGTCTGATTGTTGCAAATCTCACCCCGAGAAAGCATTGCAGCATTAATAGATTGCTGCCCCAGAGATTATAAACCACTGCCTAAATGCAACCTATTTCTGTCTGTTATTACTGCCTTCTTATCTACAAATGAACAGAGGGCAAAAACAGGGAGAGATTTTTCTACACTTCTTAGGTAAAATTGGCATGTCTCCGTAGAATAAAACATAATTTTGTCTGTGTGTTTGGAATTAATAAAAGGGAGCTATCTGGCTTTCTAATTACCATACATGACATATGTAAGCAAATGTTTCAGGAGGATGCGCTGTGAGGGGCAAAATGAGGAGAACTCATGCAAGTGAGCACAGGAAGAGATTGGGAAAAAAATCTTTAAAATATAGACACTCATACACTAACGAAGTCAATGCAACAGCGTATTCTTTCTTCATAGCAGGAGACCTATTTAACCCCTTCTGGAAGAGCTTGAGTCGACAAACACAACCAAAAAAAGGGAAAAAAAAAACACAAGTGTCCTGGAATTTATTGTGTTCTCTGAAGTTCTGCACATCTGGATATTTGTCACCAGAACATTTATCACATTGCATCATTGAGTGAAATAATTATAGAGAGAAATGAGTACATGTGCAGCAGAATACTTTCTGATTTGGAGCGAGAGATAGAGAGAGAAAAAAAGGCTTATTTAAAAAATAACAATAAATGTATCCACCAACTGTTGGCATGTGTATTGGTGAGGCCACTTGTAAAAGGAATTGCATGGTAAATGACATCAGAATACTTAAACTCTTATGTGTTTGAGCCTCAAAGCAGCTAAGCTGGGTCCCATTTTTTAGTATTATTAAGCACACTTAGAGGTTAATTGTTAACTTGGCAGCCTGGTGTGTACTGCAATTAATACAGCCCAAGATTCCCAGTAGGCAAAGGAGCAATGTCAGGATGAAGCATTCTCTGGTTTAGACGGGCTCGCCTGGGATTAAAAAGATTAGTCAACCTGATAAATGTAAGCAACTGAAAAAGTTGTTTTCCTGCAATAAAATAAAATAAATCCTAACAAACACAATAGAGGAAAACAAATACAGACCGAGAATGAGTCAGACATGGATTTTTTGCAATATGAATTTTACAAATGCTTTGGCCAATTCCTGAATAAAATATGACTTTCATCCTTTGATTTCATGACAAGGATACTAGCTGGTAAGTTGGAAAGGTGCACTAATGGCCGTGCAGTGAGTATCGGTGAAGGGTTGGCAACCCATGCTGTTGACCAGAAGTCCATGTCAAGTAAAATAAAGGCATGTCAGATTTAACTGGGGGAAGGGGAGAGGGAAGCAGTATACTGCATGTCAACAACTGACTGATTAAAGTAAATTAAAGTAAAAAGGCTGAAGTTGAAACTGTGTGAAGTTGAAACTGTGGTCTGAAACACTTCTGTCTGAAGCCTTTGGGAGATCCACAATGGAGCAGATAGCTTGTTTCAGCTGTTCAGTGCAGGGCTGCTTGTCAAGCTATTAACAAGTAAAATGTATCCCCTGTTACAAGCGCAGTCTTCGCACTCTAATTAAATAAAAAAAGGGCCCGACTGGCGCCAAGCAAAAATGGAGCAGCGATTACCTGGCTTTCAGTATCAGAAGGGACTAGATTTAGATAAAAGAAACGTGCCACTATAGGGCTACAGTAGGACAGAATAATACGCAGAAGACTCTGAAGGCACAAGCCCCAATTAACAGAAAATGTCTCTAAAAGAATGATGCTGAAGCATGTTTAATGATCAACTTGCTATGCAATAAAGAAAGTTAATAATTTCATTACAATGCCAGGTTGGGAAACTGCAATAAATAGATAATAGATAGGGCTCAATAAATAGATAAATATGTAACAAATGGGTCACTTGCTATATGTTTTTGATGTACCTTTCAATTTGCAACAGATTTATACCTTCAAATGACAGGTGAGTTGGCTTATTATGAAAATAATTAATCCAGTTAAGTAATTAAGTTGAGAGGTGGAATGCCTAGAGTTTCTTATCCCTGAGATTACATAGATTAGATAGAGAGATAGAAACTTCGATAGATAGCTAAGATATTCAGTGATTTTATGTTGCAGGTTCTTTGTTTTGAACAAACACTGTTGTTGCTGAAGGTCAAGTGAATGTCATTTTCTGGGAAGACACAAACTTCACTGCACTTTTTTGATTAGCTCAAGGATCAGCACCCTGGAGGCAGCACTCCTCTCTGTGTCTCCCTCCCTTTCTCTCTCTCTGCCTCTATGCCAGCCGCATTTCACAGAAAGCTCTAGATTTGTAGGAAAGTCTTGACTGTCCCTCATCACCTTGCTGTGAGATGAATGGGATCAGCAATCTCCTCAATCATTCTAATCACTACATCTGATAATGCTTCATTCACGGCTATAATTTTCAGATGCCTCGCGGCTATCTTCCCCGCTCCACTCGCCTCCCGTTTTTAGCTTTCATAGCGCCCAAGATATAAGAGCCACAACTAACAGATGGCAGCTGATTTGGTGATGCATCCCTGATTTCAACTGCTCTGCCCTTTAAAAAAAAAGTCTCTATTGCTATATTCGAGGTCAGCTACTGCTGTATAATACTAAAGAGTGTATATTTAAATTTCATAGCGTGTGGTTTATTTATGATTTTTTTTTTTCGTAATGTACAATTTTAAAGAAATATTGTCAAAGGGCTACAATACAGTGTGTCAAATTTGGACACTAGATTATAACTAGTATGTCTGTGGTTGTGACTTTTGCCCAGCTGGGGTCAACCCTGTCTTCCTGTGTGTCACCTTTCCCTTCCTGTCTGTCTGACCCCAAAAGCGTTACAATGTTAATGCCATATAAAATACCTGTCTCAAGACCAGTTTCTGCTCTGTTCCTGGAAGCTGTGAGCCAGGCTTAGAAGAAACAGCTCCATTACTTTCAGTTTGCCTGCTTTTTTTGCTTTGCTTTTGTTTTATGTCAGGTTCCCGTTTACCCATTTGACAGATCATGTGCAAATACTTATTATTTTAAAGGGCCGCACAATAAATTGAGAAGGAACAGTTGTGGTTCGTAATTCAAGCCACAGGAAGAGAATTATGTTGAAAAATATAGCTAGCTGGATATGCATATGCAAGTACACATAAGCATTAGTATTACAGTCAATACAGTTGTAGGATACTATTTGTACAGTGCTGGCACGGAGGCGTAATAAAGTGCTGTTAAATTATCAGAGTAAACCTAGCGATTCACATGCTGGGCTGCATATATTACACAGGTGTCTGTCTGCTTTCCTTGCCGAATGCCCAGGCCAGCATCCCTCCCTGGTTGATTACACAGTGTTGCTGTTAAATTAATCTCAATCAAAACATGTTAACATTCCACTCATGGAATCTGTTGTTTCTGCACAAAAGCCTTATTCTGCAACTTCAAACACTCCAGCCTGAATTCTTTACAGTGAAAATATCAGGAGGTGAGAGATAGCAAATAAGTGCTACGGTCCAGTTTTAAATACTCATGGGACTGTCATGTGGGGCTTTACAGGGGTAGCCAGGGAGTCAGGAGTCAGGGGGTTGAATGCAAGCCAACTAGACCTGGCATGCCTCCATTTCAGCATGAGGATGCAATTAGTCCTGACGCTGTCCCTGTCATTTAGCTTGTTCAGTAATTAAAATGCCAGGGAGAAAAAAAAAGAAAAACGCTTATAAAAGAACTAGCTTCTGAGATTTCTATGACTCAGAAATGACAAGTCATAGAAAAAAAAACGTTCCCCATTCCAGTGCCATATCCTTCCAACCTTAATTAGACAGTGAGAAATGCGGGGGGTGGCGACAGAAAGGAGGCAAAAGACAGGGAGAAACAAAAAAATGTGATAAACCAAATAAAGACATGATCTCTGCCGGGTATAGGTGGAGTCTGCCATAGGTCATATACATTTCAACTTCAATATTTCCCACAATGTGTATTTGTTTAGTTTGCAGTATGATTAGTAATTCTACATGATTGTTGACCTTAGTAGAATAAAAATCAGAGCAATAAACCCTGCAGATTAATGTTTGAATTCACTGTATGTCAATCCAAGGTCAGACTTTATTGAGGCTATGGCATTCTATTTGCAATCCTCCTCCGGCTAAATTAAGGGGTTTTCCCCATCATTTTTCCACAACTATAGCAAAATGCTGTTTACACGCTGGCAGGACTGAATGTAAACACATTTTATTAATCAAATATAAACCTGTCTATGGATATTCCAACAACAAACAATTTAAGGTCCTTTGTGTATGTCACATGCTTTTGAGATTGAACTGTCCATGAAATATATGCCAGAGGTCTACAGTCTTGTTTCCTACCCAACTGCATAATGTCCACTGTTCTTGTTAGAAAGGGTAAAACATGGAAAGAAAATGGATTGGAATTCAATGTAGAAGCACCTCACTTGAATTAATAAGCTTCTCTCAGACCTAAGCCAATCAAACTGATGTGCCAAAATGCATCTGGAGAAAATGATGTAACCATTTGATATTCTTCGAAGCTTGGAAGCAGCTAATGGACGGCAGCAATAGAAAGATCCACATGAAATATTATAATATCGCAGATTTAATTTATACTACAAATGAAAAGGGAATTGTAAATCAAATTCCACAATTGAGGTTTTAGGCAGATACCTTTTACATCCTACTGAAATCTAGTGTTACCTATAAATCATTAATAGAGTAGAGATTTTAAAACAGGTATCTATCAGAGATTAAAATAAATGGAACCTTGGAAGATTAAATTAGAATTTGTTGGCATTCTCAATCTCTTCATTAGTCATTATATGCAGCTAAGGAAGAGCATATTAACAGATTTGCAAATTAATAGATACACTGTGGCTTCAATTATTACTTGTGCACCATGTTTATACATATTTACACTACTTCTTTGCCTAGGTTGAATTTAGAAATGGACACACTATACATTCTCGCTGTGCTATTCATAATGTGGTTAACGAAACAATCAATTTGCTCTTGAACAGGTCCCACTTCACAAAGCTTTATTATGACTGTGTTCAGAAGGGTGTAACTAGCTGTTTTCTGCCTATCCCCAAGATTGAATGGATGTGTTCTGTTAGTATGCCTTTGCCACCATCACCTCGGTGTGATTGATGGAACTAATTTTGTCAATTAATTAATAACCCCCTGTTGATTAACATTGGATTGCAGTTTGTAATTGTTAGTGTTTCTTGCTGTTGAGTATTCATTTTAATTAAAATTCTATTTTCCTTTTTCAAAGATCATTTGCTGTCCAATCTGTATACATTCTCTCTTAACCTTGTCTCACTTAACAATCACACGGTTTCCTTTATAGAGCAAGCAGTTTGGACTTTAAATAAACAAACCAAACACTTTCAAAAAGGCAGGCAAATGCATACAATATATCTTACAATCAATTTCTAATTCCAAGATAATTAGCACACTATATTTGCATAATGAACATTCTAATTAGTGTAAAGCAGGTGAAAGTAGTCAATAAATCCAGGTAATTGCATGTCTTAGCTCATATATGAACAGGTACCCTGAAAAACAGCTCAGAGCAGCCAGGAATTATAGATGGACAGAAAAAAAGAGACTGAGATTGAAAACAAGCAGAACAAGGCAAAGGTCTATAGAGCCATGTAGAATATTTCAATTTTTCCCCAGACAATGTCACTGGAAGGAATAACATTAAGATATGGAGGAAATGTTTTGACATTAATTTGATTTACATTTTAGACTGGCCTTCATCTGGTGATACATAAACATCCAAAATGATATGAAACCCTTTTCATCAAGAAATTCTCCCAGGTACCTTCCATAGCACAGAGTAGTAGTTATTTGCAATAAACTACAATAAATGGTGCCACTGGTGAATATTTTCCTGTCTGCAGTAGAATAAATGTCACCATTTTCTGCTGTACATCATTGGCTAACATTAACTACACTTCTATTTTCCATTTTAGAAATAATTGGTGCCTCCACTGCTGTATTTGTTGGCTATGGTAATTTCAATAGTAAATTGCAACAATGCATATGATTATGGTTTTATATGATTTTATTGCAATGATAAGCAGAATTACCAGTGTTGGACTCCTCAGTTCCAATATCAAATAAATAAATACACCCTCTTGAACTTTTTCAGATTTTGTTGTGTCAGTGTCTCAGAATTTCATGCATTTAAATAAGGATTTTTTCTATCAACACACCATACTCCACATTGTTGAGGGCAAAATGTTTGTTTTGTGCATATTAAAATTACAATACTGAAATATGATAGTTTCCATAGTTCCTTAGTTCATACTTGGTGGAAGCACCTTTGGCACCACTTACAGCTGTGAGTCTGTTGGGATAGATCTCTAACAACTTTGCAGACTTAGGTTTGGCAATATTTGTCAAATGTTCTGTACCAAACTGTCTAAGCTCTGTCAAGTTCCTTGGGGAGTACTGATGCACAGCATTGGCTGTGTGCTTCGGGTCATTGTCATGTTGTATTGTCAGGTTTGATATTGTTTATACCCATCCCCTGATCTGTGCATTTCAGCAACTTTAAGTTCTTTTGAAGGCTCCTTGAAGCTTATGGTTGAGTCTTTGCTTTAAATCCAGCAGAGGGAACATACAGGAACTGCTGAATTTATCCTGAAATCAGGGGAATAACTACAATATAACACAGGTGGAGGCCAATTAACTCAGTGTGTGATATTTAAGGTGACTGCTTACACCGGAGCTAATGTACGATTACTATGACATGGGGGTGGACACTTATGCAACTTAGCTATTTCAGTTTTTTTTTTTAATAGACGTTTTTAACTGGACAATCTCATTTTAGATTCAGTGTCACTGCTATATAAAATGGACCTGTGTTTTCATTGAAAAATGTAATTGGACTGATATTATGTGCCATGTTTGAAAGCACTGACTTTTTTCAATACGTTTTTGACTAAACCTGAGAACTCATGGCACACAGAAGAAACTTTTTTCTCAGTGGAGATTGAAGGTCTTGGCATGCTGAAGCAGGGCTCATCTCTTTGGGTTTCAGATGAGAGCCATCTTCAGTGGACTGAGGCCAGCAAGCAGAGGTCAGTATCTCCACTCTCTATCTCAAAGCAACAAGGGATCCTTCACATCTGTTAAGCAGATGGGGTCTCCAATTTTCATTTCCGTCAAAGGGTGGCACCTCTATACAGCAACGTGTCTCCCAGACACATGGTGCAGGAGGAAGATGATGGAGCTAGTCAGCCCAGCAACAGAAATAACTGAGCACCCTCACTATGGAAAACAATCGTCTTTAGAGGTGATCTGTTGCAAACAAATGACTACATAATGAACAGATAATCTTTAAGAATTGATTTTGCATTTTCCTGTCTGACAAACATGTTCAAGTGGAACGCCTAGGACATACAAGACACCTTTACCCTTGTTTCCCTTGCTATTTGAGTGCAGCAACTTGCATTTTAAAGCTCCGTACTGGAAAATCATATGCAGACTAAAAATACATGCAGTTTTGTTTTAACAGAATCACAAATTCACACTTTAGGAAAGTGTATTCAATACATGAAATAAATTACTAAAAGAAATAAGCGAAATATTAAAATTCATATTCACATCCGCCCCAGTCACTTCCATAACCCTGCTTTTAAAATGCATGCATGTGTTATGCTGCAGAGCCCTGCTGCTGCGCTGCAGGTGAGAAAAGGCCTACCTCAGGACTGGCTCAGCCTTAACCACATGCTCTGCTGTGAAGGAGGTGTTTGTAGCCCTTGGCACAACTAGGTTGACTAAAGGTCTGGGAAGCTGCATTTCAAATCAGCACCTCTTTACTGCCAGAATTTCAAAATGCATACGAGACTAATGTGAGGTGCTCCTGGGATCAGACCCAGATAACAGGCCATCAAGCTCAGCTCTGTCCCGCAAAACAGGCTGCTGATTTGGGCATGTGCTCTACACTTCTAAAGAGACCTGCAACCTTCCAAAATGTACCACAGTTTTGATTAAGTTTGCATACAGAGTGCTTTAAATTTAAACTTGATAGCACAAGCTAATATAAACCTGAATATACTTGTTATTGTTGTAATTTCTTCTGTTTTTCCTCCTAATTCATTCATAGTTGTCTGAACACGTTCCCTGTTATTAAAAGAGTCTGTATTTGATCTCTCATGGAGGCCAATTATGAGAAGAAATCAAGGTCCTTTAGAGGAACCAAAACAACTCATTTTAACTGATTAAAAAGCAACGTCTAGACCTTATAAATCCTTACTTACTTCAAAAAGTACTTGCCATTTCATGCGTGATGTCAATGTGGTTGCAAATAAAGACAGAAATTGAGAATTTCGCATAGGTACCATTTTCTTTTGACGATTTGTGCTTTTATGTAATCACGATGTATTCTTTCGATGTCATTGTGCAGGATCAATACAAACGTTGTGACCTCAAGAGGCACATTTTCAGAGTGTAACAGAAAATGACAAAATGAAACCATTCCAACTGAACGGCTGCGCCTCTTTATATGCATGGACAAAGTCAAGAAGATTTGCTTGTGCTTTGAATAATAATTGATCTTAAAAGTAAGTGAGTAAGAGTATGTATGGAAATGCGTACATAAATATCTACATGCATAAATCAACATCCACTTTCAGTTCAGTCCTTTTGTGCTGGGGAATTGTTGTTATCATCACATGCATAAATAGCACGTAGTTATTATTTAAATACAACTTACAGATATCCCTGAAGACCAAAGAGTCAGGTCCCTGTGCCATTCCAATGACAACTGAATATTCAGCTTTAACGTTCACATACAAGTCTATGGGAACACGCGCCTTTAAAGTGACTCAAATTAGCACACACAAATTAGCAAATAATTTGAAAAGCTAAAAACACCATCTAGAAACTCAATCAATATTTTGCTATTGTAATTGTAGAAGAGGTTTTTGCTATCTATCTTGTCAGAAGTTCAGTTCATGTCATAGACCCAACTTCCCATCGGATCTCAGACCAGTGCAAACACTGCAAAGACAAATCAGATACTAAAGACTATATAAAATAACATAATTGAATAAACAAAAAGGACCAGTGTCTCGAACATCACTAAAAGCCACCAGGAACGCCTAGATTTGCTTTTTTTACAGGCCTGACTTACTCGCCTCTTGTTCAAATAAACATATAACTCATCCATTATAGTCTTAATGCCTCATGCTGTACAGGCTGAATTAAACCTGGGCATTGTTCCTGAACAATAGTAATCTAGACAGAGGCATTTGGATGAATAAACTAGGGTTAGGCATCATAGCTGTGGAAAGGAACAAGAGATATGGACAGGGTGAACAATTCACTGAATACATCCAATTCTCTATTTTTTTTTTCTTTTTTCAAACTCCTAGTTAATTAAAAGGCTTGGGGGTTTATGTGTGCAGTAAATAATTATTAATTCACCATGCAGTTTGCTTGGACACAGTGGATTTCATTAGGGAAGGGGGGTAAACTGAAGATAGGACACCTTTCAAAGGAGAACAGGATGGAGAGAGAGAGGGAACTGATACCAGAGAGGAGACACTGCCGCTGCAATCTGGCTTACCTGATATTTGAGTATTTTTTCATTTCAAAAGGACCAAAAAAAGAAAGTCATCTATGCAAAGTAACCGTAATTCATGTTTTTTTGTTTGTTTTGTTTTTTTGTCTTTTTCAATTTTATCTCAAGCACCCAGGTATTTGTGTCTGTTCAATTACAGAGCTTGTCTTTACTCATTTTTATTCATTCTTATAGCAATCTCAGCCACTTTGCTAATGCCTTACATTTCTTTTTCTAAGCCTGTGTCCCTAATGTGCATCGGGAAGTAAATGCTGAAGAGCAGACTAATATTAATGTGAAAAAAATGGCTCAGCGCAGAGTAATACTCAGTAAATGAACACTTTCTAAGAATTAATTCCAAGCAGATGCTGGTGTTTTTCTACGTGGTGCACCAGATTAAACTCAGGAGTTCAACATTTTTCTATAGAGCACTGGCACTAGTCTGTTGTTCTTTTCATATTGTATTGTGTTTGACACCATGTAGTGTTTCTCCTCTGTTATAAAACATTTTGGAATCTGTAAGAGATATTGAATCCACCTCACTACTTCAACTATGCTCTAACTTACAACCATACAGAAAAAATCCTCTGAGACAAGTATTCCCTGACTGAAGGGTTCTGTTCATACTGAGATAATAAATCAGATATGTGTCAACTGAAGGACACACACCACATTAACTGATATTGCCCAGTCCTGTATGTACTGGCCAGAAACTGTCCCTGCTGCACTGCAGTCTCCAGGGCCCACAGTCTGGGTCAGCCATCTCAAGGCCATAGATTTCATTCTACCCTCTGAGTGGGCTATTAAACAGCCGGCATGGTATTGTTTGTTTGTCTATCTTTCCTCAGGATTTTAACCAGCTTAATTAAACGGACATCCTGGTTCTTGGCAAGAGTTTTACAATGTTTATTTTGTTTGTTGCTTTGTTTTTGCAAGTAACATACCCATTGGATGGTAGAAACTGCATTTATCCAGTAAGGTACAATATTGGCCGTTAATCTGTTTCAATGGAACAAATGTAGATCCCCCATAGCTACTAACATTCACACACACATCCTTGGAGAAAAGCCATCACACCCGACATAATTAAGATGCAAGTCAGAGCAAAACGAAAATATGAATTTAAACTAATTAAAAAAGGTCAAGAAATGAATTTTTACATAAACTGTGAAATAATCAGCATTCATTTCTATTATCGTGACTGAAACATTTTGAGTTTTTTTTTTCTTTTAATGGACAATTATTAATTTGCATGGAAACTTACCCTTTCTGTCTTGCTGTCTTATTGTTCTTACTTGTCGCTGAAGCAAAGCCATTACCTTCACCTGCTCTACCTCTTTTCATTAACTTGCTGTAAATGGATATGTATTAAGCTGTGTACAATTTATATAATTCTCCTCCTCCTCTCCCTTTCAAAAATGAAAGGCTGTGTTCTAATTCATGTTGGAAGTTTTTATATAATCAGTATAAATTATTTGGCAATTTACATAATCACAATGATAATATTGATAAAGATTCCACTACTATTACCACTACTACTACTATTATTAATAATACTATGGTATGCAAAAATAAACAAAAAAAACTGGAAGTGTCTCTACCATCATGCTGTACTGTACTAAATCCTTATGTTGGAATATATACTGTAATTTATAAAACAGATTTCACATCATCTCACTCTCATTTTTAATCAAACTGAAAGAAATTGAAAGAAAATAATAATAACAGGCTGAAATTTTAATAAAGCTCAGCCGGTGTTCGATTTGTATAGATTTATTGTCAATGTAAAAGGCTTTTTTTCTGTTTGCCCTTTAACCTCTATATTAGGCTAGCAGCTCCAGGGATCATTTGCCGGCTTGACTGTCCTGAGCAGCAGAAACACACGGTTTCATTACAGGTAATTAAAAAGCACGAGATCCTACTCCCGTGCAGTAGATAGCTCTGGCAGGCCGGGATGGCACCCTGGGAATAGTCCTTTGATGCTCATTAAGGCGAGAGATAAATTGACTCTTTCTTTTCTGAGTTTTGCAAAAAGTAAGAGCTGATCAACAGCCTGGCTGCAATAAGTGCACTCTAACCAAGTCCAACCAATCTTTCCTGCTCTCATGCCAGGAGGGCTGCATTATTACATACCCACACATATCCTATGTGCCAAAAGCTTGTAGACATAGCTCTTTCGTTCTATGGTGGCAGATTTTTCTTCTCAACAGCCTGCTTGGTTGCCGTTATTTATCAGTGTGCCCACAGAGTTGTTAGCCCTGTTAATGCTTTATCCACCCAGAAGGTAACACAAGAAGTAAATGTCATCATATTTCTGTACAAAAAAACAACCGTTCAGCAATAACAATTTCTGTATGCAAGTGACTCTGATAGCTCACTGTGGAATTTCATAACCTGATTGCATTGTTGGTATTCTTGCAAATTATATCCAAACAGAACCTTTTAATATTAAGAAACAACCAAACAGCACCCACCTCTAGTAACCTTTGAATAACTGCTTGCTATGGGTTGAATGACACCATTTTTAGTTATTGTACATATTTCTACCTACATTTGAAGAAATACAGATTCAAGCTTTTGAAGAAGAAATAGAAAGAAAGGAAATGGCAGGGGTTGGGAGAAGGAATTGGTGCAGAGACAAGTTTGAACCTACAAATACCAAACCCAAAAGTGAGCAAACAACGGACATTTTCTGTAAAAGGCTGCCATGCCCAATTTGTTATCATCTCGAAAATCCAAAGAGTCCCTCAATGTTTACAAGGCCCATGGGAACAGAAAGGTTAAGCTAAATATCAAAGGATGAATTATGGCATTTACTATAGTAGCAGGAGATCCATTAGACAAACCAACTCATCCATCATGCCACAGTTAGGTCTAGTGTCCCCAGCCCGCCTTCCTCCTATTAACCCCCTGGTATGCACCAATCCTTGGACTAAAGCTACCTCCTCAGGCCATGTCACTTAATCTTGACCATATATACATCTGCCGGCATATGATTACTGGAATCTCATACAAGACTTAAAGGTCTTCTGTGACTCATAATTCATATAAAAGCCTTGTGGGGTCCCATTACTTCTGAAATAATCGCTAAACTGCTGAACAAACACCCAGCACAGTCATTTGCATACGTTATCCCAATGGAAAGAAAAATGAACAGTACAGTATATGATCTTGGGAATGAAGTCTTTAGGGGGACTATTCATATTACAACAAGTGAAAGAAACCCAACTGGAATAGCATTAAACTTGTGCTAAGCAGCTGCAATAAAAAGGACAGCAGAAGCAATGTTTATTGATATCACAGTTGAACCACATGAGGAATGTGCCACTTGTTGGGCAGTACCTTATGTGGCAGACACTGACTGAATTATAAGGCAGTAAACGTGTGCATTTACAAAAGAAGCTACTTAGTAGTAAAGTAAACAATTCCTTTGTGCTTTTACATTATGTAGACCACTGACAAAGATGTGAAAACTCAGTTTCTCAGTCAATCAAACAATCAATCAATCAGTCAATCAAGTTTCATTTTACTGCTTGCCTTTTTACTGTAAGCATCATGTCAACGTACTTTATAGTGACTTTATTGTAGCATTTTTGAGTAGTTTTCATGTGAAATTTTAAAAGAAGCTGTACTGCCTAAATGTCTTATGAGCCTAAAGAATTCAGGACTACTAAATTAATGTATACACATAAATACAGTGACCATCTGTCATTCTTTTTATTTTTCTATTCATAATGATTATTTACGAACTTAATTTTTTCAGGGGCACAGCTATACAGTTGTGCATTTGATGCCTATCTGATTCACACATAGGATTCAAACTATGTCTGCATATGATACTCTTGCTCTTATCTCCATTATATTCTTGGGAGTCAAGCACAGAGAATAATGTATTCAACAGCAGATTCAGGAAAATTACATTATATGCTTCTTGCTCCTTGAGAACTTCAGAGTAAGGAAACAAAGTGATTTCTACAAACACACGTAGAAAACCGTGCTTGAATTATGTCCAGAGGCAACATAATGTACAGCAAACACATCATCATCTTTTATTCAGAAGCCCCATAAGTTGATTTTTGGTACCTAATGATTTGAATTGATTCTCAATATGTCGAAAATGCCACAGATTTTGGATCACCCTTACTCATTTTAACCTCCAGTGAGCGCATTCAGATCCTTCATTAAAATGCTTCCTTACGGGTTCAGACACAGGTCAAACTGACAGAGAGCAGGGGAAGAAATATCTGAAGAGGAACTTGAACCCGGGATAAAATTACAGCTCCCGCTCTCTCCATTCCCCATTTCAGGCGCTCTCTGGAGCTTATATCGATTACATTCACCACAAAGGCAAGGGGAAATAGATTAGTCTTTTCCTGGGTAGACAACAATGCCAGCTCCATCATCTCTAGATCTTGGTGTCAGTCACAGTCAGCACAGCGAAGGTGAAGGCAACAGTTGTTGATTAAAGGTGTAAATACCAGATATTAAAACTAGCAAACACATTTTTACATTACATTACTATTCGTTTGCTTTTTAAAACTTATTTGTCAATTTAATAAACACACCTGCTATGACAGAAGGCCGAATCAAGTGTTATTCTCTGTAATGACAAGGCAAGAAGAACCTTCATATTTCCAGAAGGGGGAGACAGCTTTATATTCCCCTTGAGAGAGTGTCTGAAGAATGAAGAAATGGATTGTGCAGTATATCTACAGCTCTTTATTTTCCTTTACTTGGGTACAAGTTTTCCACGACTGTGGTAAATCGATACATAAATCAAACCCACTGTCCACTGTATCTATTACGAACAAGTCAGATGTTATCTTGTGAGGGTTCATGGGAAATAAATGTCGGCAATAGTTTATCAACCTTTTGTGTTGGTTTTTAACTTACTGAGACACCTGTTTGTTCCTTTAACTTAATTATACATCCATTAAAAAAATGGATAAAAGGATATCCAGAGGCAGATTGTTGACATCTAAAACACTAAACTTTCAATGAAGCTTAGATTCTACTCAAATAATAAAAAAAACTAAAACAAATACATAATTAAATACATAAACTAACCAATGGAGAATACTGATGCAAGTGCTACCAATGAACATAAGGAACATTGCTTAATATTTATTACATTTCTGCAGATGGCATATTGCAATTAATTATTCTTAAATTTAGCAATTAATTGTACTAGCTCACACCAGAAAAAAAAAAAAAAAAAACTGATTCCAGCTGCTATATAGCAGTGGAACTTAATTATTATTCAGGCCTTCATTTTAGGTCTTCTTTTTTGTTTAGCTTTGCATCAACACTGCTTCCATATGTCTAGGTGGGCTAAACTGTGTGTGAAAATTAGGTCAAAATTGAAAAAAAAAAAATAATAATAATAACCTGAATGAATGAATGAATGAATGAAGTAAATTAATTAATCCAAATGGAACAAACATATATATGGTAGAAAGGTATGATCCTTATATTCTTCATATATATATACACTCACCTAAAGGATTATTAGGAACACCTGTTCAATTTCTCATTAATGCAATTATCTAACCAACCAATCACATGGCAGTTGCTTCAATGCATTTAGGGGTGTGGTCCTGGTCAAGACAATCTCCTGAACTCCAAACTGAATGTCTGAATGGGAAAGAAAGGTGATTTAAGCAATTTTGAGTGTGGCATGGTTGTTGGTGCCAGACGGGCCGGTCTGAGTATTTCACAATCTGCTCAGTTACTGGGATTTTCACGCACAACCATTTCTAGGGTTTACAAAGAATGGTGTGAAAAGGGAAAAACATCCAGTATGCGGCAGTCCTGTGGGCGAAAATGCCTTGTTGATGCTAGAGGTCAGAGGAGAATGGGCCGACTGATTCAAGCTGATAGAAGAGCAACTTTGACTGAAATAACCACTCGTTACAACCGAGGTATGCAGCAAAGCATTTGTGAAGCCACAACACGTACAACCTTGAGGCGGATGGGCTACAACAGCAGAAGACCCCACCGGGTACCACTCATCTCCACTACAAATAGGAAAAAGAGGCTACAATTTGCACAAGCTCACCAAAATTGGACAGTTGAAGACTGGAAAAATGTTGCCTGGTCTGATGAGTCTCGATTTCTGTTGAGACATTCAGATGGTAGAGTCAGAATTTGGCGTAAACAGAATGAGAACATGGATCCATCATGCCTTGTTACCACTGTGCAGGCTGGTGGTGGTGGTGTAATGGTGTGGGGGATGTTTTCTTGGCACACTTTAGGCCCCTTAGTGCCAATTGGGCATCGTGTAAATGCCACGGCCTACCTGAGCATTGTTTCTGACCATGTCCATCCCTTTATGACCACCATGTACCCATCCTCTGATGGCTACTTCCAGCAGGATAATGCACCATGTCACAAAGGTCGAATCATTTCAAATTGGTTTCTTGAACATGACAATGAGTTCACTGTACTAAACTGGCCCCCACAGTCACCAGATCTCAACTCAATAGAGCATCTTTGGGATGTGGTGGAACGGGAGCTTCGTACCCTGGATGTGCATCCCACAAATCTCCATCAACTGCAAGATGCTATCCTATCAATATGGGCCAACATTTGTAAAGAATGCTTTCAGCACCTTGTTGAATCAATGCCACGTAGAATTAAGGCAGTTCTGAAGGCAAAAGGGGGTCAAACACAGTATTAGTATGGTGTTCCTAATAATCCTTTAGGTGAGTGTATATATATACATATATACTTGGTAACTACCTGTGTAATTATGCCTATGCACACTGTATTTACACTGTAAAAAGTAATTACAGTGTAAAAACACAGTAATTAGTGACACTTAATGTGACACTTAAGTGTTAACATTATTTTAGTTGTTTTTTTATATATGCATTACATGTGTATATTTGAACTGTATTGTGTCTTTATGTGTTAGAAATATATGGTGAGGTTATGCAAAAATCCATTTGAAATATATACAATTTAACTTATTTCTACCATATATTAAAAACATATATTTGTATCACATTGCATTATTATTATATATTTCTTAGCAGACACCATAATCCAGGGCAATTTACATTTGTTACTATATAGCACATTAGGTTTACAAACAACTACCCATTTATCAAGCTCAGATTTTCTGGAGCAATCTAGGTACAGTTCCTTGCTCAAGGGTACAACAGTAGTGTCCCCCACCTGGGATTGAACCCACAACCCTCCACTCCAGAGTCCAAAGGCCTCACCACTGCTCCACACTGCTAGCCTATACATTAATTTATAGCACTGGGGAAACCAAACTGCTAAAAGAGATTCTTAAAAGAAAAAAGCAGTACGACCATGGACTAATGAGTATAACTGGAAGTGCAACAGTGTGTGCCAGGCCCCACTGAAGGCACAGATCTACATTTCACAAAGCATCCCTTTCTTTTCTTTAGATATTCCACTGTTTCCTTCTTCATTATAAATGGATAAGCTCTTTGTAATCCAAATGAGGGAAGAAAAATGAAAACTGATTGCCCACAGAAACTTTTAGAGGGAAACCTGCAGCAGGTTAGGGAGCTAATCCACTCCAAGCGAGTACACTCTGAGGGGAGCGAACCCACACAAAGCACCACAGGGGAAGGCTGCAGAGTAAAGGCAGTATAAATAGCTTCAAGTGTGAACTTGCTATTTTTAGAGAAAGAAGGTAGAATTCAGAGATATCAGGAGGAAAACTGGAGATGAAGGCAGATGAAGGAACACCATACTAAGCTGGCTTACTGAATTGCCACCATAACACAAATGAGTGAAAAGGATATGGACATCTTTTGCACAAACTTATCTTGGCTGTCGTCAGTCTTGGGGAAGTTTTTGATATCATTCTCAAGACGCTCAATGTGGCGCTCCATAGTATCCAGACTGGCCTTCAGGATCTGGGCGGAAACTAGAGGAGTAGAAAACAAAACAAAGAAACATTAAACAACCGTCCATCGATCCCACAACCACAGATTCTGTCCAACTTGGTGGCCATACAGGGGATGCTTTGTTTTAGCACAGCCAATTACAAGCTTCTTACTGGCATTAACTTGGATACATGAAAAGGCAGGGCATTGAAACAGCAACAGTTCTTTATAGAAGAAAAAACAGACAGAGAAGGCTACTGCATTATTGCATTATTGACCACAAACATGCATTACCTGTGCTGAGTTCACCATGCAGTGAACTCAGTTGTCAGGATTGTTTTTATTAATAATTTTTTCCCCATTTTACTTATTTGTATTGTTTTTCCAGCTAGAACCCAAATTCCCCTGATATGTAAAAGCCTACACCATTGTGTGCACTACTTCAATCCCTAGTCACAAATATGATGCCTAAAGAAACAACTCCGTCATTTCTTACTGATCTTTCAGTAGAGGCTGTGGGTCTCGTTCATTAATCTGTCTCTGATCAACACTTAGAAAGCTGCTCTGTACCCTTTTCCTCAAGTATTCAAATAGACCCTTTCATGTCAGAACTTCAAAGATCTCATAGTGTCTTCAGGGATCAATTGGAACGCTAACGCAGATTTAGCACAATGTTGTAATTATTGTACAGCTTTAGTAGTATTGACACATGCACATGAAAACAGTTTTCTTCTAAGTACTCATTTCAGCGAGAGAGCTAGAAGGTCATTTTGCTGTCATGCCCAATGCAATGTCTGCCCTATCCTTGGCAGTAGCCATGAAGTGGCCAGTGTACTCTTTTAGGGGGAGACACCTCAGAACAGGTAAACTGAGGTGAAGGAGAAAACAAATTAAAATGATACTTGGCACTCTTGCGGAATCAAGTGTACAGACTTTGAAATCCTTTCAAAGGTAGGACTTCAGATTTATAATCTCTGTTTATATAATTGCTAAGTAATGAGTAGACATTAATTAAAGACCTGGATGTAAGATTTTGCTACAGACAAAATTTAAATAGCCCCATGTTGGGAAGCTCTCATCTTCATGTCAGATATAATTGTATATATTTATTTGGAGTGGCTATAACAGCTTACATATTTTTGTGTGAAAAGTCCAGTTGCTCTCTTTGGATACATGTATGCAAAGAGATAGGTGAGCACTGGTGGTGTATATATATATATATATATATATATATATACACATTTACACACACACACACACACACACACATATACTATACTTTCTGGAAAAGGGAAGCTATAGATCAAAGAAAATGGAAACATCTTGGGGATGCCTTCATCCAGCGATGCATCAATATAGGCTGATGGTGATGGTGATATATATATATACACATGCAGAGAGTGAGAGAGCATACAATGCTTTTGATTGATAGATAGAAATCTACCTACAGATTAACAGACAGATACATAATTGGAATAATTATCCTTTATAATGACATTATATATTTCTTCACCTCGGTGGAAGAAGATTCTAAAAATGTTACTTTAAACTATACTGTAGAAACACAAGGGACCGCCTTTCTGAAAGCATTTGAATCCATAACAGTAGACTCTTGGGATAAATAAAAACAAAACAAAATGCCAAATACTTTGATTTCCAGCAGCGCTTTGGGATTTATGTGTGGGAATTTTAATGATCACAATTCTGGAAAACGAGTTCATGTTTCTATCACACACTGACACAAAATATATTTTAGGATCATGCACAGAGTCATGAACTGACTAAAAAGATTGTTATTCAGCTACAAAAAACTATACATAAAATAAAAATAAAACAATACTTGGAAGAAAATACATGGGGATCCCGATAAATTAATACACAACAAATTCTGTAAAGTTTGTATCCTTGTTTATTATTATTATAACTGGCTAATGGGCTTCTCTGCAGGATGCTTCTGAAAGTACTCATCTTTAGATTTCATTAATTAATCTGACTAGAAAATAACTGTCACTGTCACAAGAGTGTTTTAATTGAGTATTTCACATGCTCAGTCAAAAAAAATTACCTGAAAACTTATAATTATACCTAACATATCTAATTATTATTATTATTTTAATTCGTCCTCCTGCCATAAGTTTCAATTTCTCAGAATATTTTAAATGACCTGCTGTCAACAAACCATATTCTGATGACATACACAGTTGTATAAATAAGAAATAATAAAAATGTAAATCTTAAATTTGCCGGGACTCAATGTTATAATATTCTTGTTTATGGTAACGTTGATTCCTCTTGGCTATTTTAACATAAATTATTCCTCCCCATTTTTCAAGTTTTTTAAATATATCTTACAGTGTACATTTTCACACATGCGGCTAGTATAAAACGACTGCACATGAGACACAAAATTCTCCATAGTACTGCTTCACTTTATTACGACAACTGTTTGGTGAATCCTTTCTGAAGGGTATTTATTTCCAAGGGAAAATTTCCAGTGAGAACAATTTCATTAAGCATGCTCCCATTTCTTCCTGGAATAATCGCTCATAAAAAAAGCTCCATAAAACAGTGTTGATGTGTAACACAAAATACCAAATCATCAGCTCTAATGTGAAGATGTCACTGCTATATTCAGCCATTTGTTCAAAGGAACCAGATTCAATTTGAATTTATGGATTGTGGATTTCAATATTTCATTCGTCTCTTGTACTACTTTCAAAGGTTAAAAAGGAGATTGAGATTTATATGTAACATGCTTGCATCTTTAATATAAAGCAGAGGTTTGGTTTTAACTGAACTATGCACATGGACAAATGAAGAAAAATAAAGAAAAGGGACAGGACTGCAATTCTGAAATTGAACTCTCCCCCCTCCAAAAAAACCCCAAAACCTTCAATACAACAGAGGGTTCTTGCCTTCTACATGTATGGGCATTTGATCAGTCAAGTTACCAAATTAGGATTCAGATTTGTCGTAATAACCTTCTTTTTCCTCTAACACATGTTTCTTTGAAATGACATAATTGAGACGTTTGCATGATTCAAAGCCCTAGCTAGGCATTTGACAAATTAAGACTTAATTTCTGTGAGGAATAATAAAATAAAAAGGGTAAAAGGTATTAACCAATATCACAATATCACATTGTCATTAGGAAAGCTTCATTAGCTCGCCCACAGAGAGGAGTGCCATGTATCCCTTCCCCCACTGATAGAACACATAGAAGCATTTTGGGGGAAAGGTGAGGAGATACAGGGCACAGACAGTATCAGTCATTTAATCAGTTGTAAAATGAGTTCTACCCTCCAGAGACACTAAAATGAAGACCTTTCTGAACTCCACCAAACGCCTTGGACTTTGCTATTAATTTGGTATGCCAAATTTTGAAGAAATCCAATTCACAGCTACTACAGTTACTACATTTGGTGTTTAAAGAGGTAACCTTGAAGTGACTTTCTCTAAAGCATGACACAAAAGATACGGCACCACAAGGGAATGATGTCTCTGTGAAAATTGCATGTTACCAATTTTGATTTGATATGTATTGAACAGTTACAACTAACCCATTACAAACCTTTTACAAATCTCTTTTGTGAAAATGATTGTTATTTCAAGAAATGGTCAAATCATTTAATTTAATGTACTTGTTTTGTTTTGGGGGTGACAAACTAAGCCAAATTACACACAAAATAAGTTGTATTCCTATGCACAGCCCTATCATTACACTTGCAAGACCAGAAGTAAATGAGAACGGTTAGCTGATAGCACAGAATATGTTTATGTACCAGAGCTTAAAGCAACAGTTAACTACCTTTGACTTCTTGTATAAAAGCATATCAAATGCTTCCAACCCACCACTTATGATTTGAGTACAATCAAATAGGTTTTTATTACTTCTACCAACCACCTTCTGGGGCTGCTAGAAGATAAACCGAATAATAATAACACAAAAAGTTGCTAAAGGGATCTGAGTGAGTGCAAATGAGGCAATTTACTTATATTATAAAATACAAAAATGCATGAAGTTCAAACCAGACTATAAACCCTGGGCAATATCTTCTCTCTTTGGATGATTGACTCACAATTCAATTTGCTTTGTACTCAATAGCTTTGGACATAACTTTACAAGGACACACACACACACACACACACACTATATAAATATAAATATATAATACATACATACAGTGAAAATTCTATAGAAACCTGCAGTAACCAGTTTATTCAATTAACTTTGGGTTATCTCAAACAAAATATGTACTATTTATTTAATGTAATACACTTGGATATCAACATTTTATATGGATGGAGAGAAAGACTGGTAGCTTTTGCAGAGGAACAAAGGACAACCTGGTATATTTAAAACAAAATGTCATTCAAATAGACAGGTAACACAATCTTGCTTTCTTGTGTTACTTTACATTTCAACTGAAAGACAAATCAGATATGTGTGAATACATTCAACTTAGGAGAATTTACTGGATACAATGTACATCGTTCAAAAAGTAAAATAAAATTAAGATCAAATAAAATAAAGCACAAATATAATGCCCTTATCGCCAGAAATAGTAATATCACTTTAAACCACAATACAAACACTAAATAGTGCCCAATTCAATTAATTTTCATCTGTAAAAAAAACAAATAGCTTTTCGAGAAAATAAATCCATGCTATAAACAGAACAGAGTGTGATTATAAATTACTACCAACGATGTGTTAATCGGATAAAATATAAATAAATCCTTTTTACGTTCGCTCTGTTTATTACATTAATATATATTTCCCTAAAAGCCCTTTTCTTAGCTAAGCATTATCATAATTAAATTGGGACCTTATTTATATTTACCACTTTTAAGGATTTATAATTAATCCAAAACCTTAAGGCTTAAATATGTTAGTTAAACCCTTCGTCAGCAAGTGGGAAATGTATAGATATTTAAATCTCCATTTAAACCATATATCTATCTATCTATCTATCTATCTATATATATATATATATATATATATATATATATATATATATATATATATATATGTATATATATATACATACACACACAGTATATATGTAGATACAACTATTCATATTGCAGACTGCATGCTATTCAATATTATAAAGACAACTCATCAAAGTGTCATATGGAACCAAAGCATTTCAGCACATAAACTGAACTGATAACAGATGCTTGATGAATGAACCGGGGGAAGGCAGATTCAAAATATAAAATTAACAAACAGTGACAACAGTGACAACTGGATGAAGTTGCTACCAGTCCTGTGGGACCTCTCAACTAAAAAATGTTCAGTTAAAACAACTGATATATTCTGATATTAAACAGTTTTTGGATGATATGTACAGCAATGAAACGCATTCGTATGCCTCAATTACAAATGCTGTAAACATTTAAATGAAATCAAGTGGTAGTTTTTAGATTTTATCTAGGATAGGATCATCTTTCAAGACTATATTGGCATCGTTCCTTTTTTCTGTCAATTATCTGACGAACTGTGAAAACTTTAAACAGCATCCGCAGTAAACACCAATACATAATGCACTCAAACTGTTACTTTTAGTAGCCAGCACAGTCAACTGGGACAATTAAAGAGTTTTGTTTTTTCCACAGCTCTCCAAATAGAAGACTTCCTGGTGAGATGATGTCCTCAGTCTCCGACTCAATGAAAACAAGCGTAAAAAAAAAAAAAAAACAGAAGAAAAAAGAAAGCCATCTGTCACAAAACACTACATATAAAGATTCTAGTAATCTACATCTGGCCAAGCAAAATAGGTACATCATGCAGGTTATTTTTCATCAAAAAGCATACCTGGAGCAAACTATGTACAATGTAATTACTGTATTCCTGTTACCTACTACACAGAGAAGAAAATGGCAGGCATTGACATAGCACCTCTAGTAGTAATGACAGGTAACCTTTTGACAGGGCACAGTTGTTTAAACAGATTCCCAAATATTTCCCCTTCAATCATCAACAAAGAGGAATTCATCAAGTATGTGCAAGATGCCTTTTCTTTCCTTTTCAATGTATGTGTTTGTATTCAGCGCCAACCACCCATAATGGGAAAAGCACTTTCTGATCATCTGAAATACAGAACGTCTCTGTATTTTATTCTGAGTAATTCCAAATCAGGACTACAGTTATCTTGCCGGCAGGCATACGGGAAAATAAGGGAGATGCTAGCCATTTTGGATCACATTAACTATTATCACCGTTTGTTTAGAGAAAATGTGACTGATAAGTGCACACATTTGTGGATGGTACAACTGAATTTAACCTCCCTTATTAGCTAATGTAACAGTTTTCCTGACCTGTGGCTGGTCATCTCAACACCCACAAAACAATATGAATGATGGTGGCACTAGGTAGCTGCTTGATGGTTATCAAATGGATAAATGTTAATTGTCAGCTCTGGCATCCAAGCTCTCTGGTACGTCTCCCTTTGACAGCTATCCATTATTTCAAAGGATTTGCTACAGAACAGTGATTTAGCCTGAAATAAAACTGCCATTCCTCTCACTGGCTCCCCTAAGGAGACTGTAAACACTGTTGCGCTGGCGATAACACCACTCCATTGTGAAACGCTGCTCAGTGCAAGGACTCAGCTCAATGACAGACTCCTCTGCTGTGAAGGCACTAAAAGGCTTAAATTTGCAGACAATTATTTATTTGAGATTGCAGATAAAACGGCGATAAACCGTAAGGTGAGCGAATGAAGCAACTGAAGATAAGGGTGCCGAAGGTGACAAAAAACAACAACAGCCCGGCACAGATACAGGCACAAAGTGAAGCAAAAGAAGGAAAAAAAGAAAGAAAGTTAACAATGGCCATTTCATTCATGTTTGGAAATGATCTTCCTTCTTGGCAGCCATCAGAACTAAGCCTAGAGCTGTGTCTCCTGAAGGATATCAATGTATTAAATTATACAGTATGTCAATGTATATGAAAGCGGGTAGATGACTGATTTTAAACAGGCCCTACCGTAGACATAAAAACCCAATTGACACCACTTAATATTAACACATTTAATATCTGCTTTTTTATTTTTTATTGACAACTTCCAGGAGGGGGAGAAAAAAAAATCTATTCAATTTACGTTGTTTAATAGAAACTTGACCTTTGAGAAAAGCCACTTTTTATCAACGGCAGTTTCAAAGAGCAGATTTGTTCATGATGCTCTAATAGAGTTCTTCATGCTCCACCACACAAGGGTTCAGCAAATCAGCATCAACGTCAAAGTGAATGAGAGCTGTGATTGGGTGGCTAAGTCAGTAGACCTCCTCCATTCATTTGAAACTCTAACCCCATCTAAATGTAAAATGTAGTTTGTTCAGTGGCTGAGGGGTATTGCTAACCATACCCTTGTTATACATACCGTAGCATTTTTTTATCTGGGGTGGCATTCAAAAAAACAGGTGCGGTCTTTTCAAAATAAAAAACTAGGCCATTTTTGTCTCCTTAAAGGATGCACCACTACAGGATTAATTGTTTATGTCATCCCTGAGATATATAATAAATGCAGCCTTATGTATGTATGTATATTTTATTAGCCTGATATACAACGGTCAGCCATACCATTATGACCACTGAGAGGTGAAGTGAATAACACTGATAATCTCGTTATCATGGCACCTGTCAGTGGGTGGGATATATTAGGCAGCAAGTGAACATTTTGTCCTCAAAGTTGATGTATTAGAAGCAGGAAAAATGGGCAAGTGTAAGGATCTGAGCGACTTTGACAAGGGCCAAATTGTGATGGCTAGACGACTGGGTCAGAGCATCTCCAAAACTGCAGCTCTTGTGGGGTGTTCCCGGTCTGCAGTGGTCAGTACCTATCAAAAGTGGTCCAAGGAAGGAAAAGCGGTGAACCGGCAACAGGGTCATGGGTGGCCAAGGCTCACTGATGCTCGTGGGGAGCGAAGGCTGGCCCGTGTGGTCCGATCCAACAGATAAGCTACTGTAGCTCAAATTGCTGAAAAAGTGAATGCTGGTTCTGATAGAAAGGTGTCAGAACACACAGTGCATTGCAGTTTGTTGCGTATGGGGCTGCGTAGCTGCAGACCAGTCAGGGTGCCCATGCTGACCCCTGTCCACTGCCGAAAGCGCCTACAATGGGCACGTGAGCATCAGAACTGGACCACGGAGCAATGGAAGAAGGTGGCCTGGTCTGATGAATCACAAGTTCAAGGTGTTGACTTGGCCTCCAAAGTCCCCAGATCTCAATCCAATCGAGCATCTGTGGGATGTGCTGGACAAACAAGTCTGATCCATGGAGGCCCCACCTCGCAACTTACAGGACTTAAAGGATCTGCTGCTAACGTCTTGGTGCCAGATACCACAGCACACCTTCAGAGGTCTAGTGGAGTCCATGCCTCGACAGGTCAAGGCTGTTTTGGCGGCAAAAGGGGGACCTACACAATATTAGGCAGGTGGTCATAATGTTATGGCTGATCTGTGTACATACCGTAGCATTTTTTTATCTGGGGTGGCATTCAAAAAAACAGGTGCGGTCTTTTCAAAATAAAAAAACTTTTTTGTCTCCTTAAAGGATGCACCACTACAAGATGAATTGTTTATGTCATCCTTGAGATATATAATAAATACAGCATTATGTATGTATATATATATTATCAGCCTGATATATATTCCCTAATCCACGAGAAAGAATTCCTTTCTTTTTTTTTTTTTTTTTCCTTGATTGGTCAGATTAACATGAATGAAATCTGGAACTATTAAAAATAATGCCATCTTGTAAAAAGACAACTCGTGTGACAGTCTAGAAAGATACTTCAGACTTCACTGATAGAAACTGATTGACCAAAAACTCTGAAATCTTTTTAAACACGACCCTGGTGTGCCTTTTCCTTGACAGCTGCGGGGTGCACTTCACTGTGTAGGCGGTAGTCATGTGCTAAGAATGCCATTTGAGCAGATGGTAAAGCCTCACAATGTTTACAGGTAAACAGACATCTTTGTTCTAGGCCATTGCTCTGCCCGTGAGCACCGGACAGAAAACGAACTCTGTAAATGCTTCTAATTAAAGCATTTACATTCCCACAGTCATATAAAAGGCATGCTTTAAAGACTAAGAACAAAGAGTAGTAAAATGTATATGTGCAACATTTTAACAAAATGTCATGAATTGAATCATTTTTAAATATATATAAATACATAAATAAATATTATACTAAACATGAAACCAAAATACTGTCTTGGGATCATCTGGGTTCAGAAATGTTTTGTTTTTAAATAAAAAAAGAATAAGGAAATATATTTTCTTAAAAATAAAAAAGAAAGACAAGGAGCGTTTATTAACCAATCCATCACTTATTCCCTATTAAGACTACAGAAAAAAGTACTAACTAGACCTTTAGCTTGAGCAGAATATGCAGAATAAATGCCAGAGGCTGTTCAAGCAAACTTAAATGGAAGACTGGCAGAAATTCACTTGGAAAGCATGGTTGAGTGATATTTTCACACTCCTTAACTACTTCAAAGCTGTGCATTAACACATGTAAGTGATTTCATCTTAAGCACTTCAGTTTCATTTTGCATTTTAGGTTGATATCAATGTGTTGAATTAAATATAGGATTAAGGTGAAGTCAATACACCAACTTAAAATTCCCCTAACCCCAATCATGAACTTTCAAGGTGTGTCGTGGACACGCCTTACGTCTTCTGGTCTTCGTGCCAACCAAACTCTCAGTTGCTTAGGCTTATTGAGGCCTTTAAATAAAATGCATATTTGGTTGATCTGCTTTTCACTATTACAAGCATGGAATGGACTGAACAATTATTGCTAGCCTTTTTCTTAATGTATGGGTTTTTGCAGGGGAATTGGACCCTTTCAAAACTATCCACACAATTTATGGGCGTTTATGATACAATGTCATTCTAACCTGTTGATCATTATTTAGTAACCTATGTGTGCAGTAGTAAAATAAAAAAACAGGGAACAACAAATTATAAAACTATTTATGGACAGCCTCAATAGAATTCTGTTTGCAATAATTCTTTGCAGTAAAACATCAAGAGCATGCATCTCTTAAATCAAGAAGTGCAGCTAACAGTTCAAAAATATATAGCTAAGAAAACTGCTCAGTTAGAATGAAAAGCAGAAGAAACAATAGTCTTCTGGGAACATAGTTGAATACACCTGATGTAGAAAAAGATAAGCAACAAATACTTTTTTTTGCTAGATATATTATTCACATGAAGACAAAATGACATAGATGGAAATTAAGAGACAAACTTCTCAGAATTAGATCTTCACTTCACACACACAATTTCAGTTTCGAGGGCATTACAACCCTGGTCTCTTGCTGTAGTATAGTGCAGCACCTATAAGTCTTCCCAAACTAAGAATGAGAGACAGCCCAGCTATCAAATCTAACCTTGCATTTGGGCAAAGACTTAAAACAAAACAAAAAAACTCATTGGAGCCTGTAGCCTAGAGGTAAAGAAAAAAAAAAAAGGGTTTAGATTCCATTGAGTAACTAAGAAATTTTAAGAGCTTGGGAGGTTTTCTTCTCGTCTTCAAAAATTCTTGTCTTTGTGGGAGGCAAAAGCCTGAGCCTGAGGCTACTGCAAAGCCTATCAGTATGTATTTCTCCATCACAATGACAGAAGCAGAGGAAGCAGACAAGTGCTTTGTTTTGTGTTTAGGGTTAGAACTGGCAAGCATACTTGGTTTCACCTACACAGAAACAACAACACCACAGAGGAAAGGTCAGACACTTAGAAGATGCCAATGCTATGAGACCCTGGAGCTACATGCGCTCACACTGGGGGGAAAAAGAAGAAAAAGTTTGAATCCTGTCAATAAGTTAGATTCAGTTGACACAAGGAAATGACACATTTGTGATCGTTCAGATCCAGCGGGAGACTGCTGTATATCAGATTATAGGTGTAGGCAGTAGCCAAACATGATGTGGAATAAAACTATTTCAAGGCAGGGAATGTGGAGTACAGTTAGCTTTCCTGCTGTTTAATCTGAGCAATACTAGGCACATAGCCTGTTCAGAGGATGCCTGTACCATCTATACATATATCTAACTATATTAAACAAATTTACAAGTGCAATTTGCTGGCTCGCCTCTCTGCATCAACAACCCATTCCCCGACTACACTGAAAACCTTGTTCATCGCCTAAACTTTTTTTAGTCCCTCGTTTATGTAACTCTTCCACTTCAAACACATCTCTTGTGTATCTCTCTGATTGTATATCTCTGTTATGTTTTTGTTCTCGACTGTCACTCTTTCTGTTAGTCTGCCCCCTACTGTTTCCAGTCCCTTGTGTATCTCTATATACCATCCTATGTTTGCCACCAGGTTGTACAATCTGCTTGATCTCCCATCGCCCATGCCTGCTCCCATGCTACCTTGTGGTGTCACCAGCTACTGAGCCCCCTAAAAACACACGGAATAGGACGCACTTGTAGATTAAATTATCTGTTTTATCTAGTACTGTATTGTTTATTTTGTTTGTATTGTTTGTTTGTTTTAGGCCATATTGTGCATTTTAATTAAATCACACTTTGTTGTGTGACTTTTGTCCTATACAACTTTGTATTGTTCCTTGTAAGTATAAAATACAATTGTAAAATGTTATCATTAGTAAAATATTACTACGATTACTAGGAGCAGCAACAGCAACAACAACAATATATTCAGCTGCTTAACTTTAATCCCAAAGACACTGCCTGATTATATGTAAATGTTTATTTAAATAATGAGGATAAATGTTTAATAGACCAAAAATCTATCAAAACTAAATCAAAGAATTGCCCCTGTAATTCTAGTTATGTTATTTAAAAATAATATAAATAAAAACATAAAATAGTAAAGCGGTTTTAATGGAGTGTAAAAACTGTACAAAAAAAACAAAAATCATTGACTACAGCAAATTACCATATTTAATTTACTGCAAAGAGTAATATCTACATCTCACTGCCAGCAGTGTTGGCATTGTCTTGGAATATATTATTATTTTGACATTTTGTTTCCATGACAATTACTATGTTTCTATAATAACTTGAATAATGAATAATAATAATAATAATAATAATAATAATAATAATAATAATAATAATAATAATAATACAAAAAACACATCTATTTTCTATAGTCTGTGCACAACTGACCTCCCTCTCAGAACCTCAATTAGAAAGGAAAACTTGTTAGCTGGCTCTGCCTCGCAGCAATAAGGACAAGACTACTTTTTTTAGTATTTAAACAGGAGATGGCTGTCTTTTCTAAACCTTCATTCATTTCTCATACCGTCAGTAGCACCGTTCACGGCTCAAGAGCACCATCTCTGTGAGAAACTCAGCATTAGGAAATAAAGGTGTGCCCTCAGAGTTATAAAGCTAATGAACCATTTCAGTAAGTTATCCACTGATTGCAGTGCTGTTTGATGTGTCAGCCTAATGTTTTTGGAATGACAAGGGAATTCATAATACAGCAATGAAAGAAGATCTGCATTTTGGAATGTATATCTATTTGCAGGACAGCTTATTTGATTCCTCTTTTCTCAGACAAACACGTTATTGCCGTATTAAAAACGGTAACCGATGTGGTCAAATAACTTGAGAATTTGTGAGTGCAGGAGTGGGGTGTTCTTGAACCCACAGGGGTTCTAGATTTTGCCCCCCCCTTTATCACATTAGAAAAACATAAATACAATTCTGAATGTTGAAAGCATAACATTTATAACATTATGTATTTCAGTGATGTTTTGAATAAAGTGTTGCTTAAAACATTATAATACACTATATTACAAGCAGTATTAGGACATGCCTCTCTCCTGCAGGAATGAGTTATATCAGAGGATATGTGTGCTAGTCCAAAGCTACACAAAGGCAGTTTGCAAGTAGTTACAGCCTGTTCCTGCCAGTATGGCAAGTGGATCACATTGATCAGCTTTTTCGACAGGATTTTGTAGTGCAATGCCACAATGCACATATGATCGAACGCCTGTAGGACTGCAGAGACTTCATGTTCTCCAACATCTCCTTTCGGGATACTGTACAGAAATTCAGTTCCGGCAGACCAAAAATATTGACAGACCCGATACAGATATTTGGTTTTAAAGTTATCACCCCAGAGATCAATGGCCAAAGAAGTGTGTCCTGAGTGTGTTCACTGTATGTTGGTAATGGTAGGCCCAAGAGTTTCATGGCATGATAGATACCCACAAACTAGTGATCACAGAGATGACTACATTGGTCTCAAGTCCCACCAGGACTATAGCAATTGGTCTATAATCTGGCCTATGTAACACACTGCTAAGGGAGATATTTTCTTATGTCGTGTGTTCCAGATCTTTTGGCAAAATCATTTATAAAATATAGAAATGTTGAAACAAAAAAGGACTATCAGTATCAGTCAGGTGATCACAGCTAGTACTAGAATAACAATCAGCTTTATATACAGGTATAATAATATTGAAAAAGTTACTTTGTTTTATTCAGTGCTGTCAGGGTTAAAAAATATTACATGTACTTTTGAAAGCTCATAAATTCATTTATGGCATATTGCAGTTATGATAGGGAATGTCAGACTAAACATTCAGAAGAAGAAAAAGAAAGAAAAAAAAAACTCAGTCCTTTTTTTGAAGGAAAGCGATAGGTTATCCCATATTATTATGAATTTTGAGGCCCCTAGGGTGAGACTTGATGAAATGGGGACGTGATTTGCTCGCTCAATCGTTCGGATGTTAGAGATCATGGTGCTTTGACAGAACACCACCAATTTGTTCCTCTATTTCGTTTTTGATTAAAAGTTGCAGGACGACCGTGCCCTGTAGCGGACGGAGATAATTCAAAAAATCAGGAAGAAACTAAAATAATGTAGACTCCAGAGACACTGGCGTGCACCTTTGCTTTGTGTGCAAAAATGTCCTATATAGATAATCAATGTGGGTTTGTAATGAAGACTTTTGTTCTTTAAGGAATAGCTTGTAGATGAATAGAGGAACTACCTTTGTCACTGCTGAACTCGAGGTCGAACCTGAAACTAGATACCTCAGCAGAGATAATAGTACAACATTTGGTTGCCAACATTGTAATCATTCCATGTCTTTAATGAGACATGTATGCTGGTGTGAGCATACATTTAGTATATTTAAAAGCAGCCTTGAAGTTAACTTGCTGAATCCAAACCTTTTTCTGTACTGTTTCCGTAAAACTATATATGCAATATGGTGTTGACAGAATCTGGTCTTAATGAACATTCCTTATTTACCATATTAACAGTTCTGGTGGATCAAAATAAGTCCTTTAATTATTTTATTCATCTTGACTTCCAAATGGAGAGTAACAGAAATCAGAATAGCAGAATAAGAGTAGATATGATATGATATGATGCCAAACATCTGTGGGGGGTGTATTTGTGAAAGTCTGCACATAACGTGCCTTTGCCACCTTCACTTTGATGGTGTTATTCTGATAATACTGTCTGGTCTACCACATTCCTACATTTAATATGTACAGCAGCATCCTACCCATCACCTAGGTGAAATGAGCAATGACAGTGTTATTCCATTTGTGTTTTCTTTGGTCCGCCCAGTGTAAATCTATACATTCAAATAACTGTTACTCTCAATTTCCTTCTACCCTCCGACTGCAGCTCATGATTAATAGCCAGTTTGAAATGAAAATGATCTATTCATTTGAGGTGTTAGGCAGCCTGGTCTGTTTGATTGGCTGTTAGTACAAGCTGAACAGGCGTGTGACAGAGGTGTCAGTCATTAGGAGGTCATGGCCCATTCCGAGATATGGAGTGGCTAAAATATCTGTTATGCTGGGAGATGGCACATCACCTCAGAGACAAAAGCAAGAGTGCAAAGGGGGAGCTTAATTTATTGCAATACAGGCTTTATAGGACAATAACACCCAGACTCCATCATGCTCTATCAGGAGGTCAACAACGACAGGAAATTGAAAATTATTTTAATTTAGATTTAAACAGCTGGTATAATGATTGTGCTACCTCCTCCAACTGGCCAGAAAAGTCTCTGCCGTCTGAATTGAATGCACTCGATTAGTCTTACTGTGTTATTTTGTCGCAGCAATAGAAGTACATTTAAAATGATAGTTAACATTAAAATGATAAGAATGAGATGAAAACAAATCTCATTCTTCATGCACGCCAGCTGCCTGTTTCTTATTAAAGGTGCTATGTTTAGTTCCTTGTGCACTTGTAATTGAATATACCAGCCATGCACAGTATATCTCCTTTTGCAGAGAAACATAATCAAGTGGAAATTATTTTAAACTCTTTTGGATACTATTAACTCTGCTCACGTTATATGTGCATTGCATTTTCCCTAAGGCATTTTATATCCTAGGTAAGACTCGGTTTTATTATTCCTTGGGATTATAGAAGAAACCTCAGTCCTAAATGAGTTTTTGCCCAGGAATGTGCACTTCAAATCATGATTAGGTATATATGGTAACTACAGATGCAATAAGCACATTGTTCTTGGAAGTACAGGCACTTACTAGCGTCTATTAATATAGATTGTTCTCACAACAGATGACCTTCTGTTTATGTTGGAACTAAGGCATCATCATGTAACTATCTAAACTAGTCCCTTGTACTAATAACATCAATTCTAAAAGATTTATATTTCTAATGTAATAAGAAAGGTCAAATCAATCCTCACTACCAAAGCCGGTCTTAATCTAGAAGGAAGCGCAAAGAAGAGCCATAAAATATTACATCCCATAAGAAACACATGTATAAATAAGTACGCTTTCATAATGTGTTTAGGAGGGAGCACGCTCTGTATTGATTATATTGTATTGCCCATTTACTTTTTGTTTTGCAGCCAGGAGAGACAGAGAGACTGAGCTTCAGATTACGGAGCTATAAAACAAGCTTTTAAACCTCAGGCAATCCGTAAGATCATCCACGTTTTAATGAGACTTTCAAAGGAAATAAATTAACTTACTTTCAGAATCATGCTCATTGAAGACAGAATCGAGAGAATCTTACTTCTGTATGAGGGATGGCTGGGATGAAGGTATTTATAAGCTAGTGTGGTTTAGGTCTGTAACTGTTTGATGGGTTAAAACTTAGATTCAAAATAGCCGATGACCTACTTGATGACCTTCATATGTCTGAGCTGTCAAGTTTTGATTTACTGTCACATAGTGTGTGAGGGAAGTTACAAATGGGCCACAGGAAGCTTTTTTTTATTTCCCAGTTACAGAAGCAATGATGTTATATTATTAATATAAAATGGTGTGTTAACCATTCTATTGGTGAGACACAAACTAACAAGTAGCCTCTACAGTTTAAGCAACTTGCAAAGGTTGCACAGAAAGGGAACAGGAATAAAACAACTTATATTGCACACAATAAATATAATAAAAACATAATCATCTGCAGCATAATGAAAACATTCTGCTTTGATTTAACACGATGCCATGTATACATGTACTGTTTTGATGTGTAGATGCACCTAACTACCTATCAACAGTAAAGTTATTTAAATTGGGAAAAAATAAAATCCCTGCAACAATAATGACAGTAGTGTAGTGTAGTAGTGTTCATTATATTAAGTTATAATAAAGAACTACGACCAGTACAATTATTACATTAAAAAAACAATTAACCAATGTACAATAGCTTTTCATTTGTTTCATCTTTTCATATTAAATGTGATTAATTGGCAGAAAAACAAATAAAACATTCCAGAAGCCCCAGAGATTACCTGCCAAATATAAATACATAAAAGCTACCTGAGTCTCAAACCTTGGGAAGGTCAAGCATCCATTAGCGCAGAATAGGTCCTGACCTTTCAGTAATAAAACTCTTAAGGAAAGAAAAGCTAAGCTATAAAAGCACCTTCTCCCACCAGCACTTCCCAAAGATAAAAGCGACACATCAAAATATCTTTCAAAAAAGAGAAATGCTCCTCAGTGCTTTTGATGTGTAATTACAGGTTTACAATCTCGCTGTTACTGCGCACAAATTATTTAAATCTGTCCTTTATACGTCTTAGTCTTTTTGTTTTTTATAGAGAGCAAAAAAAACACATACAAAACAGAGGGCCATATGATAAAGTTTTGAAAATGAAATTTTTATATTATTCTCTCCTTTCTTTTTGGCGGCACATTTGACAACCAACGTATAATGGAGTTTGAAAACACAGTGTGATGTAGACTTTGTTTTACAACGGAATCTTTCAGATGTGCATCAGAAACATTTGTTTATAAGTGCTCGTGAATTATTGCTCAATTTGAATTATTTACAGATGTGCAGTGTTTTTTGTAAGATGTAACACTTTTAAGCCAAAAGCTGTCAGATACTGTCTTAACAAATGGTTGTAGACCAGCAGTAAAAACATTTTTTTTTTTTATGATTAACACTAACAGTTATAACGAAGAATATCATATATGCTGCGGCCTTGTTATCCTCCCCCCCTCTCCCCCACACACACCCACGCTCCCCACCCACTACCATTTTTTTTTTTTTCAAATCAGTTCTAATTTTAGCTGTTTTTTCTGTCACGTTTCAGATTCTTTCCAGTTCCTTATGACTCAGTGTTGGCTGCCTCCAGCTGGAAATAAATGTCTCCTGAATCTGACAAACAACTGCACTAAAAACTGACAACAGGGTTTATTTGCCTAATAGGAGACGCAACATAAAGTGGACATTACCTTCTTTGCTGCAAGGCATTGGTTGACATACAGGTTCAGGACATTGAATTTCCATCTTGTGGGAGAATGTTTCCTTTCCTAAAAGTCTGTGACTTTAGGCAGCTTACAGTGTCTGCTCCCATTTTATATTGCCGAACCCCGGGCACTCCGAGCACCTCAGAGCACATATTTGCAATATTTACCAACAGCATAGAATCCACAAGGAATCCTGCACTTTTCATGTGCTTAACTTGATCCAGCCTGTGGCTCCCATGAAGGAAAGAGAAGACAAGTGAGACAAAGGAATTGCACATCTCCTCTGTCATAACACTTAACCTCTCTTACCAAATCGTTCATCTTTTTGGAGTGTTTTGTTTCTCTCTATACCATGGCATATCAATTTAAGAACATAAAGATGTTTATTATGTAATAAGGGAAGCTTACAAGAGATGTGGGCAGGTATATTAAACATTTTCTTGGGATAATATGCAGCGATACAAATGTCCAAATTTAGCTCAAGACAAGAGAGGTATAATCCATTTGTCTGAGTCTTTCGCCCACAGTGTTTCTTTACTGAATATGTATCTGTTGTGTATTGCCTTTGATCCCTAAATGCTGTTTATAAAGTCTACCCACTGCATCAGGACCACATGTTCAGCATTCTTCTCTGGCCCCTGTCTGTGTGCCAGCTTCCCTGAAAATAACACGTCAACTGCAGTAAACGTTTCATTCTGTCATTTGTGATTTGAAATGAAACAGCAGGAGCTGAAATTGCCATTCATTTGAAGGCAATAGGAATAAATGATCAGGAGCTTTAAAGATCACACTTAGGAAGCTGCCCCGTGGTGAGGAAAAAAGATTAATGATTGAATTAAATACATACATGCATGCATACATACATACATACATACATACATACATACATACATACATACATACATCTACATATGAGTGTAGGTATATTTGCACAAGTACGGTGTCCTTTAGAAAATCACACATACACACTGGAGTGAGTAGAGAGATGCCCACAATCATCTACCTCCTTATTCTTATTGAAGGAAAAGCTTTATTCCCGACACATTGTACTGGGAGCTGGGGTCATATATACTTTAGGTACGTAAATATTGTGAGTAGCAAGGTAGTTAAAAAAGTTATAAATAAATAAGACATGAATAAAACCTACATTTTGATAAGAAGGAAATTATTAACAAAGAGAAAGAAAAAAGAAAGCTTGTGTTAATGGCAAGGTGAGGCATAATCCCCTCTCTCTGAGAATTTATTGGCAGCCTCTCTGAAGAGAAGCGGATACCTATTATGACTTAACGCATCAAAATGGCAGCACAGCACAAGCACAAAGGCCACCTGAAGATAAAAACAGCAGACAGCAGCAGGAGCTCTATCTGCTGTGGGCTGCGGCTCAGAAAGGCTCAATTTTGTGAGCAACAATCGATTTCGTACTCCTCGTTTTGTGAGCAGCTCCAGCAGAATAAAAACAGGCTTTTCTGTCAACAGTTTTGCACAGCTGTCTGTGTCTACTCTGCAGCTGCTTCAGGGGAAGATGAAATCAGGCCTCAGAGATGCTCCTAGGGTTTGCCTCTAGCTGCTAAAAACACATTTTACTGTATCCCTGTTGCTTTACACACAGACTTCACTAAAGCACACAGGCAAATCTGGCTCCAGGACAAAAAAAAAAAAAAAAAAAGTACTCGAGTGACATTATCCATAACTTTTAATATATATCTTTTTATAAGTCCTCCAGGAGTACTTCACCATGTCATTAGTTTTATAGGATTCCAGGGAATGCGATTAATCTAGTGATACATGTGTTGTTTCTTCTCTTAACTGCATGTTGATGGTGTGGCTAACCGGAAGGCCATGCACAATTTTAACAAAGTTCAAACATTTCTTTCTTGACGACACAACCCTATAACTGTATACAGACAGCAATTAGTGTCTATGAATCACCATGACTGAATTCTACATACACAGTATACATACTGATAAATATGTTCATAAATATTAATGATACGGTTATATTTACTCAAAATGTTTTAATATGTAGCCATGTCTATCAATTATACATTAAACACAATAGGGAACAGATATACACACCAGAAGGAATTCTCTTAACTTTTCCCCATCTAAACTTGAGACACCCATGAATAAGACTACCAATGTACAGCAGATATGATGCAATAAATTGGATTCAGTGCCTTAAAGTATTTTACAATGTGCATGCACTGTAATTCTATATGTGTTATGGCATCGTAGTGTCTAAAGAAAACAACAAAAACATCTAAACATCAAGATAGATATTAAGGTCATGTTTGTTTATTTGTTTGTTTTAAAGGTACGATTGATAATTTACCCCCTACAAATTATGCATTTACACTACACACAAAAGGGACAAGTATTTCGTGTAGCACCTAGTTTCTATGATCAAGCCAAAAGCATTCCATTGCAAGTCTGTCTCAAACTGATCTACATTCAGATAACCATGTTACAAATCCCATATCTGTTCCTCAATTTTACATGCAACCTAGTATTTCTGATTATAATACATTTGAATATGGAGCACGTTTATATCACACAATCAAACGGGGGATGGAGGCATGCAAATCTTAAGGGTTTGGGGGAAAGGTCATGTCTGAGTCTTAGTTAGAATGTTTTCAAAATAATGGAATTGTTTTTTTTTTTTTCCATCTCAGATCTTACTCATGACTGCATCCAAAAGTGCAACTAAAGCTTATGAGAGATGAGAAGATGTTGTAAAAAAATAAATATAATTACTTACATAGTACTGTACATACAATTATTTCCTTTCTGAGCATTTCTCCATTAATACGCAACTGTATTAGAGATAATGTTTTAGTAATTCTGGAACCTTGATTACATTGACTACATTACCAATCTAAACCACTTCCATTTGGGTTTAATAAATCTGCTCATTGTTACTGGTGCATAGAGATACATGAAGCCAACTTTTTCTGAAGACATGCCTTTCTTTTTCCATGTTCTCTAGCCATGTGTTGCTACAGGCAACCACATATGTATTTAAAAAAAATACTATAAAAACCCACATCTTAATATTGTGGCACAGATTTCTGCTACATTGTGATTCTTCCAGTCATTATTAATGGGCAGTTTTGATATATCTGGAGCATAGCTGTGATATCACTACACAAATGAATATAGACAGTTTCAAGAATTAAGGCCTAGACCAAATCAAACCTTTGACATACCTTCGAAAAACATTTTAGTTTTGTTTTAATATAAACAGACAGGTGTTCAGACAGAGTTGAACATTGGCTTATCCTCTTTCTCAGGAATGCCCGTTAGGGGAATGAAAGATTTTCCTCTCTGTCCATAGCACACCAGGTTTGGATAATTCAAAGCCATCAGCTCAGTGAGACCAAATTAAAAGTGTTACAATCCCCATATCAGGCCAGCATATAAATTAAATATTGATATGACTGATAATGAAAATGTCCAAATTTAGTGTGTAAATCAATGTACTCTACTATCTAGAAAGCTAGAAGCATCAGAGATTCATATCATGGTCTTTCAAGTCCAGATCACATTTTTAACTGTCAGTCAACAGACTTTAGGAGAGAGGAAAACAAAAATAAAAGCTTGTCTGTTGCAATGTTTTCTTTTGGCAGGTCAGAAAGCAAACTCACACCCTGCAAAGATGAACATCAGAGACTATACAATACACCTTTACTGCATCAATTAAAAAATATCTTACTTTTACACAGGCCTGAAAAGGTTATGATTGACATACTTGATTGGGCCCAGATCTCCCTAACCTGCAATGTTTTCAATGCTGTACAAAATGTCACACACTCAATCTTGTTTCTCAAATGACACATATCACCGAAAATAAAGGTCAGATCAGGTTTGGGGACTACTTTCTTATTGACATCAAGTGCAAACACGCTATGCATGTCACATGAGAAATTAGCTATTGAATGAACCACCATCTGTTTAACAGCGCAAGCTGATACTTACATTAGAAACCAATCAGGCTTTACAGAAGGCATGAACCCTGAAAGTCAGACCGATGCAGGGCCATAAAGTCAGGCTCTTTCTCTGCCAGACTGTTCTTTCTGACGGCAGACGAGTGTGTTGTACTTCCCATCAGATGACAGGGAGATGCAGTAATTACCCATCCTGACAAAGACCAGCTGACAGATATCTTTTTGTGGTCAGCCCTGGGTGTCAGACCTCACAGTTCATCACAGTGCATGTCTTGTCTAAAAGGTTTTAATGCATATTAATTAAAGGCAATTTGTGAATATTAATTTCCAGCTATTAAATTATAAATGACATCTCTACATCAGCAAATTAATTGGTTTCAAACGATGAATCAGTTCTATAAATGGCTTTACACAAGTCTTCATTCCACGTGTTTAAGCTAAGGAGTCATGCTAAGATACAGTAATGTACATTGAGCAACAAAAAAAAGTGACCTTGTGTTTGGCCTTTCTAACTGCTTCCCCAATGTAACTCTCTTTAGTTCCCAGAGAAATGCAGAGCCATATAAAGTTAAGCAAATGGAACTGGAAATAATTTTTTTTTTTTTGCTTTTAACGCACCACTGTGCTATCACTGGGACCTGTCTTCATGCATTCTCTTCAGCATTTGACACCGTTGATCACTCCATCCTCCTCTCCTGCCTCGCTGACCTTGGAATCTCTGGGACTGCTCTCACCTGGTTCTCCTCCTACCTCAGTGACCGGTCCTACCAAGTAACATGGCGAGTTTCCTCATCCACCCCCCAACCTCTCCTCACAGGTGTTCCCCAAGGCTCCGTCCTGGGCCCGCTCCTGTTCTCTCTCTACACTCGCTCCCTGGGCCCCCTCATCGCATCCCATGGCTTCTCCTACCACTTCCATGCTGATGATGCCCAGATCTTCCTGTCTTTTCCCTCTTCTGACCCTCTCACATCTCTTCCTGCTTGTCTGCTATCTCCGCCTGGATGCACTCATACCACCTCAAGCTCAACCTCTCCAAATCGGATCTCCTGTTTTTTCCCCATTCTTCCACCCCTTCTGCTGACCTCCCCATCTCGATCCCCTTGGAATCCACCACACTCTCTCCTTCTTCTTCCGCAAAAAATCTAGGAGTCAACCTCGATCCTGCGTTCTCCTACACTCAGCACTTCACCACACCGACACGCACCTGTAGATTCTGCCTGAGCAACATACGCTGAATCCGTCCCTTCCTCACCGACTACTCGACTCAGCTACTCGTCCAGTCACTGGTCCTCTCCCGCCTGGACTACTGCAACTCCCTCCTGGCCGGCCGGCCTGCATCCATTACCCGCCACTCCAGCTCATCCAGAACTCTGCGGCTCGTCTGGTAATCTCTCTGCCACGATTCGCACACGCTACTCCATTGCTCCGCTCCCTCCACTGGCTCCCGATAGCGGCACGCATTCAGTTCAAGACATTGACCCTCACCTACCGCTGTCTTGACCACACTGCACCAAGATACCTTCAGACACTCGTCTCTCCATACATCCCCTCCAGACCACTGCGCTCCTCCAGTGCCAGAAGACTAACTCTACCTCCTCTCCACTCTCCTTCCTCCAGAGCTGCTCCTTCTCATCCCTGGCCCCCAAATGGTGAAACGACCTTCCCACCGAAGTCAAAACAGCAGAGTCCTTGACCTCATTCCGGCGCTTACTCAAGACACATCTTTTCAGACAGTACTTATAATATTAGTCATTTTATCCCCCGCCAGATAGCACTTCACAGATTGTTATTATGCTTCTTGTGTTTTTAATTTGTTTCCTCCTTGTTCCCTTTCCCGTAGCCCCTGACTGTGACCCTTCATCTTGACAGCACTTAGCTTTCACTGTCCAGGATGATGGACCTCACTTACTGTACTTGCCTGTGTAAATTGTAAATTAGAAGTTGTAAAATGTATTATATTTTGAATTGCTATGTTTTATGTAAATTGAATTTGTAATGATTGATGCCTTTATTGAACTGTATTTTTGCACTTTGTTTTGCACTTATGTTGTAAGTTGCCCTGGATAAGGGCGTCTGCCAAGACATAATAATAATAATAATAATAATAATAATAATAATAATAATAATAATAATAATAATAATCATCATCATCATCATCATAATCATAATAATAATCATAATCATAATCATAATAAATGCATTAAGGATTATTTTTGATTGAGGACCACATACATTTTAGTCTTAGTGAATAATGTTACCAAAAGTATTATTTTGCAAGTGGCATTCATGTATGCATGCATGCACTCACACACACACACACACACACACACAACATCCACATAATCATATATATATATCACTGGCCTATATGATAACTTATACCCATCATTGTTGCACTACAATAGGAGCTTATCTCTGCCTGGCAGGGATCATACTACTGGAAAACTCAATTTTCTACAAGTTTGTATGACAAATCTCCTCATTATCTTCGCTATCAGATTTGCAGGCTGTCACACTATCAGAAGCTCTACCTGTCAAAAGTTCCAGTTGGTCAGTAAACAACCTTTTGCCTCTGGAGCATTTTTGATATGTACGCTTCGGTTGTCAACAAGTTGGTGTTAAAAGTTGCCACTGATCTCTTGACTGGTATTCTTATAATTAAAGCCCAGTGAGTCTCATTTACTCTGAACTTTAAATGCATGTCCCACCTTTGGATTGTGTGCATCTGCAATGTATTAAGCATCTAGATGAGGCTGTAAAGATCAGCCCCAGAGAACCTGAAGCTCACATAACACGTAACCTTCAGCCAGAACTAGTTTGACATAACAAAGCTATTTTCCCAAGTACATTCTCAATGCTGCATCCAGATGTATCCCCTCCAACATCATCAAGGCCACGGATTGCCTCAGGTTCTTTACGAACTTTGCCAGAGCATCACTTGAAACCTTGCTTTGTATGCTAATGTTATCAATAGGAAGGAATGTAACGGATTGATACTACACTGCTGGCTACATCTGGGATAGCACCTGGGACATTTCATCATCTCTGTGCATCTTTCCTGCTTAAATATTTACTTACAAAAATAATAAGACACTCACAAGGGGAAGTGATGTTTGAAACAAAATCCTACTTTCAGTAAACCACTGCAAACTGTTTAACTAGAGGAAGTCAGTAAGAGAAACAATCAAAATACCACACACACGAGGCACTGCTGCAAGCCCCAACAGAAGACATAGTTTATATAAAAGACAATGTATGCACTGCCTCAAACATAATAGTTTGAGCCTTTCCTTTTCAGATTCTTATGGATCACATCCTCTCCGATATTGCCGTAAAACCACTGGATACTACCTTAACCCCAGTTATCTCATTGCTGAAATCAACTACTGTAATGAAGCAATGTCTCCTGAGATTAAAAAGCAATTGGTGCAGAATGGTAAAATTGGTGCCATAAATGCTTATATCAAAGGATACAAAACATTACAGCACAGTCATTCGTCGTTCCCTACAGATACTGAAAGCAAGTAATTTTGAATAGAAAAAGGTGAGTATTTAGTATCCCGTCTCTCCCTCCTCTCACACTCTCTGAACACAAGGCAATATACACATTTCCAGTACAGACACACTTATCTTGATGTTCTCATGGAAATGTGAATTTTCAGGTAAAACAGAGAATTAATTAAAAAGGTCAACCCATCTGCACCAAGTTTGAATGTAACCATCAAACTAGAACCTTGCCTTCCCACATTGTTTTCATATTCAATTTTTCAGTTTTATCTTTTCAGACTAACAGCTTTTTAAAAACTCATTAGTACACAATATCCTGATTACTGACTCTTTAATTTACAAAGATGGTTTCAATATTTTCAGCAGCACTGATGCTACATACAGCTAAAATATATTCGCGATAAAGTGGTTTCATTTTAAAAGTCATCCAGAGGGCTCAATACAACACTGTTTCTTTGTTTTTAAATCAAAGCCTGCATGCCTAATTCCACATGTGTAATATAAAGAATACATTCATGCAGCCCTCTGTGTGTGTAATAAGAATGATATCACTGTATATGCTTTTTAAGTCTAAATATACAGAACAGTAGTGTACATATACGTAGTCAAAATATACAGTACTATGGGTGTGGTTCCGGTTATTGTTGAGGATAATAATTGGGTAGGTAGGATGGCAACTTATTGGTAAAATGCAACGGTGCTGTCATTTTTCAAATATTGTTGTTTCACACAGTACATCCACGAGACACACACATCTGCTCCTGACCTTTAGTAATAGTATCACTCTGTCATATTAAAACCAGACTGGAATCCTGAAATGGATATATACTCAAAGATTTCTGGGACAACTTGGTAAAAACGTCAGAAACGAATATACCACAGAATAAATTGGGTACCATTGACTGGAACTGCTCTGGGTAGACCTGGAAAGCAATGTTTTTATGAGAAAATTTCTACTACAATAAGCAATTGTGAAGCAGTACAGATCTAACCAATTTTGAACCAAGTGAACGCACACTGTTTGAGTAAGCAAGAGGTAGAGGAAACCAAAAAAAAACCTAAAAACATCTGAACATTTCTATGGAAAACACAGTAAGTTGACACTATGCCTGTGAGCCACTGAAGTGCCTTGCATTCAGCACAGGCTGCAAACTTTGTTGAACGCAATCATGTTTGAACACTTTGAGCTGTATACATAAAATATTAGCTCTCAAGTAATTATGGTGAAGTCCTGTGCATTTTTTTTGCCGTGAAAGACTTGATAAATACACCGGTTCCCATCTTTCACTTTGAATGACTGCAAACTGTAGAGACTTCAGAACCAATGAGCAGTATCTCTAAACTGACTTTGTTAATGAAACAAGCTGCACAGAAAAGAACAAAACAAAAGATAGAGCCATATGCCTACCCAACACACATGCATACACACACACACGTCTGTATATAAGTCTGTAAGCTCTTAGAAGACAATAATGCATGTGACACCAAGACTGCATACAATTAAGCACATGTATTTGACTTCCACACCCAACTTTCTGTATTAAAGTTATCTGAGATTCTGCTTTATTTGAGTCAAGTAAATATATTGGACAGCACCAAGAAAAAGTACATTGCAGCCAAATAAAATGTAGCAAATGCACGGGTTACAAAACTACCTGCTTCTATTTCTTCATGGTTAGAAAAACAAAAAATAATAAAAAAATAATAATTAACTATGATGCACTGCTACAAACCCTGTTTTCTTAAAGCTGACATGATCCTTGTCTTCTGGGGGTAGATTAATACAGAGTTCACAAGAAAACTTTAGCCCTGAGCTTTAGCCTGAGGTAGTGTCCACCACAAACAGCTCTATCATTCGACGAAAGCTTGGACAAATTTCCCACAATATCTTTGGTTTTGAACAGAAGAGATTACTAGGTTATTTGATTACAGTATTCAGAATCCTAAAAGGTATTGACACAGTCAAGCCAAAGGTCTACTTGAAGCACAAAAATTAAATGAGGAATAGAAGTTACAGCCATGTAGTTGAACCTGACTTTCGTTCATGAAACGGCTAAATTAAATTATGGAATCAATTAGCTACTGGAAATCAAACAAGCTGGATTGAATGGCTTTTTAGTATTGGGGTAAAATTTTTATAAAGAAGATTAACATTACTATTAATACTAAAATAGTTTATTTATGCCTGCAAAACTAATTTAGTTTACCTCAGCTGAACCTATAGGATGCTTTCAAAAAAAAAATTCAATCTTCAACGTTTTTCAGAAAATTGCTGTATTGTAAAAATGCACTCTCCCTGTATATCTTGTCTTATAAATGTTTCCCCTACATGAGTTATCTCATCCTGAAAAATTATATACAAATTGCACAGTTTTGTTTTAACATATAAATTGCTGTGTGATTCCATATTTACATTATACATTTTTTCTCTATAATAATGAATAACTCTATTGGATTCTCAGGCACGATAGTCAGACACAAGGCGTATTGGTGACAGATAAGTGTGTTTATTCCTTTAATTGGTTCCTGAAGCACAGAAAGTATGTCGCCTTTTAGTCCCCAGTTACCAATTTTTTGTAAATCTGAAGCTGGCTTTTTATTTTTCCATGTAAACTGTGCACGGCTATCAGTGCTAATGTTATTTTTTCTTTTATAAGTGGCAGGTACTGTTTGTCTTATTCCAAGTCTGTCTGATGATCAAGGTTGTTCTGCACTGTTGGGCCATGTGCTCTGTTCTCCAGAGCACACACTGTATAAACTTTCAGTAAATGTTTACAATGGTGTTCCACATTATGTGCTTATTGCTGGTTATGTTCACAAATACGTGTAGAGCAATGTTCAGGTGAGGAAGAGTTTAGTCATGCAATTCATTCAAATTTTTATTTATTTTTATTTTCTTTATTGCTTTTTCCTTCTTTCTCTGATGGCCCCAAGACAGCATCTCTCCAAGCTTTGTCACATCAAGTAAATAGCATTACATTACTGGGTTGTTTACTGCAGATGGCTGTCACATTCAGAAAAAAAACAAATAAGTACAACAATTGCCGTCTTATTTTTTTTAAACTGCGAGATGTTGACAGTTTTAGTATATAGCATATTGATTTGAATATATTTATCAAGCTTAGATACAGAGTGATACTACACGCAATACTTTCTTTCTAGAAAGTAGCAGTATGAAATAAATCACTTTTAGAAAATGAGACGATACAATTATAACTCTGCTGAGGCACTTTGTATTTGTCTCCTTCTCTTTCTCTCGCCCATATATATATTGTGAGCTGGCATCCAGGAGGCAAAACACTAAGACTAAGTGTGTATGGAAATTTGTCTTGAAAAAATAAAACTCCAGAACAAAACCATGACACTACAATCTGTCAGTTTCTTGATGTGCTCTCTTAACCACATAATAGGATGGTGTGCTTCTCCAGGAGGATAATGGACTGATTGGCCAGCCAATGAGAAGTCAGAACAAGCTGCATCCCTATGATTGGACGATTAGCCAATTAAGCACTAGGGCAGGGTAGACTACCATGGATATATAAATCGTGTTGGGGAAGGTAACAAATCTGTTACAAGTTAAAGAGTGAAAGTGTAAGTAGTAACATTTAGTAATTACCAGAAAAACAGTATAACTACAAATACAGTTTAAATGAGTTGCTTTTTCATGGTGATAAAAGAGCAAGGAAAACTAAAAACAATATGAAAACCTGCCAGATTCCCTGAGGAAATATGCGAGATGAGGGCTGCTGTAACAAATGCACCAAGCCACGATTTGCATGTTTTACAAACTTTCTGCTTTCATGGCAAATTACAGAATTCAAGAGGTAACAAGTACTCTAATCCACTGCCATATTACATGACGTCCAAAAAAGCAATTGGTACAATTGCTGAATAATTAAAAACGTAATAAAAATACAGTAAGCTTTTACATGGAACTTATTATTATTATTCCTCAGCCCTGTAGATGTACATATAGGAAATAATAATAATAATAAAAATAATGATAATAATAATACAAATAGTAAAGACTTATGGTCGGAGGTTATGGTTTACAATAAGCTGTTGATTCCTCATCTACAAAAGGTCCCTGCAAAGTCATTTGCTGATGGGTGAAGAAACATAATTGGATATAAAAAAGGTTCCCTGTCCACGCTGGCCCCTGTAACAATCACTGCATTGCAAGTGGTCGGCTATGACAGGGCAGGATTCTCATCTGGCAAACAGCATTATTTTCATTTCAAGCTGAATTGTCAACTTCTATAGAAATCTGCTGACAGGCGCCTGGGTTATAGCACTAACCAGGACACTACTATTCTCTGCATGCCTGTGCTTGCCTACACACCAAAGCATCCAAAAGCAACTGTTGGAGAGGAGGAGGATAGGGGGGTCCGGCCTCCTGACACGTCTGTCCACCACAAGGCAAATACATCACTCAGCCAAAGATTGTAAAGTCAGACAGGCAAGCTTCCTGTTTTGAATATTCCTCCTGACAGACTGTCCATTCTCACAGACCAGCCTAGTGTTCCCAGCAGGACATCCTGTTTCAAAGAATCAGTTTCAACTTTGTGTGAATCAACCACCAAATATCCTTCAAAAGCCTCAGGGTCCAACCATACCCCCCCCTTCCCCAAGCACCCTGTCATCTTCTTTGGGAAGAATTAAGATAAATCTGTTGACATTACTAATATCTGATCCAATGTAATGACAGACGTTTTGTGCTGAGTGACAGAAAAGGGTTGCTTCTTAGGTGAGCAACATGCTACTCATTTATCATGTCTCCAAGCTGACGGGACTCAATCCAGTCTTCCCCTCCGATTTAAATACAGTGAACAGCCCATGAAACAATGTTTTAAAATCTCTATCCATATTAATTCAAGAACATTATACTATGGGTGCGCTGGATTTAGGGCAATTGGAAGAGCTAGATAATTAAAATCATAATCTTTACTTTTTCTAAGTAGATATTTTGAGTATCCTGCACAAATTGGAAAACCAGCAGGGTGTTGTGATACTTCCCTCACTTACACGTTACAAACACAGGCTAGGGTTATACAGGTGTATTCAAGATGAGAGCATTAACTGGAAATGAATACAAAGAAAGGATATATTTAACCCACCCCCCCCCCCCAAAAAAAAAAAACTGTATCTGGATCTAGTGATTCAAACAGGGAACACTCACTGTTTGTTTTAGCTCAGCCAAGTATAAAGCAATTGTCTACACTGACCAAATTGTCTCTAACTAATATATATAATTTTAAATATATATACATGTTTTTGCATGAAAGGTTTTTGAGCAGAGGGTGTACCCCTGAAACGAAGACAGTGCTTTGCCATTTTTGGCTACAGTTTTCACACCCCTGCTCCTTTCTGCTCATTAGAGGTGTGTAGAGTCACCATTCGTTACAGAATCAAGGTAAAAATGACTGTGTGCTCAGATTCGTGTCACTATGCATCGTTTGCCTTGACATCCACCAACATGACAGCACAAGCAGGGCATAAATGAAAGCCATCCAGCTAGCAATTTATCAGAGAGAGTGAAAGAAAAGCTGTGAAAAACCACACGTGAAACCATTTGTATTATACCTTGACCATGCAAGGTCCAAAATTAACTGCCACACATTAAAAACAGAAGGTAAGTGTATGCAATAAAGGAAGGTTTTTTGGGGGTAGTCAAAAGACCTTTAAGAGTTGCTTTTGTTTCAGTGGCAACTTGGAGAAAACCTGTCTATTGTTGCTTCTCTGATACCCAAAGTTGCCTTCAGAACATGCACACGGCATTACTGAATGATGGAAGTGTGTTTCTGGCTTCTTTCGACTTTGCCCCAAATTATCAGGAATGGAGGGCTACGTTCCAAATATAGTTACAGCCTGTACCCACAAGATTGCAGTGCCAGCAATGGCAGAATTACTACTGTACAGCCTGCAAAGTTACAAATAAGAACTGTCCTCTCCAAAAAGGCATGAGTTTTAACCTTCCCAAGAATGGCCACAAGACAGTTTAATCTGCAAGTCTTTCTTGCAGGGCAGAGAAACAGGGAGCAACAGATGAAATTGCCATTTGTAAAACCCTTTAATTATCTGATTGTGAAGAGTGAAGGCAGTTGTCTGTCTGAGGTATAGAATAATGAGGGAGGGCTTTTTTGTACATTTTTCTTTTTATTCTTTATTATGAGCCATGGGTTCAGGAACTACAATCCTGTCAAGGGTGCTTGTGCTTGTTTGTTGCTAAGGTAACGCCATTGTTCTTGCCAACGGTACACTGATTTATAATGACATCCAGTCTTTTTTATATATTTTTTTAAGGATCCAAGCTTTAAAGCGCTTGTTCAAAGTTCCCTTTGAAATGGTTCAGATTCATTATCCAAACGACACTGGGACCCAACAGTAAAGACAAACTTGAAAGATATTAAGTTTTTTCTTTACTCTGATTGAGAAACTTGAAAAGAAGCTATTTAAGGTAAGCAAGGGCATAATCAGGCAATCTGTCCCTCGTTTTCAAGTTGTAAAGTGCTATACACACCAACCCGTTCTAGGTCTACCTGCACATTAGCTCGATAAGGCCAGAAATCATTTGGCATTGAACTATATATGAAATATATATTATAAAGGGTGTGGCACAGCATGGGTTGTGGGTCGTTCTGGTATCGGGGTGTGGCTTTGGCTTGTTCGAGTGCGTAGTCGTGGAGCCTGCTTTAATGCTTAGAGGGAGAGATGGGGAAAACGGATGGTCCTACAGTACCTCCCCTCATGTACCACTCCTTGTATGCTGTCATAAGGGGTTTTCACAATGGATTAGCTAAATAAGGATGTAGAGCATGCATTAAAAATAATAAGTAGTCTTCTGGAGTTTTTTGTCTTGTTTGTTTGTTTGTTCTATTCATTAATAATTAAAACATACATTCTTTCATTAGGAAATAGACAGACTGAAACATTGAATGTGCTTTTATTTCTTTATTACCTGTTATGTAAATAGATTTACTATGCCCAGGACATCATCATTTCTGGACTGCACAGTCTGGGGTCCACTCTGGTATCCTCATGGTTTCCTCTACTCTCCTCAGCAAACTTCAGAAACAGAAACTGGTGTCCATTACCTTAGTTACCTAGTTATATTTTGGGACAGCCCAGTTTTGGATACCCATCACCATTCTTTATATAGCACAGGATATGTGATATAATCCATTATGTGAGATGGGAGACTTACCCCAATACAAAAGTATTTTTGTCTGAAATGCAACCAATCAAATTTGAATAATGTTTAATGACAAATAGGAATCAGATTACAGTACCAGAACAAATATATCATGTTGTTACTCTCCACAATTGTGTCAGTATGTATTTATGTGTGTGTGTGTGATTACATATATATATATATATATATATATATATATATAATCAATTGCTTCTTGCCTCTAAATGAAGTAATTGCATCTTCAGCTCATCGCTTTTAAACCCCTGAGGTAGGCCCTTCAAGATTACAATGGCACACCACGGCTTCTTTTCTTATTATATTTTTTATTTTTTCAGCAAACACCAGTCCAGCCTCAATTCAAAAACTGAAATCCATAAGGTATTTATTTTGATCGAAATGTTATTTCATAATAACCTGCTGACGAAACTGCACTTAGAGTACACAGTTCACATGTTCGTGTGGTCACATCCTTCAGAAAAATACATAGAAATGTTTAACTCGTTTGATGCCATTCTGCAGTTTCCTTTATATAAAAGGATTTCAGTTTCGAATGTAGGGAAGTCCATGTGAAACATCTAGAGCTGTATTATTTTCTTGACTGGGAAGGATGCATTCATTGACTATTGACTGCCCTATGCAGGACTTCAGCAATGTTAATACAAAAATTGGGTTTTAATTAGAAGTGCTTGAATAGATTATTGAAGTTCAATTGCGGTTTTAATTAAAGATTTTAGTTAAAAAAAAATTATAGAAGCAGCATCATGGCACAATGCATGTGTTTTAAAAACAGTACAGGGCTTTTGAAAACTATAATGTAAAATTATTAAAAGTAATCTATGGAAACAAAAGTGTATGGTCAGAGCACTCCATGGCATATTTTTGCTAAACAGTTTATGAGAAAAAATGTATTGGAGTTGAAGTTGAAATAGCAAATTATGGAAATATTACAATCTGTAATCTGACCCCAATTTGTGCTATTTTTTTTTCTAAAGCTGTTGCTTAGAATATGTTTTTGTAACTTTACAGTTTAACATACTTTAAACAGGAACATTTACAAAATGGAAAAATCTGTAAACAATATATAATCAGCACAAAGACCACAATTTAGCTGCAAAAAAAAAAAAAAAACACTTGGGTCAGTATGCTACAGCCAACAGATCTAAAAATGTGCCTGCAGACACAAAATCTCAATCATCTTAATGTTTGCACAGATCAGTTAAAGGCTGCTGTAAGTCCCCTTTGGCAGCAAATAAAAAACAAATATATAAATTGCACCAGCAATAATGAAAGATTAACACGAACAGTAATAACAATGGTTATCTTTAGAATCAAGACTACTACCCAAAGGGGACGGGACATCGTTCGTTATCACAGAACTACCATGTACTAGGCAGAGGTATGGTCTGCCTGAGTGACAACATATGCAACCTATCGTTTGTGTCGAGTACTAAACCCTTCTCCATAGTATTTTCTGCTCAGGTTTAAAATAAACTTCTTGTGAAAGATGGAAAACAGAGTACACCACATCCAAGTACCAATTTGTCCATGAACCATGCTAATGGAGTGCAGCAATAGGACTTATTAACAGGTCACTGGATTTCACATTGCGAGGACTCTGCTCTGGCTATTTATAAGACAATTACTTTAAAACGCTTCTCAAGAAATGTACCCAAATATAAGCTGGCTTTCTCTACATATTACCATTCCATGACATAGCATTCTATCTTCAAAAAGTGCAAATCTGCACTGTGGCATTTAATGATTTCAAAATACAACAAACATATATATATATATATATATATATATATATATATATACACTCACCTAAAGGATTATTAGGAACACCTGTTCAATTTCTCATTAATGCAATTATCTAACCAACCAATCACATGGCAGTTGCTTCAGTGCATTTAGGGGTGTGGTCCTGGTCAAGACAATCTCCTGAACTCCAAACTGAATGTCTGAATGGGAAAGAAAGGTGATTTAAGCAATTTTGAGCGTGGCATGGTTGTTGGTGCCAGACGGGCCGGTCTGAGTATTTCACAATCTGCTCAGTTACTGGGATTTTCACGCACAACCATTTCTAGGGTTTACAAAGAATGGTGTGAAAAGGGAAAAACATCCAGTATGCGGCAGTCCTGTGGGCGAAAATGCCTTGTTGATGCTAGAGGTCAGAGGAGAATGGGCCGACTGATTCAAGCTGATAGAAGAGCAACTTTGACTGAAATAAGCACTCGTTACAACCGAGGTATGCAGCAAAGCATTTGTGAAGCCACAACACGTACAACCTTGAGGCGGATGGGCTACAACAGCAGAAGACCCCACCGGGTACCACTCATCTCCACTACAAATAGGAAAAAGAGGCTACAATTTGCACAAGCTCACCAAAATTGGACAGTTGAAGACTGGAAAAATGTTGCCTGGTCTGATGAGTCTCGATTTCTGTTGAGACATTCAGATGGTAGAGTCAGAATTTGGCGTAAACAGAATGAGAACATGGATCCATCATGCCTTGTTACCACTGTGCAGGCTGGTGGTGGTGGTGTAATGGTGTGGGGGATGTTTTCTTGGCACACTTTAGGCTCCTTAGTGCCAATTGGGCATCGTTTAAATGCCACGGCCTACCTGAGCATTGTTTCTGACCATGTCCATCCCTTTATGACCACCATGTACCCATCCTCTGATGGCTACTTCCAGCAGGATAATGCACCATGTCACAAAGGTCGAATCATTTCAAATTGGTTTCTTGAATATGACAATGAGTTCACTGTACTAAACTGGCCCCCACAGTCACCAGATCTCAACCCAATAGAGCATCTTTGGGATGTGGTGGAACGGGAGCTTCGTGCCCTGGATGTGCATCCCACAAATCTCCATCAACTGCAAGATGCTATCCTATCAATATGGGCCAACATTTCTAAAGAATGCTTTCAGCACCTTGTTGAATCAATGCCACGTAGAATTAAGGCAGTTCTGAAGGCGAAAGGGGGTCAAACACAGTATTAGTATGGTGTTCCTAATAATCCTTTAGGTGAGTGTATATATATATATATATATATATATATATATATATATATATATATATATATATGAAATACTACTACTACTACTACTACTACTACTACTACTACTACTACTACTACTACTACTACTACTAACTTGTGTTAAGTAACAGTGAAAATATAATGTACAGTACCAAACATGTATGTTAGCTATGGTTTTCCCCTTTTATGAATGTGTGTGGGATATGTGTGGTATTTTTCTTCACAAAATAAAATAGTTTCCATATAATCCATATCACTTCTTCTTTATTGACCTTAGGTGTAAAACAGAGTTAAATAATTATTTAAATAAAATAAATTAACTTAATCTTTTATTGAATATTATTTATATTAAAACCCTTATGGTATGCCCCAATTATGTCTATCTTTCTTGATGGTTCCTGAAATGGATCTCCAGCATGTAAAAGCCCTGAGATTAGGAACAACCTGTCAGATTCATCAAGGATTTTTCACCAAGATTAAATTTGACAACCATTTCTGTAAAACAAACTCATGTCTAACCTTTACATTATAATGTCTTGTACATTTTAAGATAATCATCCTTGCTGTTTGTTAGAGGGCATGTGTATGCAATTTAAATTATTTTATTTTCCTTTAGTTCAAAATAGCAGAAATGTTCCTTTGGTGCAAAGACCTCGTTACACTGAGCCAACTTCTTCTTAATCCACACATATTTTGCATGCATGTATGTGAAACCGAGATAAGAAGAACAGATCTGTTTTTAAACAAAAATTGAAAGAAATTTAGGACACATCTCCATGGATTGATCTGAGAGGAGAATGCATTCTTCAGGTGTGACAGCTAGAACATTTCAGGGCAGGAGTAGCAAAAAAAAAAAAAAAAGAAAAACTATTTAAAGCAGTGAAGAAATATTTATATACAATCCAACACCACACATCAGCACTTCTGATTCTGTGGATTTGGTGTCAACACTTAAATTCTTTATGGAATTATGCACATTTTTGGAAAGAAATGCTAATGCTCACAAGGTGATATCATTGCACATATAATGGTGAATTTTATACAAAATTAAGTACTAATTGATCAAAAAGGAAAGATAGATTGCGTATTAAACCCTGCTTATCTGAAAAAGAGAACACTGCCCAAAGGGGAGGGGTTAAGCCTTTGGTGTTCTCAAATTGAAAGATAACTAAAAATCTCTCTCACTCTCGCTCTCTCTCTCTCTCTCTCCATCATTTCCAATAATAAAAACACCCAAGAGAATAACCTCATTGAAGCTTTGTAAAAAGTATAAATTAGAGTACAAGGGAAAATAAATCAATAAATAAAAAATGTGTATCCCATGCTGGATAGTATGAGGGTATTTTGCCTAAGTTGTTTTGCCAACAGCTATGAGCCAGTGTGTCTGAATGGAAAATGGCCATTTTGTGCCAATTCTTTATTATGCCGCAGTGACTCCGAATGAAAATGGATAATAGATATATTCATGACTGCATTAATAACCCCAGACTTAAACTTTTTTTTCCCTCTTCTCTCAGACTCAAAACTACTTTGCCCTTGGCTAAGCCTTATACTAAATAGATTTATGAGAACATTTTTGTCATATTTTCTCTTTTCCCCGACTGTCAAGACAAATAGACACAGTGGTCCTGACTGAGTGGGATCGCCATGTGGACATTTGCTTTCATTGTAAAGCCATTTCCATTTATATTTTATTCAGGGAGTTTTAACTGGGGTAAATTGGCCAAAATATAATTTTCAGAGATATGCGGTACCCCTTCTTGGAGTTCCATCAAATGAAAACGTCTTTCAATGCATTTGAATGACTGAAATATTACACTAATTGTAATCATGAGACAATGATTAAATGACTGAATTCTGATGGGAATTTTAAGTACAAAAGCAAAAATACAATTAAATATTAATAATTTTATACCTCACAAACTTATATCATGATTCCACATTATAACTGTGTAGGGGTATGAACTTTATTACATCCTTTCCGAAAAAGTACAAGATATAAATTCTACAGTAAAAGAATAAACAATTCCTTTACATTTTCTTCAATGAGAAGTATTACAGTGTTTTCAGCGTTGTTATCCATCAGCCAGTGGTTAAGATTTTCTCCATAAGCCAATGAACAGAGGGTACTCTTTGTAAAGCTCAGCCTGACCCCATTTTAGCTTGACTAACATTTCATATATTTCCAGTTTGTTCCATTTAACTAGACATTAAGATGTTAGGATGAACTCCTGATCTTTTGCTGTATCACCTTTCCCCAGGGGAAATTATCAATTTTTAATTATCATTTCAGAACATTAAGCAGCTGTGCAGTGAAAGAAGGGCACACACACAAGCCCAAATTCCCTGGGAAGATAGCTCAGCAAAATATGACATGTGCAGCTCGCCACAGGATGCCAAGAGAGTTCAGGGTGAGAGCAAATACGTCCACTGCCTACACGTCACTCAAATGGACACCACTGGTTGCGTCAGATACAGGAGACAACAAGAGCCCCCAATTCAGAGAGATTAAAACCCACCTTGGACACTGAAACATGGTCTTATAACTGTGTGGTTTCCAACCTAGAGCGTGTATCAGACCAGTACAGTGTACTGCAGTTGCCATCATAATTCAGGAGTAGAGTAAAGGTGTGTAATAAGAGGAAGCAATCTCTGAAAAGTATGAATAAACTAGAAAAGGAGAAGCTGCTTTCTAAATGTGTAAAAAGCCTATATAACAGAACTGAATCTAATAAAGGGTCCTATTGCCATATTATTGTGTTAAAGTCAACAGGAAAGGGTGGATCAAAGCCCTTAAGAGGCATATGGATTTTTTTCAATTTTAGAGTACATGGACTTAAGGAAAATGAAAAGTCCAAAACCTTTCACTGTCCCCACTGCATCCTCATCAGAAGAAGTACTGCACCAAAACTCAGTTTTGCTTATGTAGGGCACTGATCAGATAATAAATGGATAGCTGAATAGTGGATTTGTTAATAATTCACACAACAAAGCAGGGATTAAACTATGTTTAGCCAAAGCCTTAAAAAGTCACAGTTGACCTTTGGTAATTCTAAAAGTAACTGAACAAAAAAAGTTAAAAATATAACGTCAAAACTGTTCACAGATATGCAACTCTCAGAGTCAGAATAGCTGACAAACCCAACTTTACATTTTAATTAAGATTTTATGATGACATTAAAACATTTTCGAAAAAGCCAGTATCCCAATTATTCAGCATGCAATAAAACATTTTTAAAGTCACCATGGGGTCACAAGAAACACACTCAGCTTATTAAATTATTATCATTTATAAGCACTTTTCTTTCTTAATGTTTGTATTTTTAATTAATTATACACAAATAAAGCACCTTTGTGGCTTTATTTAATTACATGGGGCATGTCTAAAAATTGAAAAGTGTCCTCCCTGAATTAAAGAACTTGTCCCTCCTACGCATTCTGATACGGATTTACAAGCCTCAGAATAAAACACAGAAAGGATTGGACCCGTGTTGTAATTTGCCACAAAAAATGAGCATAAACCACAAGTAAAAATAGTTCCGTAGATGTTTCATAAGTTAGCAGCTTATCCATCCATTATTTGTTTGGGAGAACATAATGTACAAATTAGCAATTTGTTTTAGCTTATATATATATATATATGTGCTGGTTTCACAAATACAGATTAACACTGCTTTTGGACAATCCAATATTATTCTGAGTAGGGCACTACTCGAAGTCAGTAAAACTAGCTGTAAGTGTTTTACATCCCGCTTCAGACCCAGTTATGATTCTGCTGCAGAGGAGATAATATTTAACAACTCCTACTAAGTTGTATGGAAGGGTTTATATATTTATGTCTTTGCATCCCTGCCCAACTGAATTATAGTGTACCTAGAGTTAGTAAACATGATTTTTACATCAATATAAAAGTAGGCAGATAGGGAGGATTGTTTTCAAAACATTCAAATGTAAAACGTTATGTATATACATCTATATCTGCATACATGACCCTTTTCATTTCCTGTACTCAAATGAGCATCACAATTTATATGCATATGTGTGTGGCTGTGTGGAGCACATATATTATTTTAATATCCGCTATGAAAAGGAAAGACTGAAATGTAGTGGAGTTATAGAGGCATGGATGTAGCCAGTTGTTCATTATAATTTGAATTGTACACTTACTTTGCCCCTAAATCACATTCTGCAGGATCCAGACTTTCCTCTAATACATCATATACAAGTAATGTATGGATTTTATGTCTGATTCAATTTCTTTTAGTCTCCAGGTCTACAATATTTGCATTTGAGGTCATTAGCTCTTTTCTGCTATTTCAAGTAGGTATACTATACTGTTTATAGTCCGAATACAACATTCATACTTCTATCAGTTATACAAGCACTGTGTCACGCTACATAGAAGAAGCTTCATTTGTAGTGAGATGCAGCTTTTAGCACAACAACATGGTGTTTTTATGAAGTGGAAGAATTATAAATAAGATGCACATTATGCAAGCTGTTAAATTAAACTGATCAGACATGTACACAATGCATGGGTGAGCATTACATAAGCAAATTTATGGTATATCCTCATCTCAGCTTTTTTCATATATGTTAAACATATGGCTTTTGATTGTATGAATGTTTGTTGCATATTTTTCCTGTAAAGAAGAAAGGCGACATGGTTTTAACAAACATGTAACACTTGTTTAACATTGCAACAGCAATAAAGACAAACATCTTTCTAGGAACCTATGACCAAGTAACAAAATAATGACTGACATTAAAGTGAGAATGACAGAGAATAAAGAACAGGAAAAAGCACAACAGGAATATAATCTAGGGCAAACAGTGCCCTATAATACAAGTTAAAAACTTTTTCTTTCTAGCCAGCTAAACAGTTTTTTTGGCCCTACTCTTTAAGATATAAATTCCATCAGTTTGCAAACAGAGATGTGAACACTACAGTACAGAAGATGACAGATACAATAAGGGGATCTTTTAGAAAATATCAGCACTGTATCTCTCCATGGGTCTGGCTCCAGTTCTTTCTTAAACACAGCAAAAGATGAGATTCACATTCTCCACGTCTTTGCCAGTGATGCTATGAACTGAGCACAACCAATTCCTCTATTCTTCGCAAAGGAAGACACACTGTAATTAGGACAAGAGTTTTATTCCCATGTTGGGTGCCAATCTTTAGACCACACCCGTTGCTGGAACCAGACTTTAGCAGAAGGTGCATTCAGAGTGCCACTGGGGAAGGAAAATCTCCCCTCTATTTAGGCCCTGAGGTAGAAGACTGTTCTTAAGCAATAAAAGATGTAATAATGTGTGCTGGGAGCTGGCTAACTAGCCAACATGGGAACACATCGATCATTTTTTTCTTTCACAGTTCCAAAAGCCCATGACCTAATCATTGGCACTGTAGACAGAAAGCTACTGACTGTGGAATAAACCCAGCAGTGGGATTCTCTGTTTAGCCCTGACTTCTTCCATGTCCATTTCGTCCCTCACTAAGTGAATCGTGCTTGAGAAAGCCAGTAAAATGACTTTTCCCCTTTGTCAAGATGTCTACACGAACCTAGTACAGACATAAGCTGATGCCTAATTCAAGGCGTTTGTCTTCTTCTTAAATGTCTTTTAATGAGAAAACACTTGCATAGATCTGCAGTTTTCTATAAGTGATATCATGATACAGGTAAATCTGAGGTGTTAATTGATTCGCAACGAACGATCCTTAATGTTGTGAAGTTGTTTAATTGCTTTATTCATTATTTAAATATCATGGGACCATTAAATAAAGACAGAACATAGTTAAAAGGGGTATTTGTCAGAACTATATTAATGATTTCATTTACGTGTTGGACAACCATTTCACAATAATGTGGTTATTATTGATTTTGGAATTAACACTGCCTTTGGAATTAACATAAATTTACATCATTAACATGACAGGAAATTATATGAGGCAGTTAACGTGGAAAAATCAGGGGGTGCGTATGCATTATAAAGCAATTAGGATAGTTCAGCCTACAATAATATGTGCAAAAATAGGATTCAGGTACTTTCCTTGTGTCGTATTCTCTATTAAAAGACACCGAGGTTAAGAAGGGGAGAAGGTTTGCTCAAGTATGCAATCTGGGGAGAGTGGAAGCAAGGCAAGGATTACCTTTGGCAAATCAGCCACGACTGATTGCTCTTTCCAATCAGATATATTAAGAGCAGAGAATCAGGCCTTTAAAATTATAATTATTTAATGTGTGATTATCTCTCTTTTTCCCTAGTAATTGTCGCAACAAGCAAAAAGCTCCTGTTTGTGAGTTATAGCATCAAAACAGCAAGCTTGAATCACCTCATTGTGAGTAAGTGGTGTATTTTTAGCAGCTCCATCTTGTTTCCCTTATGCAAAAAATAAATGTGCTTAGCTACTTTTGGTACATGCTGTGCATCATTGATGCATGCAAAAAGTAATTGAAGAAAATATTAAATAGCATGGATATAAAAATAAGTGCATGGATTCTGCTAACTGTAAGTCTAATCTATAAACAGGTCAGTCTCAGATTGGTTTTCATGAGAATGTTTTGTGGAACAAATCATACGTCATGACAAAATACTGCCTAAGGTTGGGGTGAAACATATTCCAAGTAAATGCTCTAGCAACCTCACCTGCTCTTTTACCAAATTACCTGACAGGAAACCAAAAAGCTTGTAAAAGATCTGAGGTTAACAGGTAAATTATTAATCAGCACATTGCTGTTAAACATCGCTGTAAAAGCTCTCTGTGATGGGTATCAAGCTTAAACTGGGCTTTCCATTCCCTCATATCGCCAAGCGTCTTTGTGCAAGCATTCATAAGAGCCCTGATTATATCAAGCTCACCAACGATGACAGCTTAGACATGAATTTCCTTCATGTATATAGGAAAAACCAACAGAATAAAACATAAGCTATTGAGACAACAGAATCCCCTTCACATGAGGTGAATACATGGAGGAGGGAGGGGGGGAGAAAGAGAGAGAGAGAGTGAGAGAGAGAAACAGAGAAATACAAACAAAGTAAGAAAGAGAGAGAGAGAGAGAGAGAGAGAGAGAGAGAGAGAGAGAGAGAGAGAGAGAGAACTTCACAGGGTTATTTTAGTGACTGTATTTCACCATGTCAAACCCCAGATCCTATTCAGTGCAGCTGCAGAACAGCATGTGTGTATGTCTCCATCCGTGTCAAGCCCTTGGGTTATAATATAACACTTGAGGAGGGCCCATTCTTTTTTAGGTTGCCATTTTGAATGAAGGTTTTATTTTAAGATCAATGGATTGTCATGATAATGTGTATTTAATCCTTGGCTTAGGGCCTTAGGAGAAAAATAATGTTCAATTTGTTTACTATTCAGATTGCTTAACTTTATCTCAAGTCATTCACCAAACTAGACACATCTGGTCTGAGTGGGATGACTTACATTTGATGTTGAAAAAATGTAGAAACTGTTAATAATTAAACCAAAAATTAAAATGAATAGCTTCACATTTAAATAAGTTGATTTACAGCGTATTCCTAAAGTTAATTGTAAAACATCTGCATAGCTACTTTTGATTTCATCAACTCACTGCATACTTATCTTAAATCCCATATGAATTATTCACACTTTTCTGGCATTTTTAAAAATGAAGAATGGAGCCATTTGATTTACAAAAATCTCAGGTGTTACGTGAATGCCTACTGAAGCCTGATGCTCTACTACAGATCTAACACTTTTATACTCTTGCTTCATCTAAAAAGTGGTTAAGAGACAGGATAAAAAAGACAGGAAATATTAAAAGGATGTTCTGTTTCACAGCAAATGCACAAAGTTATTACTGTCGTGTTACTTTTTATTTGGAGCCAATCACATTTTTTGTTCTTGAGTTATGTATGACTTTGTGCTGCCACTGTGCAGCAGCATTTTTATAAGTCACCCCAAAACTTTGCTTTATGAGGGGCCTGCCAAGAAGCCATTTGTATGGAATTTGGTGACCAAACTTGGTGAATATTAATTAAGAGATTAATAAATCAAATGAGACCTTATATGATGAATTTGCTTGTTATTTAAAAGCACTATATTGTATCTGAAAATATAGATTTCATGAGTTTCCGGAGCTAGTACGGGACACTGTCAGAATGATGGTCACACAAATAGATGCAGTAGAACAACCTACTTTTTGAAACATTGTTGATGACCATAGTAGATCAAAACATTTTAGAAGCTTCTTCAGATAAAACAATATTTCATGTTCTATCAATTATTATAATCTTAAAATGTAATTGTTTTTGTCATATGGGCTTAAAAGGAACAGCACCCTTGAAAAGTCTATTAGCACAAGGCTTGAAAGCTGAATAATTATTTAATTTGTTCTACCAACAATTATAAACATGGTCTAAGTTGTAAATAATAATGTTTTGTATATATTTTTAAAGATATTACATGTTTACATTAACTCTATACAAAATTATTGAGGTTAATTTCCCATGGACCACTGTTGTTCTTAATAAGCCCACTAAGCCCAGAACCCATTGTACCTCAGATTAAGAAAGCCTTAAATGAATTAATATTACTCAGAATACATCCTTTTCATTCATGAACTTATTTATTTCATTATTTTCATTATGGGGACAAAATGATTAGGCAGAAAAAAATATATAGGGACTTCAATAACATGATGGAAGCATTCTGAGAAGCTGTTTTTGCCAAAGATCTCTGACATGGGACTGCCAAGAGTTTTAATTTTTGACGGTCATACCACTTGTTACCAAAATGGGGTTTTGTTTCTCCAGCTCCCATCTCACCGCACCCACATCCTCCAGCCACTGGACAAGACAGTGTTTGGTGAAGTCAAAAGTAGGGATGCACTAATATGAAAAATCTGGGCCAATACCGATATCCGATATTCTTATAACAAAATTGTACGATACTGATATTTTCCTATTATTTATTGACCTAATAAAGAATGAGAGCAGGTCAGGGGGGTGGAGGGGACTGTACTGCAGTTTGTGTGTGCTATTCATATTTTGTTAAAACTACACAAGTAGAATACAACAAATCGGATGCTTAGTTAGCCACAGATAAAAGCCGCACCATCTGACAGAAATTTAGGTCAGAAATATTGTCGATTTTAAAGCAATCGGCCGATAGCCGATATAGTAATGCTTGATGTGCCTTCCACGGCTCTCAAGCCAGAGAACATCATCAGTGGCTTTGAGAGCACTGGAATATTCCCTGTGAGACAGAGCCAGGTGGAGAGACAAGTGTCCACAAATCATGCTCCTTTTCCTGAAGCTCCTGTGCGGACTTCCACAATTCCATGTGATGGAAATTAGTCTCAGATAATATAAAAATATGATTTTAATTGGTTAGGTTGGTTATTTGAGGTCTGAATTCAATAATCTATAAAATATTAAATGCTTAATACAATTTTAAGCATTTACTGTTAAAACTCTTATTTGACTTATTTGGGACCCATGTGGCCCATGTCACTTTTCACTTTAGCAATTAAATAAGTTAATTTAATTTAGTCAATGTATGACAAAATCTACCACAAGTGTTTAGATGAGAGATTAATCTTTGATATAATACCCACTTTATTGGGAAGAAAACATGTAAAACTAAAAAAGATTTTGGTGGGCTCAATTGGGTCACTTCATGAATTGATTAACCTATCCCTTGGTTTGGATACAGATGACCAACATGTTGCCTAAAGTGATGAACAAAACCACACTGTAACTGTGACAGATGGGTACACTATATTTGAAGACAATTAATTTAAATAATTGGCAAATCAAGAATGTATATACAAATATATATTGATTAGTATACAGTACAGTAGAACAGAGACATCACTAGAGGAGTTAGACCAAGGCAGAGGGTAGCATCCTGTTGTGTACTGATATAAGCCGTCTTATTCTGAAAATGTACACAATAGCTAGCCATTAGTGTACATAACAATGGTGTAAAGGGGGTTTCATCTATGACTATGAACATATTTCCATCATGTACCAATCCAATAGACTTCCCTTGCATAAAAATACCAGGCCTACCTGTAATTACACCACTGGGACAGTGAATCACCACTCATGTCAACCGATACAGGCCTGCATTTTGGAGCAATTAAGTGGGTCACATTTCTAAAGTGGGACACCCATCTTGCCTTGTATGTATTGCTCTCCCCTTATGCCTCATTAGGCCTTTTTCTGTGGCCATCTCAGCATAGATAAGAGTCCCCAGTGAACCATTATGACTTTCCCATTGTCCATTAAAACCAACGAAAGATATGATCATTGGGAATATCACATCTTCTAGAAGCAGGACATGATCCAAGATTTATATAAAAACGAAAATGTAGGGATTAAAAGTGGATTCTTTGCCATTAATAAGTTTTATTCCATCAAATGCAACAGTTTTAATTAAAGTTCCCTAACCCTGTTTGGTCTAATCCCCTGAGCCGACCTATAAAACACTGGAGGGTTTAAATCAAGCTGTAAAAATCCTCAAAGCTGCAAGTTTAAGTGCTAGCCACAGGAGAAAACCAATAAAGGATTTATCAAACATGTCTTGTAAACCAGAGAAGCTTCCAGGCGGACGAAATAAAAGAGAAGCAAAAGGTAAAAATTCCAAGGTCACTGAAGACAAACTGTGGAGCCTGAAGATAGGATGAATGATTTCACCTCAGCGAAAAGTAAAGATTAAAATAAGTTTGCGTATGTACATTTCTCAGATAAGTCTCTTTAACAAGTCAGTGGGTCTCTTTTAAAATAGAAAGAAACCTATTCAAAGTCATGTTAGTATCAAGATGAGAGTTCCTGTCTTTTCACTGTACACATTGTTTCAGGAATGCTTCACGAGAAACAAGAAACTATTCTGACAATCTGAATTGTCCAACTTCACGATGAATTTTATATAGAATATTTAACACAGGCACCTTTTATTATGAGCATATAAACTTACGTCTGAGAAAAAATAGTAATACATAAAACAACTGAATCCTTAATTAAGTTAATTGGTAGCACTTTCATCGTTAATCATCTTGCCGAAATACAATACTATAAACTTATTTTTTCTCAACTTTGAAGTAGCCATAGGAGGAGATATTGCACTAAAATGTGATTATTTAACTTGTCAGGAAACAGCTATTATCGTTTACACTTAACAACTTCTTTCCATTAGGGCTCAACAGTGCCAGTGTTAATCAGCACTTACACAGAGTTAATTCCTCAAAAAATAACACTGAGGCTAAAGAGAGCTCAAATTAAAAATGATCTGTCTGAATGAGTGGCTGAAGTGGAAAAGCTTTTAGAAAAGACAACCCAGCAAGTATTCTAAGTGGTGACTGTACGAGCGCAATAGGAAGGCTATGCTGGGTACAGAAAGGTGCCCATTCAAATGAAATAAGTTAGAACTTCTTATGATTTACTATACTGTACTTACTATACACATTCTTATTGTTTTAAAAATAATTACCTTACAGAATGATATCCTCTTGCTTTCAGTAAAACATTATTAAAGTGTGACTAAGTTTAGAAGACCAAATAACACAAAAAGCGTAGTTGCAGAGCATTATGGGTTTATTTGTTGTAAGGGTGAATATTAATATTAAGTCTGACAGTGACTGGTGGTGACCCCATCAGATATATATATATATACTGTATATATATCCCATATATATATATATATATATCCCATATATATATATATATATATATATATATATAGATAGATAGATTTTTTATTATTATTATTTATGTAATTTTTAAGTCCAGTAAATGAGAAAAAAGGCAGAAACACTCATTATTGTATTTGATGTTTTGATGTTTCTTTTTTTTTTACTAATAACATTAAAAAGATAGTTACATCTTTATGACAGCAATAAAGCATGAACGCAGCTGTCTAACCCTTGCAGCTATAGAAAACTTTATACAGGGGAATATCACCATGGTGCAATAGAGAGAATTCACTTTACCTGAACACAGCCAGAAAAAGGCAAAGTGCGGTACAGAGTTTTGGAAAAATAATGTTCAGCAATTCAAAAAACAAGAAACAGAGAACATTTCAACATTATTAAAACCAAACACAGCTAATAGGAGGAAATGAACTCACTCACCTTTACTGGCACTCTCCACATGTTCAAGTTCATCTGGGAACTTCAGGATCTCAGTGAACTTCTCCTCAAACTTTTCTACAAGGAAGTGCAGTAGTGTTGTCTTTTGGTCAGTGGACTTTGTGTCTCTAAGCTGAAGGAAAGAGAGACAGACTAGCAATGAGTACAGACAGCAGGAAGCATTCAATCGAACACAAGATAAGCATGGTCTATATCAGGGCTTCAATCGACGAGAAAGGTCCACACTCAAGAAATAATTTATGAAAAGTTGTGCATTTTAATAGTTCATAAATATTGAGATCATTAGCAAACAAGTAACAAGTAACATGTTTAGCCTGTAGGCTTCATCAGTGCCTATAATATTATTTTGTATTATATGTGACGTTTTGCTGTGTTAAGTGTTGTTGTTCAGTATGGAATACAGATTAGTCCTTTGTGACGTCAGTTTTGTTTTCCTCTTGCTATTTTGTATATAATTGATCATGGTTGTAAAACTTTAGTCTCTCTCATTGATGAACAATTATCTCTTAAATACTATGTTTGATTTAATGCAAATTGTCTATCATGACCTTAATTGATTATGGCTGAATAGTTACTGTATTAATTGTGATTAATTAATTCCACGTGTTTTATAATATTTACAGATGCTTTTCTTATGTCTATGATGAACATGTGTGTTACTTGTTACTTGTTGCTAATGACCAGAGTATTTACGAACTATTAAAATGTATACGTTTTGATAAGTTATTTCTTGAGTGTGGATCAAGAAATGAATGTTACTATCATTGGTCTACACACCATAATTGAATTTACTCTTTTCCTATTTTTAAGCGCAGGGTTTCTCTCTTTTTCTTATAAGACACATCAATCACTTCCTCCCAACCACCCCTATAGACCCTTAAAACAAAACTCACTTTCAGTGAGAAACATATAGTAGTCCTGATATGCAGAATTGTGTAATTCTGGTAAGATATTTTAATTGATTTTATATTAGATTTTTTAAATATAACGTGCCTGTGTAAGGGTGTCTGCTTCAAAATTCAGGCACACGTGAATAAAAAAAAAATAGATTACAACAGTAAGTTTCAATAAAGGCAAGGTAATCTAATGATATACTCTAATAGTGTATGGTTTAGGGTTTCCCTTAGACTGCATCAGTGTTTTTTAAAACAGTATTTAACTGGTACATATTATTATTACTGTAGAACAGCTCCAAACAGAACATGTCCCTCAAAATAATGTTATTCTTCACCCTGTCAAATAAGTAATGGAATGAAAGAAAACATTTTGCAACAGATAAGGTATTATCGAAATCATAGTTCTGTATCTGGTATTTAGGAATGCAGTGCATCTGTATATGGTTCTACATTTATTAAACCCCCTCAAGCATGCTTTGAATATTTTTTTAATACAGTGTTCCCTGACTTGAAAATGGCCCATTTGCTTCACGCTAATGAATGAGACTCACCCCAGTAGCGTATCACTGCAGGTCAGAAGAAGTAACAGAAAGCAATAAGGTATTTTGACAGGACCAGATAAGCATTTATCTGCATGAGTCAAGGTATTAGCAAGTATCTGTCAGGCATCAGGAATACCTAAACAACATTTTGAGGAATCTATTTCTACAACTGCTGTTAAAAAAAAATTAAAAACACCCCATTGTTTACAATAACAGAAGGCTCTGCAAGTGCTTCAAAGATACATTGGCTGACTCATGTAATACAGAACACTGATTTACAGCATAAAGGACATTAACAAACTATAGTAAAAAACAAAACAAAAAACAAATCGGAAAATACTGAATTAAGCTCTATGTCATGAACAGCAATAATAGGACATAACAGTCAGCAAAACCTCAGCCACACAAGCCCAGATACCACTTCATTGTTCATCATTATCATTACTACACACAAATAATATTATTTCCTGACATCCCAATTACACAGGCAGTGTAGGAAATAAAGCACCAGTGCCTGGGGGAAAACAAGAGCCTTCTTTGGCTAGCACAGTTTAATCCTTGCTGCATCTCTGACTATGCATTAGGCAAAAAACCATAGAGCCCTGTGATTCTTTATGACCTTTCAATGAGAAGTCCGTGGCAAAATAATATGTGGGAACCAAATCCTTTCTTCCCTCTCTTAAAAGTTACACTGATTCAAGTGATTGGTTCATTGATGCATTCATCCATTTATACATTCCCTCACGAGATGCTCTCTGCAGTATACTTTTTCTTCTTTCCACTTTTTTCCATTTTTTTTTAAGAATGAATGCATTTGGGAAATACGCTTTTGTCAGAGGCACGAACATTATCCCACCTTGCCTTGTATATCAATCAAACTGTGATAGGTCCGGGGCTCTATTAAGTGTGGGTCTCCAGTTTAAAATAAAAAATGTCATTTATGTAGCAGCAGTAACAGTAGCTGCATAAGAAATAGTCTCTGGGCTGAGATTCTTTTCATTTTGCTCACCAACTAGTCTACCAACTAACAGCTGACTTTTTTCAATCATGCATCAGAAAATCTACAGCAAGAAAAACAAACCATCCCACGCTAGTACTGTATTAATGTGTATATGTTTATATATTACTAAATATATATGAAATGAGGGAAAAAATATATTCCATACTGTGCAACATCTGTTCATCATATCTTACACTAATATATTGACATTATGCTTCAAGGTGTTTGAGAGAGAGAGACTTATAAATAGGTATATCAATAATTCTAAGAATATCATCAGCAGAGAAGCAGTGCATATGTGCAATTCAGATTTGTATATCAGATTTATATATCAGATTTAAAGCAGTCCCTCCCTACATGATTGCATACTATTATATATGATTTCCCCATAAGTTTCAGTTACCTCAGTAGAACAGGTCCAAGGTGGCACTGCAAGATTGGAATATTTTCTTTTTACTGCACATTAAACCTATTTCTTAAACCTACAGTACAGTTTGACTAAGAGTTAGACCAAATTAAAACCTACCCACAAATATGTACAAATCTGTAACCTATCGTGGTTTAATGTATTGTTAATGCCACTTTCTACTATTTATAAATCAATCAATCAATTATAAACTTTGTAATTTGTGGATGGGTCTAAGTTAAGATTGAAAAAGACAAACAATGTCTGTGCTGTGTGACCAAATCAATGAATTCTATTCTATCTCCGGATAAATTCCTTTTAACTATTTTATGTACCAACTATTACGAGGAGTTAGGATAACTGTAAAGAATGCTGCATCACTGTAACATTCAATATAATGCAGACATTTACACTGCTGATGGGAACTAAATAAGGGCAAAGACAATGTTGATTGGTCAATGACAACTCACTCCCAGATGTAGTGCTTCCAGGTTAAAGTGGGTTGACATAAAAATGTGGGGACTGTCTTACTTTATAGAGTTCCTTGACACACCTGTGGGTAAAATCTAATCCTCTTATGTGCACCTAATACACTGTTCTGTATCAGGGCCCCTCTCCCAACAAAACAGGGGCTGTGAAAGGGGCAATGCCTCTCCGTTTTTACAATCTGTGCTTCCGCTTGACAGAGAAACGCAGAGGAAAGCGGAGTCAACAGGACAGCAGGAGCAGCTAATGCTAGAAAGGCTTCAGGGTTGCATTAAGGAGGGCAGTGGGGCTGAGTAACCTTATCTGCCTCTCTGGCTGAAACAGATTGCCTGCTGTCAAGTCTTAACTTCAGGATGGCTGGTTTGAGAAATAAGACGACTTCCACATCCCTCAGCTCAGCTCCACGGCACACTGCATATCTTTGGAATGTACACGGCACCCATAAAGCTGTAAACACATGCAGCAGTCTTGTTATTAACCTTTTTGCAAGTGTAATGACCGCAACTATTCTGTGTGCAGTATGGCAACGTCCCACTGCCAACAGGATTATTTTACTGGAGACAAGATTGCTCAACATGCAGAAATGCTTTATTAAGCAAACTGCAAATAGATGTGGTATTATGTGAGCACAAACACAAACTGCGTTTATTTCAATATGGGTTTCCCATCTACGGTTGGTGTCAAAGGACTGAAGTCCTAACAATTTCACGGCATGTTAAAGTTTCATACTGACTGCACACTTCGGAGATGTCAGAGAGAGAGAAATTCAGCTTCATTCAGGTGCTAATTCTTTGATCAAATCCTCAATACTAGTAAACTAGTGGCTTCTTTACCCTAGTGCACATATACCTGTTACCATTTCTGGAACACGGTAGCACAGAACAGAATCAATGCAGGCCTTTTCTGTCTATTCTTTGTTTTTTCCTCCGCCCGGCAACCTGACATGGTTCAAAGTAATCGTCAGGGTTAAACATATTTTGCGATTTGAACATAATGCACGAGGCAGAAATGATATCGGTTGTGTGAAATATGGTAAATTGTGAGCAACATTGAAACCCCTGCTGTAATCAGGGCATGATTGCACTGGAAAGCAGTGAGCAGTTTGATTAAGCTCTGTTCAGTCGGCTCCTCTCTATTACCTTGTTAGTCGTATGATTGCATACAATTCAGTTACCAAACAACTGAAAAGCAGCACATTCAGATCTGATGCTTCCACTTTAAAAAGAAGAAATGAAATAACTTGGTGATTCAAAGTGTTATAATCATTAGAGTAACATACAATTATGCGTCAAGATTAATAACTGCATGCATATTAATGTGTTTCTGCAGGATCACTAATAGCATTATGAATTGGTTCATTAACCGATTGGGTCTTTAATAAACCAACAACTATAGTTATTGCACAGCTGCCTGACAGCAAAGCATGAAGTAGCATTTTTAAATGATACACCCCCACAAATGAATATTTCTTGTTGATAGTCAGTCCTCCACCCCATATTAAGCAGGGTGCTATTGTAAAGATTTATGATTACTTCAAATTATGTTCAAGGTGAAAGGATAGTTTATCATTACGATATGTAAACAAAGGTGATATATTTATCTAAATAAAAGGCAGCAAATGATTACTGATTCAAGGGACCCAATGATCAATAAAGCTTTTAGCCTGAAGAGGCAGCTGTACCCCTTTCAAAGTAAGGGAATCTGCTCAGGATTAAACAGTGATTGTTTTCAGGTAGAATAAATTGCTGTGCAAACCGTAACTTAAAAAGATGGAATTGATTAATCCATTAAAGAAGTAAATTCAGGAATTGCTTTATTACCTGTATTGTGCTATTTATCAGTTTATCTATGAGTGTTATTATTATACCACACGCTTTAAATGTGATCTTCTTAGTCCTAGGAATTCTAATAAATGGAACAGAGAATCATCAGTGAATTATTACAGGAGTGTTTCCTATAGAGCATTTTTATTTTTAAACGGTGCTGTGTTTGAGCATCCATTATATAAATTGCCTCCAATTTCTCTCAGAGAAATTGGCTATAAATGACATGAAGCTGAGGGACACATTTCAGCTGCAATCTCTGAAATGACAAACCCTTACAAACGACTTCTTCCAGTATTAAAAAAAATTATCCCAACAGAAAACAACTACAAAAAAAAACACACACAGAAAAAACAATAAATATCAGCTGTTTTTTTTTTTTTTTTTCTGGAATGCTCTTTTCATCTAGATAGCTAAAACTGGTCATTCAACAAAGCTTTGCAAGCTTTTTTTCTGTTTGAGGTCTAAAGAGGACAGTTTTCTGTGAACAAGGAGATGAAGCATAACCATCACTCTTTGTGTTCCCATATTTTGCAGATTCTGTCTTCTGACTAGCAGGATCCCCCACTACCCAGGTCGATATTGTAAAATTTCAACTCGGCACCTTGGTAAATCATCTTCTGCGACATATCGACTATTGTTTCCTTCTATATCTCAATAGAAAATCCGCAGAACAGTTAATATGGAAGGAATCATGAACGCTCCAGTGCATATATCAAAACAAGCCGTGCTGCTTGCCTGTCGACACAGCACACGAATCCTAATGTTATTCTCTTTATTTAAACAAAATTAAGTCCTGCACTCGCTCTGCCATGGGGTGTTTACAAATCATTGCTTTCCTCAATAACATGCAGCACAGTAATAGAACAGGCGTAAAGATAATGTATTTTAAAGGCTTTGCGATTACCATAAAGACATTAGGTCTGTGCTGACTACCTAGGCAGGTTTAGCGCATGCCTGCCTCCTCTAATTTCGAAAGCTGTCATGAAAAAAATGGGCTTTGCAAGGGCTATATCACAATTTTATAAAAATATTCATTAAATAATATGAAAGTGTTCCTTTCAATTCTGTTCTACACAAACTTGCTTTTAATAGAGCTTTTAACAGCATTCTAAAACACTACGTTCCCCTCGTGTTGTCTAAAAATACATTACAGCACACTGTCGCTGGTGTTTACCCTAAAAATAGAAGCTTTGAGCTTTAATTTGTCATCTTGTTTCTCCTACTTCATAAAAAGCAATGACTGTACTTTGTGCTGACAAAGAAAACTAAACAAAATCTGTTAATGTATTATTGTAAAGTGCTATAAAACACTGCACATGCAGAAGATGAACGTCTGCTATAATCATGGAAAACAGTGCTTCTGTTTTTGGCACAGCAGCAACTACTGCCGTCTTCTGTTCGTAGAATTATATATTTGTTATATTTATAAAAACACACACAGTTATAACCTTTTACAACTAAAGATCTGAAGCAGAATGAGGAGGACCATCACAGTAAATGTATGCTGCTTTCCAAGTTTTAAGAATGGTCGTTTGTAGTTTTCTTTAGTACGAGTTTCAATACTGGGGATCGAATCAGATTTTTTCCTTTTCCCCATTTCAAACACAAGTCATCTTCAGTTGCTATATGTAAAGATGATGCGGATGTTCCATATTACTAATTAACAACCTCTACTAATTTGAGAATGGAAAATCCAGATGTGAAAAGCAGAGGGGGAAGGGGTAAAGTAAAGGATGAAACCTATACAACTGATTGGTACCCTGCAAATTTTACCAAAAGACAGCTACGAATACAGTTTATTTCTCATTTGAGGTGGCAGAAGCACATAGCAGTGACTTAAATAGCACAAGTTTCAGAGCAAAACACACCATTGAACAATTGCACCGTAATCCTTGTTTCCATTATTCACATCCTGACTTGTCTCTAAACGTATACATTAAAAGTCTAATGATATCAATTGCACCATCTCGGCTTGCTGGGGTGTGTCCTCGAGGCTGCTGCCTGTCGAACGTCACTCACAGCTGCTAGAGATTTGCCCTTCTCCAGTCTGTGCCGCGATGGAGGCTTCTGTGCCTGGCATTTCTCCAGCAACTGGGAGACGTCAGACAGACAGCAGCCTTGGGGCGATCCCCCTGCACGAACGCAAGGTGACATCTTTAAAGTAATTGCATTGGACTTGTAACTTTTAAGTTGAAAAACTTATCACGATGTGAACAGTGAGAAGAGTGACAGGCACATGGGTCTAACAGTTGAAGGAACACATGGTGATATGCATAATGCTAGTTTTGTTTGGAACCCCACTACTTGATAATCAAGCGCTGTATTTAAGCTGGGAGAGCAGCTCTTAAAAGTCCCACATATGGGTTATCAGGAACACTTCCTCACATCAGCAAACACTATTTATTCAGTGCCTACTGCTGCATATTTATTACTGGTCTAATTAAACTGCATTTTCGAGCTCATCATCATCTCAGACAAAATTAAATCAGGTACCTTATTATTTATTTATAGCCTAGGTTATTAAAGTTTATTAATAACCATGCACTTGCTGAATCCTGACATACTGTATCAAAGGTGGTAAGCACCTTGAAACTACAAGAGCTTTGTCGGTCTGCAAGTGATCTTGAAATATTAAAATATCAGTTATCACTGCCTGGTTTCTTGCACTAATCAAAAACCTCCTAATTGTCACAAAAGTGAATGCTTAATATGTAGCATACCATTTGAGCTAGAAGTAGATAATGACTGCAGTACGGGTCACTGTTATTGGTTATGTTTGGCTCAGGATTCACAAGTTAAATTAAGTTGGCAAAAAGTTATTTCCATACATATGGGGAGAGCACAGAATATTTGTGTTAAACAGACTCCTCTTAAAAAACACACTATAGGCAAAAATGGACAAGCTGTCTCAGAGGTACAATAGCAGTCCAATGTGTCCTGCTTTTACCAGTACAGCTGAGAAGTGTGTGTGTCTGGTCTGATATATTAATTTAGGATGCATTCATTTTAAATATCTTGTTTTCCCTGAATGCAACAGGGAAGGAAGAATTCTGCAACACATCTATATTCCCCACTTATTGGAATTAAGGTGAAAACATTATAAACAATAAATATGTGTGATGTTCGAGAGTAATTGACTGTTCATGTATGGATAGTGCAAGTTGTTTTAGTTGTTCACTTTGTGCCCTTTAGTTTAAACATTAATTATGCATAATGTAAAACGTATTGATAAAATCATTTAAGGAAGAAATGGGGACAGTATGAGGTCTCCAAATTGTCATTGATGGAAATTACAGTCAGTAAATGTTCAGTGCGCTCTGGGTAAAATTAAATATAGCACATAAAGCTGCAGCTTTTCTAATTCTATATTATTTAAATGACAATCAGATGGAAAGGTGTTTTACAATGGAGAAAAAAGGTCACAGGTCTTTCAGGGAGTGTTTTGCAATTATAATTTTCAGAATAATCAAAATAACACAGCTGCTTTAGCACTCAGGTTTATGCAGAACATACGCAATCTGGATATATGCTGACATAAGTCTCTTCGAAGAGATAAATATATATTGTGTATTAAGTATATTGTTATTAACCTCTCTACATCTGAGTTCATGTAGAATATAAAGATTGGTAATATGTGTATTAAGTACAATCAAGCAAAACTATGGTATGAAGTTTCATTCAGTACTGCTTGACCCATGGGGCCTAACCTGGACTCTAAACAATGGAATTAAACCTGTTAAGTCGCTTGTATTGCTTATAGCTTTAAAACAGGAATACAAGATGATTACAAAACATATTGCCAGTAAGGCCAGTTGTTGAAGTTTGTGCATTAAAACAATGTTTTCTTTTATATGTGGTTTTATATACAACCACATCATTTAGGTTTATGTTTCAGGATCAAAATCACATCAACTTTCCCCTAATGAAACATTAAATCCCCAGAACGATGTGGTATATGTGAACATGTTTTAAATTATAGGAGTTTACAAGGAAAAGAGATCAGAAAAGTCATCACTGCCCACCTCCAAAAAAAAAATTTCAGAGACTGACTGGCAACAACACTGAAGTAATACATCTAATTACTGATCTAGTCAGCAAGGTCACAGCCTTCACAAGAATACAACAAATTAAAAACATCTAACTATTTTGAAGCACTTCAACAACAACAACAAGCTTCTGAGGGTGGAAATGAGGCCTGCTCATACAATGTATGTTGGTCTGCCATGATGATCAACAATAATATCAAAACTATAGATTAGTATACAGCAATTGGTCTATGTAGATGTGGAGTTGGAAACACAGTATGATTGCATCTAAACGATTACAAAAAAAAAAAAAGATCACACAAACAATACATGTCTGGGTTTATGATGACCCACAAATACTCAAATTGAGCCCAGCGCACCTTTCTATAGAAAACGAAGGAAAGTAATATGTATAAGTGGTCTCATAAAAAAATACTTAGAAAAAAAAAACTGGTGCTGGTCACAAGAGGGGAGATCTGTGTATGCCTGCCAAACTCTACACTCCAGTGCATCAGAAAGCTTGTTCCATATTCATTCCCCACTGTGATCACTGTGGTATTGGAGCTGCATGCTGTGAGAGCTAATTAGCACATCCTACCTCTTCGTGCAGAATCTAGCAATCTCTTGCTAATAAAACTGCCGTCAACAACCTCCACCCCCCCCCACCATCTTCATTAGATAGGAATCAATCATGTGATCAAAGTGTGTAATCAAACTTTAATTTAGTACATTTTTAATTTAATTGTTTTTACACCCGGTATATAATAAAAAAAAAGTGTAAAAAGTGTGATATGTGTGATATTATGCATTTGCTGTTTGGACCCTCCCCCCCCCGCCTATCTTTTGCATGTGAATGTGAATTTATGAAACACACAAAGAAAATAAAGCAGTTTGTCCTAGTTTTCTAGCAAATCTGAGTTCAGTAAAGTTGGATTTATACAAACTTAAGAGAGGTTTTTACTTGTTTTTATCTGTCTTTTGTTACCACTAGGCGCAGACATATGAATAATTTCAGCACAAAGCAGCAACAAGGAAGTCTAGTAAAAAGAACAGAATGTAAGATCCTATTTGTGTTCCCTCTACATTTTTTGTTTAGTGGTATTTATTTATTTATTTTTTGCTGTCAATTTGTCTAAACTCAGTGAAAGATTAAACTTGCAATGTTGTTATCATTGACAGCCCAAACTACTGCTAGTGTGAGTGGATGTGTTGCTGACATTCCCCAACTACAAAAGGGTCCTGACTGGTAAACAGTGAAACCCTGTGGTTTTAGGAGATTACTCAGTCATTACCTTTATCGGAATGAGTCACAAGTTTATTAGGAAGATGACGATCATCTGCTTTGAAGAAGCCAACGAAAAATAGCCAATACCTACGTACATCCATGCCGTAAAATAAGTGCTTTTTCTCCTGTGGTGTTATATTAGTTTTATTATCAATCTATATATAAACCTACAATGATTCTCTGATTGATCTGAATAAAGACAGAAAACAAATTAAAAAAATCAAATAATAGATGCATGTAAAACATAGTTCTTATTCAGGCAATTATGGGAATTGTTTTAGATACATACATATAGAAAAGATTTCAGTATAAATAATAGTGAAGCACTCTGTATAACACTGAAAATAGGCAGCAATACACATTCCCTTTCTTTCAACCCTTCACAATTACACCTACACATACATCCTCTTAGGCATCAATAGTACTACAGCTTTTTTAATCTTCCAAAGGGGAGAGCACACACAAACTGAAAAGGCAGGAGCTCATCGTCAGGCCTAGCTCGAATCTCCTCCTCGCCACAATCTTAATCTCACGCTCTTCCCTTCAACTTCAGTGCAGATGGAAGTTGCAGCCGAGTCAAGGGCTCGTTTGATCTGCCTCTTTGAGGTAAAACGCAGTTTCCACGGGCTCAGGTCTAGGTAAAGGGGTCCAAGCCGTAGCGAATTGGCAAGGATCAAGCAGTCACCTTAGGTAATAACTGCTTTATTGAGGCTCTGTGCACACTCAGCACTATCTGACACAAGGCCTGTCACTTGTATTGTTCCTCATACTGAAGTGCACAGCCCTGCATCTCATTTGTCAATGACAAGAACCCAAGCGTAGAATCGAGGTGCTATATTCCATAAGCCCCCTTCTGATTGCCCAGCAGTTTGTATTGAATTTTTGTGACTCTTTTTTGAGCCTCCCCAAATCAATGACGGTGACAGCATAAAGGGAAGCTAACTTTTTTTTTTTTTTTTTTGAGTTTTATATATACAAAAAACACACTCAGAGTTAGCACATATCAGTTTTTAAAGATTTAACCCACAGGATTAGTTCTTCATGAAGCAACTATGCAGCAAGGGGAAGGTGGTAGGAAAAACTTAAAAATATATATATGAGCATATCATATATTCAAGGCAACAAGATATGCAAGATAATTAAAAACGCTGAGGTAAATACATAGTTATTTATAATTAGTGTGGGAAATAAAGATTCCCTTTCAATTCAAAATGCAGAGACATACAGCATGGATCCAGTACATTATGACTTACTGCCCCCATGTTCCCCATGTAATCTTGAAAGTGTTTCATTCAGCAGGAAATGAGCAGCAGAGTTCAAATCCAACTTCTTCACATAAGTCTGGCGGCTGATATTACAAATTCCTATAATTTCTTTTCTGATTCATTTGAGATTCTGCTTGTGAAATTCACTGCTCCAATAAAGTGTCAAATTTGTTTGTATATTTAGCAAACAACTCCCTAGAGTCACAGAGCCCACCCCGCCTAATCCCTCCAATACTGTGTATATGCTATTTAAGGCTTTAATTCACTTTTAACCTTCAAATTATATGGGTACTGTTAATTGTGTATAAGAGCATGTGTAGTTAGTCATGTTCTCATTGCTTAGATTGATCGCTAAAATGAAGGCTGGGATTAAATCAAAACTGTGACCCACCAGCGAATTATAACCCAAGTACATGGTGACAGAATTTTAAAGCACAAAAGAAAGTAGCTTCTGGCAAAACAAAAGCTGCCAATAAGAACCAGTTTATAATTTGTGACTGGTGAGTGGGTCAAAGTTCTGTTTTAATACCAGCCTAATTCGGAGGATAAATATTACAAATTAAAAATTAATATTAAACTTTGATCTTAAATTCAATATTTAAAGAGGTACTTATTGTAATACAAGCAAAAGCAGTCCGAGGCTCTGTACTGGTTACGGTTATTGATATGGATGGATGGATGGAAGCAAAAGAAGTTCCTAGTCTGGGGAATTACCTGTCTTCTCTACCAATAATTTCAGTCATGTCAGCTCTGATCACTTAATTTAACTAGTAGAGTTTTGGCATCAAATCTCTCTTCACTGACAATGATTATGTGTGAATCTTCCAAGTTCTAATTTGTGTATTCCAATTTCTGAACTGTGTGTTCCATGCTCCACTGCACATGCCTGGGGAATCCTGGCAAATGATACAGAAGCCACTGTCGTTTGGACGGACTTGCCCAGCTTCAATATTAAGTCTGGAATACTGCTGTCTGAAATCGTTGATAAGCATCGCCCCTTTGTAATCTTTTAATCTCACTTACTGCCATGATGAGTGTTTGTCTTGTATGTGTGACAGAAAACCTTTTAGCTTTGGGCAATGCCTTGGGCCTCTGCCATTTTTTGTGTGTGAACTCTCTATCCATTTAAATTATCACTTTTCTGACCACTGGGGCTCAGACAGTCAAATGAAAAAGTGTCAGAGAGCTGAAAAAAAGGGAAAACAATCTTATAATTATTATTATTGTCATTTAGCTGACGCTCTTATCCAGGGTGACTTACATTTGTAACCATTTATACAGCTAGGCATTTTACTGGAGCAATCTAAGTGAAGTACCTTGCTTAAGGGTACAACAGCACTGTCCCACCCAGGATTTGAACCCACAACCTTCCAGTCATGAGTCCAGAGCCCTAACCATAATCTAACCCTAATCATAATAATAACTAGACTTGTCCCCATGTGGAGTAGCCCTGTCTGTGACCCAAGTAAATTACATTTAAAGTCCTAATTAACAGTTACCGTGTAAAACTGTGAGCAGTGCAGCTCACTGTGTTTGTTGTGGTAAAAGCACGCACCTACATGTCTTCTATAGGAGAACTATGACTATGTTGATGTTTGGACTTGTCTGTTATCATAACGAGTCCATTATATGATGTAATTGAAGGGTTGTGTTCATGTAGCACAGATTTCTGCATTACAAGAATGTGACTAAAAAAATTGTGCTGTAATTGTTTGTTTGTACAGACCTATAAGGGGAATTGTGTGCAAATAATTACACACGTGAAAATAATTAATTAATCAATGAATAGTGTGTGCCTTATAGGAAATGCTTATAAGTGCACTGAATACAATTTATTTATTTATTTTAAATACTCAACACCAAAGAGTTAATGTTTTGTGGTGAACGTGCTATACTTACATCATTACTGAATATTAAGACAAACAGACTGTTTTAAACCTCTTAGTAAGGAATGTGATGTAGCTTATATTGCTAGACCAAACCATTATGACACATAATAATAACTGAAGTTACGTAAATGAATGTGTTAGGGAATGATTATGCCTCAGAAGTCAATGTAGTTCGATGTGTATGCATAATGGCATAATACATTAGTTGACGTTTGTTATTGTGAAACAGGAGGTCCTCTAACAGTTTGCATCAGGTCAAATGCCTCAACAATCAATGCAGTATTGTGTAGGCCTATATGTTTAGCTTAGCCTATATGAACGTGAAGCACATGAAAAGAGGATGCCACACATTAAGTGTTGATCAGAGTGTGGTAGTGGGATCTCACTTTGTTTGATCAATTCAACTACACACCATTGCATTGCATTTGCTATCTGTTTCTCTGTAAGTTCAAGTTCAAGAATGTGTAAAACGTGTAAGAAGAACATGTCAGACATTTTCTTGCGTGTAAACAATTGGAGTACAGTTATATGTTGATCTATGGAAATATTCAATTGTTTCATCTGCAGACTGATACAATTGTATCTGTTCTATTTCTTTACAGTTTTAAATGTATGCATTTATACTGATTTGTGTTACTTGCCTAAGATGTATGAAAAGAGAATGTGTCTGTTAAAATTCAGTTGATTCATCTGCAGACTGATGCATTCATGTTGTCAGTTTTGTTCAGTTTTAAACGTGTGTTTATTGATATTGCATTGTAAGCTATTGTGTTGTAAAAGACTAATAGGTAATTTCTGTTTTTAAAAAATGTAGTCAAAGGGTAAACATTTGGGTAATTGATTAATATGTATAACAAACCACTCGTAAAAATGCAGTGCAGTTCAATAATTGTACTTAAATTAATAAAACTGCCGACTGTAAAGAGTTAACATTTCACCTGAAAATGTGGCGTACTGGCATTGTTAAGCAATGTAATGTGTTCTTGGTAATATGATTCCATTGCTATAGCAGTTACGTAGGCTGTTACACATCCTTAATCCTTGCACATGTGTCAGAGTGCACACATTTGTATTATGGTGCATAAAAAACAGTATTACTCCACTTTCCTTCAGTGAATTGATTCAAATATCTGTCACGTGTGCTATAGCTACATAACTGTACAGCTTCAAAACTGTAAGACAAGCAGCCTTCAAAAGAGTCTGCGTAAATTAGAAGAATAAAGATCTGATACTAGATCTCCATGCAGACATAATCATAATAATACAATTATATATAATGTATGAGATTAATTACATATGTAAATAGATAGCTAGATAAATAGAAATATGTTTGTGTATGCATGAGTGTGCTGTGCATTTGTGTATCAAAAGGAAACAATATCTTACCACTTTAAACTGTGTATCAACTCCATTAGGTCATGGCCATTAATTCTCTTTTAGGAAGCATCAAGTTTATTTGAAAGCATTTGCACAATAAAACATTTTAAACAAAGCTTTCAAATATTCCACACCACCCGGATACAATATCTTCAAAACATTCACAATTTGTAGTTGAATGTGAATGTTTGAACAGTAATTAATTTATATTTATATTTACAAAACCTAGCTGTCCCTATTTTCTCTGTCTTTCACATATTGTTACACAAGTATGGTATATATAATATAGGCAGATATAAAGGCAAATTCATGAAACATTGTATAATATTTAAGCACACAGTCACGCATTCATTATAAACATACAATAGATTACAAGGCATGTAGTTTGATAAGCCTATCCCTGAAGGACAAAGGGAGGAAAGAACAGTTCTAATGATCATAATGTCTAATTTAAAGCTTTTTCTTTTTCTTCTTTGAAAGCTGCTGTAACTAAGGAATACGATTTTTCCCACTAGGTTGTTTTCATTTTATTTGAAGTTTGTAAAATCTTTCTGAGGATTCCTCAGAGTCTACCTTTCCAGATAGATGTCAGATCTGGGCTACAGAAGTTACTTTTTTGAAAAGTCTATGACAGGAAGCCAAGAGTCCAAAACAGAGGGCTGGATTTTTCTCTTTTCAATAAGATTAAAGTTAACTGAAGCTTAAAAGAGCCTGCATGCCCTTTGTGTCCTAGGCAGATGATGGCCAGAATATAGCATTACAGGATTTTCACAGATAATAACATCAATCCACTCACATCCAGGATGAATCTCTGTTTGGATTCGGCCCAGATCAAAGAAATCACAAGTCCATTTCATTTGAAATGATATCTATAGATGCATACATAACGCTCCAGTGCCTTGGAACTTCTTGCTTATTTTGTTGTTGTTGTTTTTGCTTTTTTCATTGCTGTTGTTGTTGAAGTAAAAAGATAAAAAATAAAAAAATAAAATAAAAATAAAAAATACTCTATTTACCTGTTAGAAATGCCAAAGAGGTAAGGGAAATGAAAAATGCTTACAACACACCGTCCCTAGTGGTAGAGATACAGCTGGCAGGAAAGATTAAGAAAAGTCCCCTTTGTTCATTTGAGTTACAAAATATTTGGCAGGTACTTTTTCAACCATTACAGAGATTTATAGTATTTCCACTTTACAGTCCAGATAGAGGTGACCCTGTGATGTCTCCACCTAGATGATGCTTAAATAATGATGACCGTTTTCAGATGGAATTACTTCCTAAGAGGTTAAACATATATACATTCTGAATATCTGTGTGGTCGACAACACAATCTCCAGATCTGTTCTCTTACAGAACACCTAGGGCTAGTCTCAAAAGGGATATCTTTCCATATGTATTAAGTTGATTATGGCCTGATCTAAAGATAAAGGAGTTTATCCAATTTAAGAATCTGATCTGATACTACATAACTGCATTCAATTCACTTTCTAATAAAAGCTCTGGCAGATACCGCAGCCTAGAATCGTGTTAAAATAAGTAGGATGAAGTAAAAATGTCATCAACTAAAAATTAGACAGGATATAAATTGCCTTACCTACATTCAATTTGGGTCCACACCAGCACTGAGCAGGTTAGGCTTGTGGCCACAAATATTATAGAGATAGTGTTATGAAAGAAAAATTAATAATTGGTTTTAGCTTTATCGAACTCAGGCAATAGCAAAACGGTAGCTTCCAAAGGTTTAATATTGTCAGCAATCTTTAATAACACATAGGGCAAATCTAATAAATTATCGACGATCGATACTAACAAGACTGTTTTCAATTACATAGTTTCACATACAATCCAAGTAGTTATTTAACAGAGAACTTTGCGTAGTTGGTGCATCGTGATGGTTTCACAACAGTGTGGCCATGTCTCTTTAGATCGGCCAAATCGAACCAGCAGACTGTCTGTTCAAACAAGGTACAACATACAAATTGTGAGTGACAAAGGAAAAACCTGTAGGAGCCTCTAATGCTCCAGGTCTTCAAAACTCGACAATTCCTGAGACTGCAATGTAATTTCATACAAAATGTGGACAAGTACACAATTTAAGAACATGACAAATTATGATCCTTATAAACCTGTCCTTTTTAAAAAGATTTGCCTTCAATTAAATAAAAACAATGTTATTCAGATGACTAGTCTATTTCAATCTTTCCAAACAGCCATTACATCAGACTAGTTTTTTCCAGTGAAATGGTTGGAATAAATAAATGCGTAACAATAACAGAAACAACTTTCAAGTAAACAGTATGCCCCTGGGAAGGTACTGTCAGACAGCACAGTGGAGCTGGAAGGGTTAAAGTTATAGGCTATAAACCAGCCAGCCTTCATGTCCTTTTCCATTTTAGCATTTATCTGGAGGATTGTGAGTTTACAAGGCAATAAACTGCTCTCTCACACAGATGAAAACTGGAAAAGTCATTTCAGCAAAGTATACCTCCTGAATATAATTATTTTATTGCATTACATTAAATATGATCCATATATTACATAAAATATTACTTGGTGGGGTTTTCCATTCCTCCAGACATGTATTGCAACTATCAAAAAATACACTGACAAAGAATTTCCTGAGACATCTGTCAGTGGCTTTCCATCTTTACTCATGATGAAGGGGGAGCGAGGAAACTCAATTAATTGCTTTAATTTATTATGGTGAACATATCCTACTCTGGAAAGACATTCACTAACAAAGATTAAAATATAAGTGGTACTACACATTTTGTTTTTCGTTTTTTACATAAAATATAACATAACAGGCAGGTTAATGTGTGTGTGTGTGCGTATGCGTGTGTGTGTGTGTGTGTGTGTGTGTGTGTGTGCCGATGCATGTGTAAGTGCTTCTGGGTGTAAGCAGTGATTATTTCAATTGAAATCCTTCAGGGAGAGCAAATTTTGCATGAAAGGAGAAATGTCTTATTCTTCTCAACTAAGATTTAGAGTCTGGTAGTTAGACTCTGAGCTTCTTACAGTGCAGTAAAAATGCCAGTCAAATTGGGATCTTATTATTTGCACTAGCACAGAAGTGATACTAACATTTGCAAAATGAGAAAACTAAACAAACAAACAGACCTCAAAGTCTGACCTCTGATTTTGCAGAAGAATGTACATTTTCACCGAAGAAGCCACATTTTTCTGAAATGCGCAGTCCAAGGTCACTCCGCGATTGGTACAGCAGGTCAGGCAGCAAGGAACTAAATCCCCAATTTGTTCAGAGACTTCCTCGCTTTGATGCCTTTGGGGATCTAGCTGCAATCCATGTTCCCTATGGGATTCTCTAAATGTACCCAAGGGCCAGATCATTTTAAAATATATATAGCTCTGGAAAAAATTAAGAGACCACTGCAAATTTTTCTTAAATCAGCATCTCTACATGTATGACAGCCATTCCATTCTGGTGTCTGTTGAATTCCAACACAGGCACGCCTCATCTGCTGAATGAGCTACTGATTAGGTGATCACCTGAAACAAATCTTATTTAACGAGGAAAGGTATAAAAAACACTGCTGTGGTCATCACTATCCTCTTGCAGAAGGACCAGCTGGATGGCAAAAACAGTGCTAGTAGTACCTAAGAACAAGATTAAGCAGCAGACATTGGGGACAACAAAGTTACAGACTGGCAGAGGGCGAAAATGACCAGGATGACCGCCAAATCATTCGAATGTCACTCAACAATCGTAGGATGACATCAAACGACCTACAAAAAGAATGGCAAATGGCAGCTGGGGTGAAGTGCATGGCGAGGACGGTTTGAAACAGGCTCCTAGGGACAGGGCTGAAGTCGTGCAAAGCTAGAAAAAAGCCTTTCATCAGTGAGAAGCAAAGAAGAGCCAGGCTGAGGTTTGCAAATGACCATAAGGATTGGACCGTAGAAGACTTGAGTAAGGTCATCTTCTCTGATGAGTCCAATTTTTAGCTTTGCCCAAAACCTGGTCGTCTAATGGTTAGACGGAGACCTGGAGAGGCCTACAAGCCACAGTGTCTTGCACCCTCTGTGAAATTTGGTGGAGGATCGGTGATGATCTGGGGATGCTTCAGCAAGGCTGGAATCGTGCAGATTTCTCTTTGTGAAGGATGCATGAATCAAACCATGTACGAGGTGGTCCTGGAAGAAAACTTGCTTCCTTCTACTCTGACAATGTTCCCCAACTCTGAGGATTATTTTTTCCAGCAGGACAATGCTCCATGTCACACAGCCAGGTCAATCAAGGTATGGATGGAGGACCACCAGATCAAGACCCTGTCATGGCCAGCCCAATCTCCAGGCATGAACCCAATTGAAAACCTCTAGAATGTGACCAAGAGGAAGATGGATGGTCACAAGCCATCAAACAAAGTCAAGCTGCTTGAATTTTTGCACCAGGAGTGGCATAAAGTCACCCAAAATATTTTTTGGTATTTTGACCAGTTGTAATTTTTGCAAATAATGCTCTAAATGACAATATTTTTATTTGGAATTTGGGATAAATGTTGTCAGTAGTTTATAGAATAAAACAAAAATGTTCATTTTACCCAAACACATACATTGAGGGAAAAAAGTATTTGATCCCCTGCTGATTTTGTACGTTTGCCCACTGACAAAGAAATGATCAGTCTATAATTTTAATGGTAGGTGTATTTTAACAGTGAGAGACAGAATAACAACAAAACAATCCAGAAAAACGCATTTCAAAAAAGTTATACATTGATTTGCATGTTAATGAGGGAAATAAGTATTTGACCCCTTCGACTTAGTACTTGGTGGCAAAACCCTTGTTGGCAATCACAGAGGTCAGACGTTTCTTGTAGTTGGCCACCAGGTTTGCACACATCTCAGGAGGGATTTTGTCCCACTCCTCTTTGCAGATCCTCTCCAAGTCATTAAGGTTTCGAGGCTGACGTTTGGCAACTCGAACCTTCAGCTCCCTCCACAGATTTTCTGTGGGATTAAGGTCTGGAGACTGGCTAGGCCACTCCAGGACCTTAATGTGCTTCTTCTTGAGCCACTCCTTTGTTGCCTTGGCTCTGTGTTTTGGGTCATTGTCATGCTGGAATACCATCCACGACCCATTTTCAATGCCCTGGCTGAGGGAAGGAGGTTCTCACCCAAGATTTGACGGTACATGGCCCCGTCCATCGTCCCTTTGATGCGGTGCAGTTGTCCTGTCCCCTTAGCAGAAAAACACCCCCAAAGCATAATGTTTCCCCCTCCATGTTTGACGGTGGGGATGGTGTTCTTGGGGTCATTCCTCCTCCTCCAAACACGGCGAGTTGAGTTGATGCCAAAGAGCTCGATTTTGGTCTCATCTGACCACAACACTTTCACCCAGTTCTCCTCTCAATCATTCAGATGTTCATTGGCAAACTTCAGACGGGCCTGTACATGTGCTTTCTTGAGCAGGGGGACCTTGCGGGCGCTGCAAGATTTCAGTCCTTCACGGCGTAGTGTGTTACCAATTGTTTTCTTGGTGACTATGGTCCCAGCTGCCTTGAGATCATGAACAAGATCCTCCCGTGTAGTTCTGGGCTGATTCCTCACCGTTCTCATGATCATTGAAACTCCACGAGGTGAGATCTTGCATGGAGCCCCAGACCGAGGGAGACTGACAGTTATTTTGTGTTTCTTCCATTTGCGAATAATCGCACCAACTGTTGTCACCTTCTCACCAAGCTGCTTGGCGATGGTCTTGTAGCCCATTCCAGCCTTGTGTAGGTCTACAATCTTGTCCCTGACATCCTTGGACAGCTCTTTGGTCTTGGCCATGGTGGAGAGTTTGGAATCTGATTGATTGATTGCTTCTGTGGACAGGTGTCTTTTATAGGGAATGCTCCTAATCTCAGCTCGTTACCTGTATAAAAGACACCTGGGAGCCAGAAATCTTGTTGATTGATAGGGGAAATGCGTTTTTCTGGATTTTTTTGTTGTTATTCTGTCTCTTACTGTTAAAACACACCTACCATTAAAATTATAGACTGATCATTTCTTTGTCAGTGGGCAAACGTACAAAATCAGCAGGGGATCAAATACTTTTTTCCCTCACTGTACCTATAAATAGTAAAACCAGAGAAACTGATAATTTTGCAGTGGTCTCAATTTTTTCCAGAGCTGAATTTTCAAACTATTTGCCTGCTCTGCCAGAAACCAGCTAATTTCAGGGGCATTTCTGATGGCTTAATTTTAATGTTCTAAACATAAAGGTTCCATCATTTATCTTTGCAAATTTCATCTCAATTAAACATAATGAGGTATTGGGATATTATAGCTCATCTCCCTTTCTATTTCATTCTTTGACTTTTTTCTAATTTGGTTGAGGTGGACTATTTCTGTCTTCCCATAAAATAAATTACAAAACCAATATAAAATTAAGGGATTTAATCAAATGCACTCAAAAATTACACTTAAAAGATGAGAGAAACATCTGAATTCTGACTTTCGATAGTGAGGGACGGATGGTAGGTGAGGTAAGGCAGATGGAGTAAATTACCCTTGAGACTGTATAAAATGAACAGCCCCTATTGCTTATTAAAAATAGTGACCATTGAAGTCCAGTTCCACGCATTTGGTGACTACATTCGTCATATTTTTCCCCTCCTGCGGCTAAGACACCTGTTTAAGTCCGATAGATTTAAGAGCCTGGAATTTTAATTATAAACCCGCTGTGCACAAACAACCTGGGGCCCACTGTGTGCATCACTGGGTTCCCAAGACAGTCTGCAGGTTTGGGTAAAAAGCCTCATAGCAAGACCAAATGGATTTTCTCTGTGTACCCATTTGGGGACCACCAAATATACATGTGCATGCCCAGGAAAGCAATGCATGGCATCTGCAGGCTTGTACTTATTGAGGTATTGTGGAGTCTATAATATGCATATCTGGAATTATTCTATAATGAGCCTGGCCAAAAACATACAAATTTAGGAAACAAGCCTCAGACATCTGTGACTGTTCAATTAAAAGTGGCTTCGATATTATTTATTTTATGCAAGGATACATTGTTAAAAATACTCAATGTTATATATTCAATAACATAGCACATGACAAAACCACAAGCTTGCTGTTTTTGGTGGTTATGGGCTGGAGTTTACACTTTTCCTTAGATTGGTTGAAAAATAGAAAAGAGTGGATCAGTTGTATTATTTCTTTGCAGGCACCCTTACCCAGGCTGAAGTATAATTTGTTTCTGAGAGAGAGAGAGAGAGAGAGAGAGAGAGGACGGAGAGGTCTGGAGGCCTCACAGTACCTTGCAGAGGAAGCTGATGTTGAAGCCAAAGGTCTGTGCATTGCGGGAGCCGGCATTCATGTAGTTCCCCACCAGCAACACCATCTCCAACAGGCGGCTAAAGCCCTCACTCCTCTTCACCTCCTCACAGGCAAACGTCACATTCATGATATCAGGGCGGATATTGTTGACTTGCTCCTCGAAGGTCAGCTTGAACAGGATCCCATTGAGGCGTGATCTAAGAAGCTTCACTGAGCTCATCTGGAACAGAGTGGGAGAACATGCTTTTACTATACAAACACCCAACACTGGCCTTCAGTTCGACCACCTTCAGACCTTGGATCGATAACAAGGCACACAACAAAAACAATCCCGAACCCTGCAAGTCTTCAACAGTTGTCTTTTTATGAAGAGATGCTGCAACTTCAAAACAGCCGTGATTAATATTTCAGCGACACTCTTAGAAAAGTCCTGTGGTTTGTAAACAGATTTTTAATGCCAAAAAAACAAAGACAAATTCCGAATGATTCTGATTTGAATTGTAACACTGCTGCAACATTTATAAAAGATCTCCCTATATTTAAATTGAATTAGGCTTTTAAGTGGGTCTGTCACAAGAAATAAGGCAGTGCATAACTCTTGACAAAACCTTTCAGTTGTTATAAAATCACAGTTTCAAAGCTGTCACTTGCTCATTTGACCACAATGAAATTCAATAAAATAACATGAAAACAAAGCGTATAGTTTGATTGAAATCAATACATATGGATGAGCCAGACATGTTCCAACAAGAAATACATGCAGTTTGTGGTTGTCAGCTGCTGAGAAACACAAAGGTCTAAACAGTCTTATGTGCAGATTCACTGATACTGCTATCTCTAAATCAGGAAGTGTAATTCAATGATAAATCAAGACAGTCCAGAGTTTTAAACAGGGATGAGTAAACCAGATATTCAGGGAAGGAAAATCTGTAGGCATAGAAAACACTGGAATACCCAAGCAGTAATGCAGTCAAATCAATAAATACAGAGGTGATGGACAGATAGATAGACATATAAATATAAAGTTAAGCAGGGAAGCATGATGGACAAGAAAGTCAAAATGAGCTTAAGTATTTAACATCAAGTAAAAAAAAAAAACAATAGCTGTTTTGTATCCTTACTTGTGTCATGTGCAGTGAAGTACAAATTTTAGATCTGCTGTACAGCTTGTCGCATAATCCATCGCTCAGTGAATGCCCTAGGACCCTGGTCATGTTGTTACATTATACCAGAGACTTATCCATGTTATGAGCAGGCTGTCTATCAAAATAGCACTGTGTGCCTTTCATTTCGTTATTTGATGCTCTGTATATTAAATATATAATAATAATGAAAGAAAGAGTATGTTTCTGTCAGCTTTAGGAAAAGTAGCTACAAGTGGTTTATTTCCCAGTGGGGCTGTGTGCTGCCCTGTTGATATGATGTCTTTCCAATGTATTCCTCAGGATAAGCTTGTGTTTTTATCACAAAAGAAGATTGTTACATATCACTTCTTCACACATAAGGAACTGTATGCAAATGTATATGTGAACCTACCTTATGGAATATCGTATTTAGTGAAGCCTACGGTTTCCCTTTGATGATATGAATATGAGAATATGCATAAGTGAAGCATATTGAAAATGGGCCTATACCCAGCTTGGCTTTATTTGTCTTTCTTTAAATGGTTCAGATGGCATTTGAGAAATCCTAGTGAGAGTCCAATATAACGTTTTTTGCCAACAGTACATAACAAAACAATCTGATTGCATGCAGTCTGATGTACCTTGCTTTACATCTAAATTACAAATAATAGCAAACAGTCCCAGCAGGGCTGCTAAGCATGATCATTCATACTCTAATAAACTGGCAATAAAGACAGGAGAGAATGTGAAGTGGTTATGTACCAATTCATCTTTATAGACTATGCCTTTCCTACAGCTGTTGCTCATGAAGCCGCATGTGAGGCTTTAAGCACAGCAACAAGTTTGGAAGTGTCGAGGTAAACATACACTTCCAGCTGAAACTTTTACTGCCAAACTAATACATTGCCAGCTGTTAAATCAGCATCCAAACTACATTCCTTTAGTTTTCTCCCTGTGGTGTAGGCAAACAGACTTCTGTCAATGTGAACTATCATAATAAAGGTTGTAAAAAAAACAAAAACAAAGGACGGATAAAAAACAAAGAAATGTATCAGCCAAACCCCCTACCATGTTATGTACTGTGAGAAACGGTTAGACGAAACACGTTTGTACACATCATTGTAGCCTAGTAGCATCAAAACAACACTGAAATGCACTAGAGTAAAGGATTTTCCTTGAACAGTATTGTATATTGTTTTGGTCCCTTTAAAGTACTTCCTATTTCTCAATTTTATTTGAGCATTTTTATTTTCTTGTTTTCATCAGTTTGAATCATTGTGCTGCCCCATCTTAAAAGAACAGTGTTGCCCAAAACAACACTGCCCCTTTAAACTGTGAACCCCTAACCATGCTCTGTGTGAAAATCAGGTTTGACTTTTTTATTATTTATCAAAAATCACTGGTGCTGTCAGTCACAACAAGGCTACCAGATTTGACTTGTCATAAAAAATGCCCTTTATATTCTTGGCCTTTTAATTATACATCACTGTGTCTTTTTATATATTGAATAGCGCTGATACTGCAGTGGGCCTGAAGGCAGTCTTTTTCTTTTTCCCTGCTATTTTTTCTTAATGGTTCTCTTCTTAATTTCCTGATCCCCCCCTTTCTTCAATAAAGATTTAAAGTGATAGAAAGAAATTGGTACGCAGCCCCGTGGAGATCTAGTTCTGGCGTCAAAGGAGGAGGAGGAAAGAGAAGAAGAAGAAGAAGAAAAAAATCAATACACAATTGAAATGCCTTTCCTTTCTCTCTCAGTGGCAGCTGACAATTCCCCAGAGACAGGGAACTCGGTGGTGTACTTACCACAATCCCAAACTGCTCCGACTCACACAGCTCCTCGTATTCGCTTTTCAGCTCTGCCAGTGCACTCAGCTCTTTCTGCTCTGGCAGGTTTTTGATCAGGTTCTGTAAACAGAAAAGCTCACATAAGTTACTATGCCCCATTCCACATGAAAAGGTGCCATGGAGCCACAGTCTTTCAGAGCAAAGGTTCACATCACTGAGAAGCGAGAGAGTACAGTGCAACCTACGTTTTTTTTATGATTATAATTTGTCTTACTGCTCTTATTATGTGTGGATTATGCAGTGATAGTACTTGAAAAGCTGTTTTAAGGTTTATTTTAAAACGCTCTTTGTTCTTGTTTCTTTCCATTAACAACTTGAGTTTCTTCAACAGAGAAATCGCAATTTGCTTTGTCAATAATGTCAGTATAATCAAAATTGTTATTTTTGCTCTTGAAGCAAAGCATAAATGTTTCACGCAGGCAGATGGAAAGATAGCAGTATATTTGGTGTTTATATAAGTGAAGCTTGAAGGATGGATGGCTATATTACGCAGGAAACCAAGGGCGCTTTGTCAAGAAGCTCAAGGTTGGTCGAAAATGGACTTTGCAGCTCGATCATGATCCGAGGCACACATGCATGTCTTCGACCAAATGGTTACAAAATATGTTTTTGATTGGCTTTCACAATCTCTTGATCTAGTAGAAAACTGGTTGCATGAACTAAGAAAAAGTAGTCCACAAGTGTGAGTAGGAAACCTGGAGGAGATGCTGAGATGGTGCATGGAGGGTTGGTAGAAAATCACTCCTGAGAAGCTGTTGAGCCTATCAGAATGCTGCACAAATTGCCTGTATTTTCAATGTGAAATTAGTACGTCTAAGCACATTTGGAGGCTGCCATGTGTACATATTGTTGTGTGAATGTATATGCTAGTAGAACAGCAGGTTTAATATACTACATTTCCAGGACTGAAAAAATGACACTGATTAACAGGTTGGGATGTGTCAAAGCTATTAATTTCTTATTAATATACAAAGTAAATCAATTTCCAGAAAGATCACACTGAAGTCAGTGTAGACACTGAATAGAAGCCATTCATAATCATGTAGACACTGCTTTCACATTTTCTCCCTTAAGAAATACTAATTTTCATACAGGGTGTATGAAGAACGTTATTTCCTTGGGGAAGCCAGTGCAAAACAGAGAAACAGAAGTGTAACAACTATGAGATAATGTGTCCTTTGTAAACTTTGTAGCCACAAAACTAAATAACTGCAGCATCTAGTGGGATTTCCTGGGGATACAGTGAGGAGAAATTGTAAGTGGGAAAACTATACCTTCAACTATCATAATAAAGCTGAGACTGAGCCACATAGCTTTTGGATCTGTCATAGTTAAGGCCGCTACATTGTTTTTAAACATTAAATTTTGCATTTGCTATATTTATCTCCATTCTATCTATTCATGGGAAAACATAAATATTCTAAACAGGTTCAAAAGAAGATTACATTTCATTTTGACAAAGGGTGGCTTGATGTGCTTTAGGTATACTGGATCCTGGGAATAAAGAGGGCTTCAGTTGAAGGCAGTAAAGTGGGCAATTGAGATTATTATTATTATTATTATTATTATTACATTCCTTAGCAGACACCCTTATCCTGGGAGACTTACAATTGTTACAATATATCAAATTATTTTAACATAATAAAAAGATGTGTTAATACTGTGTACTTACATATTTCCATAAACATAACTCATACATAATAGCATCATAATGATGTACCTACCACTGAGTTCTTAAAAACTATTTCTGAATACTTTCTAAATTGCAATAATTAATGAAAACTTCGGTATTTATATATTAAGCTGTATTTTTTATTCTGAGTTTGCAGGACTTGCAAGCTCTTTATAGCACTTGAACAAGTGGCAAGAAATAGTGTTGCGGTCTACAGTGGTGCCAAATGTGTTTAGCTATGTAATGAATCTCTGGATGCAGTTACCAGTGTCCTGTAGACATTTTCTTTTTTTAGTAAGCTCAGACTTCCTGCTGGTTAATACAATAAGTGTTGGTACAATGTTACAGGCCATTATTACTACACGTTGGATTATTTTAAAAGTAACATATAGAAGATAATAAACAAGCATTGTTAGAAAAGGAATCAGTCTCAACAGAAAGCAATTTTTATGGCCTCAGAAAAATTCCCTTTTTTATTAAATTACCATATTTTGTAAGAGAATATGAATTACTAAGTTATGGAAAAGAATAATGTTATATGTGCAAGGGGACCATTACTTTTTGCTGAAATTTAATTCCTTGGCTAATCCATTTGTTAGAGACGACAGGCCTAAATATCCCCTTCTAGAAAAATGTAAATTATTTTGAAAGGCGCAAATAATAAATGTAGCACAGCGTGTACAACAGCACACATGTACACCTTAAAAAATAATTAAAAAATCCTGCTCTGCAATTATCCTGAAGGAAAAAAAAAAGGTGAAGAATCATAAATTTAAAAAAACATAAAACTTTATTTTCTTTAAATGTTAATTGTGCACGTAAAGGTCAGTTAAGTAAATGTAACAAACCGTGGTGACCTTCTCTAGAAACGGTAACCTTTCCTTGTGCATTCACAGCTCCCTTCCTCTCATTAATTCCCTCTAATTTGGACAGGGAGAGGGAGCGGCCCGGCGCTGCGGCTCAGTCACATGACCCTCTGTGCTCACTGCAGCTCTGCGACACTCGCGGGCGGATCATTAGAGACCAGAGCAACACAGAGGAGCAGCCCTGATGGACGAGGGATGGGAGCTACAGGGCAACGAGGAGGAGGAGGAGGAGGAGACAGCACGGGATTTGGAGGATATCATCACAGACTGTCCAAATTCCTTTCTTTTCAAAAGCTATTTTACCTGTACTTTTAATTGCAAACTGAAATGAGCAGCAGGATGTTAAAATGGATATGAAACACAAAGGCATTTTACAATGGAATGCTTTCGTGTGACAGTTGGACAAGCTATTGTATTTAGATATGTATGAAACATTACTTCAGCATTAATTGTCATGAATTGCTTAAATCAAGTTTTTTCTATTTCTTTCTGAAGCTGTGCACGTGGGGGGGGGGGGGGGGGGGATGAATAGTGTCCCCCTTGCCACTAAAGACCAGGGAAGCTACAACAATACATAATTAGCTTAATTGCACAACACTGAGACACACAAAAACAATATTAGGATGTATAAGTGTTCTGATGCTGAAGACGTTTTATAATTATGTTGTTTGTTTATCCTTTGCTAGAAATGTATAATTTTTTGACAGCAGGGGGGAAATGTGGGTGGGGGGTGGGTTAGGAATGTATTAAAGTAAAGTGTGTGTGGGGGGAAATAAGTATTATACATGATGGATTATGACTAAATGTACTTTCTTTCTTTTTTTGAAAATAAGCAATTAATTTCTCAAAGAATCAGTATACATGCATTTTAAATTACTAGTATAATAATGTTAATGTAATGTGACACTTTCCTACTGTCAGTGGCTCGCCTGGTAGGACTCCCCACCCCGTGTTTCTTGCTTGAAATAACATTATTTTCTTAGCAAATGTCCTTTTCTCTCTGTAAATTCCACTGCATTTTTAATATGATGATCAATTTGTTCTTTATTCTGTTAGTGGGGTTGTGAGAAACATCTTGAGTCTGAATTCAACACATGATCCCAGATGAGGCAAAAGGCCAAGAGTTGCTTAAAATGGAATGGCGGTAGCCGACACGAAGGTGCACGTGTGGGATGGGTGCGAGTGCACAAAATCGACACAGACAGCTGATTGACTGATTGATAGTTACAGGTAAGGGAAGAGACCTGAATGAATGCAGGGCTCTTGATGAGCAATTTAGAGATAATTCAAGATGTTCGCATTATCCAGGCCTGTTGAGAGATGGCAAGAAGTGTGTGTGTGGTATTAGGGTCCATTGTCAGTTCTGCTGCCTCTGATTACTGCCTGAGAATGACAGCAAAGAGCCTGTCAGAGTTAGTTTCCATCAGATCCAGTCATCTTGGGTTAAACAGATTGGCTGGGAAGTCTAATGACAACTGGGCTAATGATTCTTGCCTGCTTATTTATGTCCTCCTATCTCAACGCGAATCAGTTGCATCACTCCTGACACAGCAATTGTGCCAACAGCTTCTACCCAGCGCTGACATTCTTCCTTGCTTTTCTTTTCTTTTTTTATTATTTGTTTTCCTGGCACAGCATGGAAATGTCTTCGCTGCCCCAGGACTGGGCTGCCTAATTCTGTGTCGTTTATCTTTTAAGCAGCAACTCATATTGATTATTCACCCCATTAATGTTTTCCCCCCTTCGATTTCAAAGTGAAGTGCATGTCTTTACAGGGCCCCATGCATTGGAAATGCTGATTAACTAATTTATTTTATTTCTTCTCTGGCACTGTCTTTTTGTGAACACCAGTGATGCAAATAGATTCATAGACACATTATATGTTTGTTTGTCTTCACCTTTCTACCTGTTTTTAAATACATTTTCAGTCAGTGTGGTTTCTCAATTAGAATTTAAAGAGCAAGTGTTTTTGGTGGTAAGGGGTGCCTCTCTTGGGTATTCTTAAACAGAAAGCTATAAATCATAGTGGTCAAGTTCAATCTTATTCACAACAATACGCTTGAATAAGCCTTTTCAGTGATGATGAGGCAGGGAAAAAATAGAGCAGATTCAGATGTTGCTTCCAGCAGAGGTCTTAAAACAATGTGGCTTTGCTGTAAGAATACTTTTAAGACAGCTGTGGTTAGAGGATTTCATTGAAGCCTACCTGTATGTAGCACAACTTCCAAAATCTGGTTTAAAACAAAGATAAATAACTCTTCTCTGTGTTACAGAATGCCATACTCGTCTTCCAAATAGTCTTATGTTGACCAAGGATAAACATAGGACAAGTCAATGTATAGAAAATATAATGATGAAATTCAAAGACAATGGAAATGTATTCAGCACAACATTATTCATTTGAATATGAATGCTTGGTTAGAGACAAAGAAAAACTTCTATCAATGACAGGAATCTAAACACATGCATTTCCATCCTGTCCATATCACCAATTAAGTTGTCAAGAGGCATCTAATTTATTTCCCTTTCTTTGCGACGTGCATTTCAATAGCAATTTTGACTGAATTACACTGTATGATAAAGGGTCACCATATTGTATTGTGGCTTATCAAACTGAGAAAAGATGGTGAGACAACAGTTCACAATAAGGAAACATGTTAATTGCATGTCAATAGGTAGAAGGAAACGTGGCAGGTGTGCTTACAATCTGAAAACAAATTATGTGACAGTTTATTTGGTTCTTTAAATGAAGATGCAAAGTTTCTTCTTCAGTTCACCAAGTCAGTGCTAGGTCAGCAGAGCAGATTCTCACCTATACAGACTCTTGACAGGAGTTTGTGTCCACAAAACATAGCAAATAACTACTTGTTACTTCATGTTTTTGCCGTAGTATTTATATTATTAATGACATTGTAGAGTGTTCCTTATAGCCTGCTAGTATACATTCCTACAAAGCATGTTTATGAATAACTAGTACAAAAAATGTAATGACTGCAGAACTAAATTATATTGTATGGGAATTAGTGTCACGAAGACTAAAAGTAATCTTAATCCCTGATGACTGCTATTTATAGAAAACTGGCATCCACTGACAAGTAAGAAACTGTCTAATGCAGGTGTGTTTAAGAGAGTTGTAGGATTAGGTATTAATATCTTCTATTAGTTCCACCTATCGTGATGGTTAAAAATTAAAAGACTGCTATTACATTTACTGAAACCAAAGATTTTATAAACAATGAAAGAGACTAGAATCAAATTCTGTCCATGGCTCGCAATCCATATGTGGCTTTTGTAGGAACCAAACATGGCTCTCAAAGTGAATTCTTAACAAATACATATTCATATTATTATTATTATTATTAAAAGTATATATACATGTACATGTAAAAAGTAGTGACCAAATCTACTAGTATATTGCTCTTATTGGTGTTTGTGTTCCCAAGCTTTTGTTCCATCGTATTTTGATTAAGAACAATTTGACAAGCGAGAGGAGGCCATTAAACCCATCATGCTCATTTGGGGTGCATTTAGTAACTAAGTGATCCAAGGATCCTATCCAGTCTATTTTGAAATGTTCCCAAATTTTCAGCTTCAACCACATTGCTGAGGAGTTTTTTTCCAGATTGTGACAACTCTCTGTGTGAAGAAGTGTCTCCTGTTTTCTGTCTTGAATGCCTTGAAGCCCAATTTCCATTTGTGTCCCCGGGTGCGTGTGTCCCTGCTGATCTGGAAAAGCTCCTCTGGTTTGATGTGGTCGATGCCTTTCATGATTTTGAAGACTTGAACCAAGTCCCCACGTAGTCTCCTCTGTTCCAGGGTGAAAAGGTTCAGTTCCTCAGTCTCTCAGTAGGACATTCCCTTCAGACCTGGAATAAGTTTGGTTGTTCTCCTCTGAACTGCCTCTAGAGCAGCGATATCTTTCTTGAAGTGTGGAGCCCAGAACTGCACACAGTATCCAGATGAGCTCTAACTAGTGCATTGTACAGTCTGAACATCACTGCCCTTGTTCTCAATTCTACACTTTTGACAATATACCCTAACATTCTGTTTGCCTTTTTTATTGCTTGCCCACATTGTCTGGATGGAGAAAGTGAGGAGTCCACATAGACTCCTAGGTCTTTCTCATGCGTTACTTCATCTAGTTCTATTCCTCCCATAGTGTAATTATAGTGGACATTTTGGTACCTGCATGTATTACCTTGCACTTGTCCACATTGAATCTGCCAGGTGTCGGCCCACAACTGAATATTATCTAAGTCCCTTTGAATAACCTGTGCTGCCGAGATTATATCTGCTGAGCCACTTATCTGCAAATTTGACAAGTTTGCTAACTATCCCAGAGTCCAGATCATTAATATAGATTAGAAAAAGCAAAGGCCCTAGTACTGATCCCTGTGGAACTCCACTAACAACCTCACTCCAGTTAGAAGCGACTCCTCTAATCGACACCCTCTGTTTCCAATACATCAACCAGTTCTTAATCCATCTCCTTACATTACCCTGAATGCCTACAGCTTCCAATTTGAGGATCAGTCTTTGGTGTGGAACCTTATCAAAAGCTTTTTTTAAATCTAAGTATATCATATCATATGCTTTCACATGATCTACAGCTGCAGTTGCATGTTCAAAAAATTTGAATAAATGATCTGCCTCATCTAAACCCATGTTGACTATCTCCAAGAATATGATTTTCATTAAGATGCTCCTCTGTTTTCTGTCTAATATTTTTTTCCAACATTTTACAAGTAATGCAGATGAGATTGGTCGTAATGTCTGTCAACAATACAAAGCACCATTTCACACTTAAATAAATAAAAAGTAGGCTACTGTGTAAAAATGGCAAAACAAAAGATGTCATAAGAAATATAATTATTTTCAGTCAGAATGGACTGCTATGTATGGTTTTGTGGTGAAATCGAGATTTCCACTCTGTTTAATCTGCAGTGAACGCCCAGCTTCAAACACAAATAATCTAATATACAACGACATCTATGGCAAAACATGCTGCCTTTGCACTGAAATACCCCAAGAGTGAGGCACAGAGAAAGGCCTGTGAGGAGCCAGGGAAAGTCAGCTTCTGTCATGGTCAAATAAAAGAGGAAGTTTAAATTCTGCATGTTTTGTAGGACCTTTGGAAATTGTCCATAAAGTTAGGCCTTTCACTGATGGTGTATATGTGAAGAGCTGTATGCTTAGTATAGCCAAAGAGCTGTTTGATGAATTCCCCACCAGAGAAAACATCTCACAGTCAAATCAAGAAATGCCTTTATCTGCAAAAATGGTTCACTATTGAGCCTTGATAATGGCTAACCATATAGATGTTCTGCTACTTATTTTTCGCTTGCTTAAGATGAGATGATGGATGTATGAGATGTTGGACAGTGTATTATTGTGCGATATGTATATGGCAATTTATTATGAGAAGAAATCCTTGCAGTTCTGCCAATGAAATATCAAACAAGGGGCAAAGACACTTAATTTTGATGAAATCTGCAGATACATTTGGGGAAGCTTGCTGATGGTGCACTCCCAACATACTTGGAAAATGCAGGGGCTTTGTTGCTCAACTGTCAGAACAAGAGAAACGCCCGATTTTAAACTTTCATTGTATTGTGCACCAGGAAGCATTGTGTGCTCAACCTTGTGGAGTGAAACTTTGTGATGGCATCGGTTGTATGCATTGTAAATTGGATTCTTGCCCCGGCACTCAATCACCGTCAGCTCCATTTCCTGCTGGAAGAAGTGGATCCTGAGTATCCAGGACTTTTGATGCAGATATGCGGTTTAGGTCCACCTATATGTGCAAACAAGCATTCTCCCACTTGAATCACAACCAAAACAACTTGTACTCAAGAATAACAGAAGAAAGGATAAATGCTAGTATGAAGCTAAACTTGACAAGCTACGAACTGGACTTCAGCAAAGTGACATAGAAGTAGAAGTCTCATTCGAAAAGTAAGAAAAATATTCAATTTAAATGTATTATTTATATATATATATACACACACACACACACACACACACACATATATATATATATATTTTTTTTTGCAAAATATTTGTTCAAAGATTTAATTCTCTTTGCCACTTTTATAACAAAAAGGCTGTAGACCACTGCCAGGGTCTGTTGGTGCTGCTGAAAAAGAGGTGTTAACTGTCAGAACAGCAGAAACCATTGTGGCTCAGAGTCATAGGTTAGGGTCTCAGAGTGCTGCAGGGAGTAATTTAAAATAATTTATACATTCATTTAGCAGTACTCAATGTATAAAAACACTTTAAGGAATATTGTTCAGTATATACAGATAGAACATTACATAAATTAAAACATGCCTACACACACATTTGAGAATACAGGTAGCTACATAAGAAAATATATAATGTACTGATAATTGTGCGGACAGAAAAAACACTGTTTTTTAATAGTAAGATTTAAATAATCAATACATTATTTATTGAATGATTATGCCAGTAATGTTTTTTTTAACGTTGCCATGTTGTATTTAAATTAATATTGGAAGTATTTTGTTCCGTTTAAGGATGACATTTTAGGGAAGAAAACTGCAACAGGCAAAATTCTAAATATTTGTATTTGTAATTCATAAATACTTTTTAAGTGATAATGGGATTAAATAGTACGGGTTATAAGTTTCTAGTCAACCGCCATAATGGCTTGCCTTAACAAATTATAAAACTCATCAAGTGAGGATGATACAGTGTGTTTGCTGGGAGAACAGCACTGAGTTTTTTTCTCCTTCTGCATAATGTCTAAGGACAGCTAGCAGTTCTACATACAACAACGTGCTCTCAACAATGTATCATTGATTTTGATTGAAATGCAACAAACACAGCAGTAAACCAGCATTCAGCCAAAGCAATCATCACTGTTAACGCTCCCAAAATCTGATTACTGGGGATGTTTTTTCTGGCACTGTTCACACAGACCAAACAACCTATTAATTTGTGTTGCTTCTTATTTTTCCCTGGTATGTTTTATCTACAGTATAGAAAAATACATGATATCTGACCCCCTCAAAACCAAAAACAAAAAAAGCCCTTTGCGGGATACTGAAGTCCATGCAGAAGTAGTCCTGGAAATGACAAGTCTGACTTTGTAATGCCGGCGGCCATACCATCATTAGGGCCCAAGACTCCAATGGACTAATTCCATCTGTGAAAGATTACATGAAGCGTAATGAAATAATTATAAAGTAATATAGGCTCTCCCAGGTGGGGGTCTATCTTTACTTTGAGTCCCATATTAATTACTTCTGCACTTGTCTTTCACCTTGTTCTGAAAGTACTAATGTAATGGGGCCAAAAAAAAAGCTTAAATGACACACTCCCACCTTGTACAGCTAATGAAGAAATCCTAACAGAGGTCAAAACCACTGGAAGAGGGCATGGGATAAAAACAAGTCCGATGTCATGAAAAGTGTATATATATATATATATATATATATATATATATATATATATATATTTAAAAAAACAAACTATGCAACAACTACTTAGCACTACTACTACTACTGTGACAACAACTACTGCTGCTGACATAACTCGTACAATTACTCTAGTCAATTAAAAAAGATGCAGAAGGGAGCACAGTGGTGTTGAGTACAAAAAAAAGAGGAAAAAGAGAAAGTAATAATAAGATCCAGGCCCCGGTTCTATAAACATTTTGACAGGATGACAGTATCTGTAGGGCTTTCGGCTTCTGACTTTGATCTCTGCTGCTGTCAGGCTGCTTCCCTTTAATTTATTTCACTTTTCAAAACCACAGACGACCCATACCAAGTTAATGTAGTTTAATGGGAATGTTTGAAGAGCTTCTTTTAAACATACATCCTGAATTGCATCTTTGAAAGGCTAATATTTATAACAGTGGGTTTTACTAAAGACATTTATCTAGGGAAGGGAAAAAGGGTGTGAGTGGGGGGTGGAGTGTAAACACACTGGGTGGTAGACGGAGGATTTCATCTGTTTGCATGGATACCCGTCTGTAATGCTGTATACACTGTGCCAATCACCTAGAGCAGACACCCATATACCAGATACATATATACACACACAGACATTGTGACACAGGATGTAGCTGTGAATGGCAGGTATATAAGTAAGTAATGGATCCTCCACTGGCTGGAACACTTAAACCCCACTGCAACAGAAAAATAGCAGAAAGACACCTGTCAGTCCAGCTCACCTGCAGACATGTTGTGAAATTCAGAGGTTTGATTCAGTGACTTGGAAAACTGAACCGGACCAGATACCGACCACTAAACCCTTCTACGACCCTGCTACAGCAAATGACCATGACCCACCTGACGAACTGTCCTTCTTTTCCCCGTATATCCTGCCAAAATCGGGTAAACTATGAACCACTTTCAATCCAGATTCCTGGACATACACTGTCCAAACCCCAGGGTCTATACATACATAAGCAGTTGGCTTAGTGTGCTAATCAGACAACACAAACAACCTTTTAACTGAAATATCCCTGATCTTCAACAGGTGAAACTGTATGTCAACAGAATCTCACACTGGAAATCGTTGTTGGAAAAGTTAAGAAGTAAATAAGCTATAATTATGCACATACAAACTACTGTCTTCCTCTGCCAGATAATACCCTGAAACTTACTTAAGTTCGCTTTCCGGAGTGACTTGGAAGGAACAGACAATGACAAACCAATTAATATTGACAGGAATGAAGACGTAAAAAAAAAGAAGTGCTTGGATTATTAGAGTATACACAACTGGATTGCACTAAATTTAATAACAAGAAAATATCTCACTATAAAGTGGTTTGTAGCATAACACCTATTGCCAAACAGATTGTATTTCCTCCCAAATCATGTTGTGTAATAATAATAATAATAATACAATTCTGGCATTGTAGATTTTACAATTGCTCTACCTACCACTGCAGAAGTACATAGAATAATGACAGAAACTCACATCAAAATTAAAGCACATTTTGCTCTTTGCTTTGAGTTGGTTTCAGTGCTTGGAGAAGCAGGGAAACATTGTGGTTCAAAGGCAATTGATATAGTTTAGTCAATGATTTAGGGCACCAAAATAAAACATAACAAACAAAAGCTCAAACATTACCTGTGGAACACTGTGCAAATTGATGATGCTACGCTTTCTGGATTCAATACAGCTAGGTAACTGATGAAGAGGCACTGGATACATTTACTGTTGATTTTGTACTGCTCTTTGTTTATTCATATGGAACAAAGAAATAAAAGGGAAGGTTGATGTTTGCAAGAAAGGAATATAGCATTCAAAGTAATGCAAGGGGTCACTTGAATCAACGTAGCTTCTCTACGGAGGACTAAATTTGATCTTAAGATGGCTTTATCTTCTCAGCAGTGCCTACCCCCTACAGTAAAGGCAGAAAATAGGTAAGATCAACAAATGTCAAATTATGGCAGCAGAGATAGGCAGCACAATCAATACAAATGTTCTGTGAGCAGTACATTCTTTATTAAACCCAAAGCATTCAAATTCAAAATCTGTGAAAATAATAACAGATGTATAGACGGATCTAGTGGTCATTCTTTTGGTGAAAAAAATCGATTTATAGTTTTGTCAATTCACATACTCAGTATAGATATATAGATAGATAGATAGATAGATAGATAGATAGATAGATAGATAGATAGATAGAGGTGATTCATCTGCATTATTTACATTTTAACTGCTCTCTTTCAGCTGAAGTTATCATTTAGCAGGATGATATTCAATTCTTTCATTCTCATAATACAGTGAAATTATATACTTTTATATTCCTTCTCAGCGATGCAGCTCAGCAGGCTACACAATGTGATTTAAATGACTGAGAACCTGGTGTTTAAATCAATAAAGCAGCATATTCAACAGAGAATGCTGTTCTACAGACTAAAGAAGTGGCTCTTATTTGAGGCACTTTAATTCAAACATCCAAGGGCTCAATTCAAAGATTAAAGACTTGGATAGAAATCAAAGTCATAAAATGGAACTAAACTTGAGATGGAATTGAGGAGAACTGTAGAAGTTGTGAAGTATGTTCAATTTCTTTGCTACTTATACTGGAATAGAGCTTGAAGACAAATTACGAAGAATTTCATGAATGCTAACCTTAAAATGTAATTGTAAGCAAGTAGCTTGAAGAAGAAGAAGAAGAAGAAGAAGAAGAAGAAGAAGAAGAAGAAGAAGAATTTCTTTGCAATTACAATTATTGCAATTAAAGCATGTGTCATACATTTATCCACAAACCCCATACGATATTTACTACAGGTCCAAAGCTGGGAACAAACAAATATGTTCATTCCACTGGGGGAGAGCACCGAATTGTTGATCCTCCTTTTCTCTGCTCCCTAGATGGTTAAAGTATGTTTTTGCCCAAACAGAAAATGACTCCATTTTAAAAACACACTATAGACACTACTGAATAATCAGTCTCAGATGTAGAAAAAAAATGCTTTACAAAGACAGTTCCCAAGAGAATGCCCGATTACCCATAGAGCAATGTGTCAATATGGGGACACACATCTATGCATTGATAGATGATGGAAACAGAAACAGTACACATATCTTAAGTATACAGTATTTTGAGGGGGAAGAATATAAGAGTAATTTTTGTTTTTGATGCACATGTTTGGGCTTCATCTCGGCTTCATGATGGCATATGTCTACAAAAACACTTTTTTTTTCTAGGCTTCTTATAAAAAATTAAAGATGATAACAAAAATATAAAATACAAATTCGAGGACCTGATTTTAAGGCCAGCAACACTCTGTGACTGTCACCTACTTAGTAGGCTTATCACAAGTGGAGCGGTTTGCAGATGCTTTTCATGTCAGATCTTCATAATATGTGTATGGAATAATTTTTATGACACCGTCTATGAAAACTCCTTATCCCATTAGAAAGAATCTCACCCAGAGAGTACATATATAAATAGGCCTCAATCTCACAGCTGCTGCCATTTCTTCAGAGAAATGACACAATGCTTTAATAATTAATAAAGGCTGGAAGGAAAAAAAAAAGTGATTTTCTCCACAACCTGGTCTGTAACAACAATCAATTAATCAAATCATGTGGTTAAAATAGTTTTTTGTTGAGATCGATATGCTTGATTTGAAAGTCAAAAGTAACAAAGTACTGTATTTGGAGCTTTGATTTGGCTCCACAGATTACTCAGCTTTGACACACTGCAAGTCCGAAGTAATTATGAACACAAAGAAGTCATAATTTTTTCTATAAGCTCATTTTTCCTGATGGGTGCTAAACATGACACTCTTCTCGCCAAAACTGTTTGCTTAAGACTAATCTATAGCACACAGGAATAATCCAATCGGGATCTCAGCATCCACAAGCAAACTAACATTCAAGTATCTAAAACTGAGAGTTCATCACTGTTAGGGACTGATAGGCGACAAACCCAGGGCGACAGATTTAGAAATCGCATTAAACGAAATGAGAAATTAAAAAATGATGGATTATATTGGGGCGGTGGGAGATACCGTTTCCAAATCTGACTTGGGACCTGGCGAGACATTAAATTTGTCTAAAAAATAAATAAAAGAAATCACACCTGAGTTGTCTCTTTAATTTTCCACCCTTTTGTGAAGGATTAGCACAAGTTAATAAGGGTATTTGAAGGCTCTACTGCCACTGTTATATGCTAAGTAGCTCCTTGTGTATAGCCTTGGCAGCTGTAAGAATTCATGGATCTATACCTTACATTAACCAAGAGCTGGGTAGTAATACCTCTGTGGTCCAAGGAGTCTTCAATTATAACCATCAAGCATACAGTCTGGATTTACTCAAGTGTATGGAATGAAAGGTGTCCTGGTCAGTATCAGTGTGTCAGGCAGGCAAATCTTTAATAAATCATGTTTGATCAAGGCTTACAGTCGTTCCCTCTGAAATCCTACGCTACTGTTTGATATCCTTTGGGGTGAACCTTAGATGAATAGAAAATGATCATATAGCGATTCAAGGTCATTTTTCTTTTTTCTTTTTTTGAGATGAAAACAAAAAGCTTTCGATTTTCCAGTGCTGCGTGGCTTCTCTAGGTTTAAAAAGTCACTCTCTCCAGTTCATAATCTGTTCTCTCCTTGGTTTAAAACATTTTATGATCTTAAGAAAGCTATTATAAAAGTATCCCATCAACACCCACTTACAAAAGGAAAAAAACATGTTTATGTATTTATCTATGAGCATTATTGTGCAAACTCTCCACATACGGTTTTATGATCTGTTGATAATCTACTTTATATACCTACTGTACATACACAGACACAAACATACAGTACTCCAACCTAACTTTGTAATGACAAATGATGTGTAAATACCTTCACCAAATAAAGCAATCCCTCAAAGTATGATGGCAACTTGTGAACAGATATTTCAGAGATAGTCCCATGTGCCTCTGAAACTGACCACAATTTCATTATCAAGGGCTCCCATAACCACAATTCCCAATTCTCTTCAGAGATCTTTAATGTTCCTGTAAGCAATACGAGACTGACCGAGTCTCTATTTATTTTCAAGGTAAAGTAAGCACAAATTAAATTAGAGTACTTTCATTTTGTGAAAAATAAACATTCTGGTGACAGATAGCATTCTCTTGAATTGGGGATTCTAAGGAAATGGTTTTCTTGCAATACAAGTGTGCAAGGGTGCCCTGATACAGACACGCACACAAGCACACACACATAGATTATATAGTGAGAGTGAATTAATAGCTATATATTGTCAGGTAATGAAAAAAAGTTACACAATATCCATACATGTATGGTTGGGTATATTAAGGATGTGAGGTTCAGATGTTCTCTTTTCATGGAACACATGGAGCTATAAAGTAATTTCCTATGACACTCTCCAACTACCTCTTTTTTTTTTTGTATTACTGAGTTTAAAAATAAGTGGATGATTTCACTCCTGCCTGTGGCTATACTTACTCCATCGCTGCCATCACTCCCCAGTCATTCAGGAAAGGCTGAAGTTTTCCTACTGAGGGACTCTTCCCGCAAATTAGTTAATCCTATTTGTGCAAGTGATAAGTCAGTTTCTAAAAATGTGTATAATAACTTTGCACTGAATCTACACCGGCTCATAGGCCTCAATTAATAAAAAAAAGAAAAAAAAAACACTAAACACCACATGCTGTGTATTTTAACCTTGCTCAGTGATTCAGCGTCTACAGGAAGTAATACATCTCAACTCCTAACTCATACTTTAATCATCAGATTCCCATCATACAGTAGTGGATTCCAACACTAAGTCTTCAGAGAGATTCCAGAGGGTCCACAGAAAATCTAAGAAAGTTTCAATCACCTCCCCAAAAAATGATATTATATAAATATATCTAGATATCTGAAACTGCAATATACTCAGCCTCTTTAAATTCATCATGATTTATCAAACATTTAAATAGAACAGAAAAGTCTGATAATCTTGGCACAAAATCCACAAAATGAATGGTAATGTCTCATGGTAAATCCAGCTGCACTACCTCAACTCATCTATAGGGTCACTATGTAACAGTACAGAATAGTTACTGAGAAAAAAAGGATATGATACTTTGCCCCTCTGCGATTTTTGAAAAACAAGCACACTTATTATATTTATACTTACTATATATTATTGGCTGTTCTGGCAAGAAGATTGAATGCATGTTTTTCAGTGACCCATGATCAGGATAGCATATTTTGCATCAGCCTGCAAATTAGCATTAGATGGCAAGAGATTGTGTCATGAACCGTTTTAAAAACCACCAGTAACCTGAAGGGCACGAACGTCCCCTGCTAAACCACTAATCCAGCGCATCCTCTGTGTTATACTTATCATATTGTCCCACCTGTGCACTTCACATCATGCAAATGATGTGAAACAATATGCCAGTCTTATCCAGTCACCTGTTGCTACTGCAGGGAACAAAGGCTCTCAGAGAAATGAAACCCCACAGCCAACAAACACGGTAGGTAATGAGGGGATATGAATATGTATGTACCATCGAGCAATGGCAGCAGATTCATTTGATTGACAAACAAGATAAACAATAATAACAAGCAGGGGTGAAAACAAAAGGCCTTTTTTGGTGCAGCTAATGACAATCATGTTATTCGAAAGAAAGTAAAAGCAATAACACGGCTATGGACCGTCACTTAACTATTTACTTGAAGAGCAAGAGCAATGACATCATACATGGGAGTTGTCATTGTGTATGCAATACCACATGCATGCCAATAGATCGCTGCAGACATATTTTTTTTAAAGCAGGTATCTAGTGACAGATTATTTTATTTTAGTTTTCAATAACATTTTATTTCTGCAAGTCAAGATACACACACGTCATGTTCTGCTTTCAAGAGCTGTGCGCAAAGCCTTTTTCAGACAGCTGAAAGAATAAATGCCTTCATTTGGCAGTAAAGACCAGTACTGCATGCATGTTCTAGTCCTGTGGATTTTATTTATGCATTTTTATGGGAAACAGGAGAACAGTAACTTGTGGACTGAAACCATATATTCTGTGGTTGTTATAGTGAAATCTATCAAATACACATTCTTTCGATTGGATATTACTATATCTATATTATAGCTACCTCCACCATCACATCGAACACTATTACATCTATTACCACTACTACTAATAACAATAATACATTCAAAATCAAAGCAAACCAAAAAAATATATGCTAGCTTCCTAAATTCAAGAAAATGAGACTAAACAAATGCAAATGTGTGAAATACATTTTCATCTTAAATCGGCATAAGATGGCATTTACATCCAGTTGTAATGCATTCTCAAGTAAGGCTTCATTATTATATTAGGTTAGCTGTGATTTACTCTGGGAGATCTGTCATGGTTCCATAGTACTTATTTCTGCTAATTAGTAATCTGTAGATAACTCTCCATTCTGACAACCCTTCATATTCCTTTACATTTCTAAGAAGAGTTATATAAAGATTGTTTCTCCAGATAACTGCTATACTATATATACTATGCTATATCTTTCTCTGTAAAAAGTAAAGCTAATAGGGTAGAAAAGCAATAATGAATTTAAATACAATGTCTCAAATACAAAGTATAGAATATAAACTTGTAAAACCGTACATTGCAGATATGCAGTCCTTTCACTGAATATCCCAGTTCTTCAGTATACATTTTTCATTTGAAAATTTCCTGTTCAAAGCTGATGTTGAAGAATGGTGGTCTATAGGGATAACTACTAAAGAATGCATTGCATATTTTATACGATGATAGGAATATAAAGCATTACTGATATAATGTTATACTGGATACAGAACTTTTTTAGCAACCTGCTCTGCTTCTGTGAATGATGACCACCATACAAATCTACCAGGTTTTATTTTTTTAAGATTGCAAGAGGGGTGATATAACTTGAATCCCAAATAAAATGCTATCAACCTCATGGTAATTTTTAATAAAATGACATAATAAAACCACAGAGAGTTGCTCAAGTATTTTAAAAGATGCCCAGTATTCTGAAAACTGACTTTTTAAGGGCCTTTTTACTTTTCATTCATGTATAGTATTTATGAGACTACATATTTACTAGCATTGGAAATTTGCAAGATACTTAATTTAGATGTATTTTTCCATCCACAAAGTTCTACCTGGAGATGACAGGTGAAGATAACAAGGTAAAGTAGAATACTTGAGATGTTTTTTTGTGTACTTAACATGAACTATAATACTCTTTTGTGAGGAAGATTCAGAATATTTTGAAGCAACATTGGCTATATGTGCCAATCAGTATGATAACACAGAATTTGTCATGTCCACGACTTGATTCCAGACAATCATTACATTTGTACTTTTTATGCTTATGCTTTTTCTACTTATATTGGAACCCAGCAAGTTGAGACCTCCCATTTATGGTTAGCCATTGCATAACTGAGGTTCAAAGGATTTATACTATGGTGCCAGTCATTAGAGCACATTTATAAACAGCTAAGGAATAATTTGCATTGAGTTTCAATGTCCAGAGCAGATGAAACACTGTAGAAGACAACAGTGGGGTAACATTTAAAACAATCATTTTCTCCTTTTCCCTTTATTCACTTCACAGCTAATTTCTCACACTACATTCTACAGAGTAACTGCTGACATGGGGAAACCTGAATTTGTCCTAATAAAGGCATAATGAGACAGAAAGGTCTTACACATTTTCCAGGCACTTCCATCAAGTAATTGTGTCATGAATTACACACATATGGTGAATGTAGATCAGCAATGAATACAAATAACACAAACAGAAAACAGTCACAGCCTTTTAGGGAGGTTTTCATTATTTTTTCAATCACTACAGAGTTATCAGAGAAGCAGAGTTGGACTTGGAGGGATCATGCACAGTATGTAGCAATGCAAGAATTAGTGTGAAGAGAACAGAATGACTCTTCAAAGGGCAACTACTTTTGTTATTCAGTGCTCCAATGTGGCAAGCTGTGGCTGGGATACTTCTGGAAAAGGTCCTAATCACTGATACTTCACTGCTGGTCCCAGACAGCCACATCCATGCAAATTGTGCAGGTAACTTAATGTGATGAGCAGATAAAGACTTGGAAACAGTGGCTAATTATACCAATAAAGTCAGCACTCACAAAATCAATCAAAAGAAATGAGGTTCTTCAGGTGCAAGAGTGAGTTTCACAGATCTAAACGGTCTACACACAACCTTGGAAGAAATAAATACATTGCACAGGTTAATCTGCCTCACTGCACCACAAAACCACCCGCAGAGCTATCTCCGTGTGTTGTGCAGCACAATCTAATCCACTGACCACACACAGGGGAGAGGAAGAGGATTTGGCTGTAGGGTAATTAGAAATCTATCATATTCTTTATGTTTGGGCATTCGATCAGAATTAAAAAGGGTTAAAATGCACTATATAAATAACTCGAATCAAGGTATAGACAGAACGGATTGTTAAACTACGTCTGTGTTGCCAAAAGCCTACATGCTTTGGAAAGTTGAAATAGAGTAGATTTGATTATTGATCTGGTTACAAACCATGGTTTTAATCTCGACAAAACAAACAAACAAAGACACTGATATTTTTCATTATTATGACTAATCGCTGCCTTGGGAGACTCTGAAATTGCTATGTATCAGAAATGTATTTTTGCATGTTATTTTCTAATTGTGCCATCTAAAATGTCAAAACATGCATTTTATATATCCTTGCCTTGGAGGCGTTAAGTGTAACAAAGTTCCAGAAACAACCACACAAAAAAAACTATAATCTTGATAATAATAATAATAATAATAATAATAATAATAATACAAACTTAGTTGACAGTGTTAGCTGACAGTGGCCATGTTTAAAATATTACCTTGGTTTGTTTCAGCCCACAGAGACGATCAATAAATAAATCAAGTTTATAACTATGAACTTTAGAATTCCTTTGAACAGGAACAGCAGGAGGAAGCTGCAATTCTGCACAGACGGCTCTCCACTGCATGCCAATTATGATCGCTGGAGAAAAGGTTTGTAATAGAAATAAAAAGCAAGATGGAAGGCATATCATTGTCAGCATATTCGGTGTGTCTCAGAGAATGTGAGGCGTGGAGTGATGCGGATTGTGTTATTTAAGTACAGGAGAAAAAAGATAAGAAAAGAACAAAGTTTCAAGCATTTATATACCACAATGGACACAAGTGGAGTCAGTATATACTGTTATCTTAAAACTACTTGGAAACGGGGGAGATTGCTAGGTGTCCAAGAGATGGGTGGGCATAAGTATGATGGAATGGCTGTGTTGTTTTGTATTTTTATCAAATATCTACAAAACTGTGATACAGGGCAAAACATGTATTACAGGGCTCTGTAAAACTGCTTCAGCTCAGACATTAAATAAATCAATTAGATTGTTTATTTTTTCATTACCATTTACAAATAAACAGAGGGCTGTTTGTTTATGCAAAATGATTTCGGTATGAAAGAGAAAACAAGCAAACACTCACTCCATTGTTTACTTCACACAACATATTGTGTTTTGTGAATCTATACCAGGATGAAGTCAACAAAAATACTTAGCTTTTAACAACTTTATTAAACATTGTTGAGTAAATTTGAGTAAAAAATAAGCAAAGCAAAGAGGGATTTAAAAAAAAATGAATATCTATTAAAAAGCTCACTGGCACATGTATTTATAATACAATGCTCAACTGATAAACCATAAAAGAGTGGCAAAAGGGTTTTGGGGGTTAAGGAATAGCTTTATTCATAAGTAACTTGACAAAACACAACCTGACAACCATAGAAATCAGCGAATATTATTACTACAGGACAAAACAGTCCTACCCAAAGATACTGTGGAATCTGTCTTTTTGTAGTATTTCTCAATAGGAAAAAAGTAAATACTAGGGTTGTGGTTATTGCCAAAAACTAACCATGTCTACAAGGTGCTTACAACAAAGATGAAATATCTTTGAGGACCCTGCTATTGTGCCAGCTTTTACTTTAATAAATGCAAGCAGATGTAATGAATGAATGGCAATAATGTGGCAAATTGGATTTTAAGGCTGAATGTAAACACTGTCTGAAAATCTGGCAAGCTTTTAAAAAGAGTGTTTTTCATTGTTTTTGTTTTGTTTTCCTTTTCTGTAATGCAAATGTAGGGTCTTTTGGTATTAAGTGCTCCCATCCCCAAAGGGGGGGGAGTAACAATACATTAATAAAAGCTAGAGTAAACAGGATAAGATACTTTAATAAAAAGGCCCCTGGTGTTTTAATTTAGATCTGCATGTTCCCCTTCAGTATTTCCTTTTAAAATCACATTCACAAAATAAATATATTAACCACAAATTGATAGGAAAAGCGCTACATAGTCATTAGCTTTTCCTTTTGAAAAGGATTAAATAAGTCACCCCACATTGCATTTTTAAATAACTCAAATATACACTGAAACAACCCACATGGTCCACACCAAATTACAGCTCTACCAGAGACATAAGTACCGATTTCATAATGATTTAGTATTGACGCCTTTTCACTCGAAAAAGTGTGGCAGTGGCAAGAAGAAAAGAACTAATACAAAATAAAGACAAACAATAAAAGTCATTTAAAGTAAAAGTTAATAATTTTGTTTGTAAGCTGTTTACTGTGGTATGTGTGAAACCAAGAAAGTTTCTTACAAGCGTCTTTATGCACGGGCTGTTGAGGCACAGGCAAGGTGCGGTTTGCCTGACTTCAAATCAGCTCTTTTAGCCCTGTTTTGAACAATCCAATTACAAATGCATGCACTGAGAAGGAACTTGAAATCATGCCACAGAAAATAAATAAAGAAATAAATACATCGCAAAGAGCGCCTGGAGATTGTACAGCCTGGCTCAGTTGAGATTAGGTGTCTTTTTTCCTTTTCTTTTGAAAATGTGTTTAAAGAGACATTGTGAAATGCATGTCAGGTCACGGTGTCTGGCATCTGTCCCTGCGCTGCTCATCCCATTAATTTCAGCAGAAAACCGAATTCACAAGCAGCCTTCCCAGAACAGGGCAGCGCCAGTTCTGTTCTCTTTCAAACTTAAATCCAAGTTGTATGTTGAATCATGAATCTGTCTATTTATCTATCTATATATATATTATGTATAAGGGCTATCAAATTCCAAACCCATTACCACATATATTGGTGACAACATTTTTTTTTTTTAGACCAAAAGGGGCTTTCATGTATTGCAGCCTTTAATTAAATATACGTGTGTATACAATGTTGATTGATTGATGTATTATGTCTCTCACAGTATAACTTGGAGAGATAGCTTTCAAGATATTGCTCAAGAAGTTTAGAAGTGCCAATAACCTTTCCTGTAAATTTGTTGTATATATCCTGGAACAATATGTCATATAATTACTCAACAGTGTATCATTAGCAACAACACAAACACTTGTGAAGACATTGCTGGATGCTTACCATAGGTACTAGTCTTAAATACTAACATATGCCTTGAGTTTCAAATCATAAATTGTCATTTCAGTTTACAAACTTTATAATGATTTCTGATATGACATATATAATGTTTTTTCACAAGTATGCATGCATTAATATGTATTATTTATTTCTTAGTCCTAGAGTTTGGATCTTTTAATATCAAATATTAGTGAACATTAAAAAGCTCAATTTCCATGAGTTAGATTATAAATAGTCTGTATAGGATTTGTTGCATGTTTTTTTTTTTTTTTTTATGGACGTGGGCACTAAAGCCGATTAAAACTCACAGAATATTATTTCCTCCAGGCTGTATGTCTGTACATTTGAGTACATTTACATTTATGAGAAAGCATGGAAAACATGGTTTGCATAACTCTGTCCAAGTAAAGCCGTTGACAAGTCAAAGTTTCCACCCCTTTTTTGTTGTTACAGAAAATTATCACATATAAGTAGCTAGGCTCAATTGAAAGTTTATGAGTTGTTGCAGCTGTTTCTCAGATGTATACCAGATTGTCAGGCTTGATGGTCTCCTCTCTTTTGTAACCTTTCTTAAATTCTTGTGCTCTTATAATTAAATCTTTGAGAGACTGCTGCACAAATAATCGAAAGCAAGAGTGGCTGTATTATTGGAGTGTATGGATCTTGTCTGCCCTCTGACTACAAAAGTTTGCAGTCCATTGCGTTTTAGGTACTGCATTGTTACAAGTGTCTGGACGTGTTTTTCATTGAACCACATGGAAACAAAAAGCAAGGCAAGCTTGGTCGCCTGTTAGCTCATTCTTCTGTGGAAAACACTTATATTGTAAGGACTCCGGGATATGAGTCTTTCAACATTGCAATGTTACCATACTCTGAAAGCATAACAGCTTCACATTGGATTCATTTTCATTAAGGAAAATAGATCAGATTTTGCATTATTTTACCTTGCTGTGTCTAACAGTTGTTTCAGGGCACAGTACTAAATATCAAGATTATGCCAGTCATTAGATTTCTCCTACCAATTAAGTTACTCCACATATTTCACCTGACTGAAATGAAAGCAAATCCTGACATTTTGAAATGTGTTATTAGAAAAACTGAATAATACAGAGCAAAACAAAATGACAAATGATGAACTTAGAAATCATTACTGGCCGAGCGTCCGGACGCGCCGTGTTTAGTGGAGGTTCAATATCTGCTGCTGGACGCGTCCGTCCCACTGAGGACACGATTCACTATCAGATGAGAGATGTGCGCTGGACAAGAGACAGACAGGGAGGAGATCAGACACATTGTGTCGGGACATATAATCTCAAGTGCCGAGTGCGATCACGAAGAAATTAGTTTTATTAGCAGCATGGAGTGAAATCCACGTACAGAAACAATGACTGATACAGTTAATATCCGAGTGCATTAAAACTGTGATTCACAGACTAGTTACAATAAACTGACGGATAATAACCGCATCAGCAGCCGACGGTATTAATATTGAAGGACAGCTGGCCGTGTTCAGGCTGTGTGTGTGAATGTGTGCAGGACAGTCAGTGTGAAGCAACACGATTCAGTTAACATGTGTCCATTTACAAGATTCATTAATGAATAAAGACATACAGCAGATCTGGGTTTCCCTCTAAAACATTAAGGGCTGGTTTAATAAATGCGTCCATAAACGCCATGACTGAGACGCGCACTTTAGTTCAATTAAAGCTGCTATATTGTATCTGGATGATTAATGTGAAACGTGTGGATTTTGTTTCAACTGTAACTTGCCCGGGTTAAGGACGTCTGATAAGTACATTATAAATACGGCAAAATGTATTGTTTGCAGTTACAAATGTGCATAAAGAGTAATAAGTTTAGGGAGTCACGCTGTGCGTTTAAAATACATATATACTAGCACAAATGATGACAATAATAATAACAATACATATTTGATATTTAGTATTATTGTTGCACATGGAAACGTATTGTTATGGGACGCGCTGGTCTGAATATAATGTCGTCTCTACACGTTCAGCTCTTCCTAATATCTCTGAACAGACACGTGTATTTATTACGCTGTTTACAGTCATGTAAAGCACAAATAATAAAACGGACACAAAGTCCTCTCTCGTCAGGCTGTGTCGCTAGTGTTTCTGTCTGTTTTTAACACGAACAAAAGGAAACCCGCAGCGGCTGCTTTACAGACACGGCGCTTAGCCAGTGCAACCGAGGCATGGGATGTTGAGGGCTGTCCATACACTGAGCTCTGGATTCGTCCACAGGCTGGACCGACCCCGTGTTTCAAACGCACATCAATTCTATTCAATACTTTATTAAGGAGACAATAAACTCAATGTTCAATCCCTTTCACTGTGGTTTCAGATCATCGCAGTGTAACAATAGGGAGAGCTGAAACCCAGGGCTCCCACCACACAGTAGCTAGATTTTGAAAAGGCATGAGATCACTGGGTTCCTACACAATGGCTTCAGAAGCCCTCTAGCTCAAGTACACGTGCCCATTCTTCAAAGGCAAGGCACTTTGCTTTGCTTCTTTTTTGTTCCAAATTCACAATGGCTCTTCTAAGTAGACAATAGTATTGTCAAACTAGCTGTCGTTTCAAAGGGACCTTTGCCTTTGACATCTTCAGTATCATTACAATAATATTACAAACCAAATAATCTTAGTATTATTATAGACACACACATATATGCATATATAGTAATTTAGGACATTTATGAAAGACTCTTAATATTTTGCATTGCCATGAAGATGACAGCATTTCAATGTATTTACATGTTGTCAAGTACATTCCTGATTTTATATGATAACTATGCTAGTAAAAGATTGCACACAATTCGGATTCCTGCTTCTTAAAGCAATTTAAATTGTGAGGAAGCGATTGACCCTCCAATTAAATAAGCGCCATCTGCAGGGTCTGCTCTAGTGTTATTGTAAGCATTGTGTGTACGGGCTTGCTGTGTCACAAAGTCATGACTATTGAGGGAATTTTCAAGTGCATGTAAAAGCAGCCATTATTTTTACTGAGTTTATAAAAGAGTAAAACATATAAGAGTAATAAAATTGAATATGAGAATATGTTCATATATTCTACTCAAAATATATTTTTTATTCAAAATTACTCACCAGGTATTAGGCAGATACAATATTTTAGCATTTTGTTTGCTTACAGTGTGTTTGTAGCTTGTTTTGTTTTTTGTCTTTCTGAAAAAGGTCTAATGGAGATGCATACAGGAACTACACATACCAACAGCAACACTAAACTAAGTTTAATACATGAACAATATAAATTATTGATGCCAAAATATAACAAAATGTGTTTTCCAGGTGGATTACAGTCCAGCTAGAATGGAATGAGAGATGTCTATCTAAAACAGTAATGAAGTATGTGGCCAGAATTGAGTACAGTACAACTTCAACTGTTAGACCGCATGCCTATGGATCTGGGAAAATAATTGCTGAGTACATATTCAATCTAAGAACATAAATGGCTCAGGAGTTCAGGCATCTGTAAATCATATTCAGGCAGTGATGAAACCTAATGCAGGATAAGGGGAGCCAATCACGTTTAATATACGTTAAGCAGGGATGAGTCAGTAAAAGGGCACATCAAAACCAGCGTACAGAACATCTTATTAAGGACATCTAGCAGCTTTCCCCAAACATGACAGGAGAGTGGCACCACAAAAAATATCACTGTAAACACATCAAAGAACTCTGAAATGCTCAGAATTAATATGATTCTGTAGAAACTGAAACACATTTTTCCTCAAGGAATAAATACCAAAATCTGTAGTATTTTCAATCGTTTATTTAATAACATTTTTGTATCTTTAAGTTGTCTCAGAATACCAAAGAACTGGGGTTTTTGTATGTCCTGTATGGTTGTGTGTATACAGACTGTATACATACAAACACCATTCCCTCTGTTCATAAATGTACATACAGACCATCTGAGTTGATCTAATTGTGCTGAAAACAAACAAAAATCATCTATATTTGTATTCATACAATGATCTGTGAAGACAGCTGACTGTCATTAAGGATTTTATGAACTCATACAGTCATTTAAGAATTAAATTCTGTCCTTTTGATATCAATCAACATAGATGTTTCTGGAGTGCCTTCAGAAAAATAGAATCCACTGACAGCACTACTGCGATGTAGAAAAGGAACATTTGAGGTACATGAAAATGCAATATTAACTGAAGACAAAAAAAAAAAACTGATATAATCCAAAACCCGAGTCTGCAACTGCCATACAAGACATATAGTAACAGATAATGTTGAATTAATGCTTCCTGTAGCCAACTCTGAGATAATGAGAAGATAGCATGACATGACATTCATTGCAGCGGCTTGTCCCATTACCTATATAGTACGTATATATTGTAGAATGAAAGGAGTCTACATTGTAAACAGGAAAATAAATGCCTTAATGTTGTCACGGTACTATAAGAATACAAAAGTTGGAGATGTGAGCGTGGGTGTACATGCATCCATTTTTGTTGTATAGGTTGCATGGTGAGTGATAGTTTGATAGATGCATGGATTCAGTGATGATTAGTGTGAGGCAGGATTGGTGCATTTCCAGCCTAGTCCTGCCACTGAAAGTTTCCAACTGCTCCCTGTCAGTTCCTGTCATCTCAGACCCTGTTCTCCTCTCCCTAAAGGGTCCACGCCCCACTCTCCTTGTCTCAGAGGAAGCACCTGGACACTCCCCTTGGCCCTGGGACTGACACTTCAAAGGTCTTTACACCCTGTCACCTCCCCCCACCGCAGTTTCTAGACGGGCTCATGAATAGCATGCATTCTGCTGTCCCATTTGAGATCCCCTCTTCAATCTTTATACAAGCACTGTATCCTCTCTAGCCACCAATATTTATACAACTAAGATTTCTATATTATTTTATCATTGAAGTCTGTAAATGTTTAATTATTTTTATGAACACAGACATACAAATGTGTATATTATAGCGCTGGAGGAGGGTGGCAGTCGGCATCAGGGATCCAAAAAATATATTGTACACTGGTGTGTGTGTGTGTGTGTGTGTGTGTGTGTGTGTGTGTTTGTCTGTGTATGCTTCATATGTATGCCCATACTGTATGCATCAATGTCTTTGAACTAAAATGCTGCCAGAACAGAAATAATTCTGTTCACTTCTAATTGCTTTGTGGCTGCTGAAAAGGCATTTTAATATTATGATTAATTAGGGGAACTTGAATGAATCAGATGTTAGAAGGAGTGAATGCTCAGAGATCTTTTCTACTCAGCAGGGGAGCACTTTACTCTGTGGCCTTGCTTCCTTTCTTGGGTAGCACTACTGACATAACCCTGACGTACATTACAGTCACTGAGTCATCACTGGATCATCCAAAGTATTACTTCTATTCACATTATGTGAAAAAAAACACATTAAATACGCAGTCACTTGTATATTAGACAATAAATGGAATACAATATTAACATAACTGTAGAATACCATTCCCTCAATCTGTGTGCGTGGTCAAATTTGATGATATGCTTATAAGTAAAAAGGTCATGTATCTAGCTTGATTACAATTACCACCTAGAAGGGTTTCAAAAAATAAAATAAAAAATAAGTACGTCAGTGAAATACTGGGTTTAAAAAGTACAGAGAATCAGAAGACAAAGTCAATTAGGGCTCATTGACGCAATCTTTTAAGAGAGATTAACAAGAATAAATTAAATATAAATAGCTAGATAACTGTTAATACTAAACTGTATTAACAAAGAGAGGTTAAATGATCCCCTTTCAGTGTACTTTTCTGCCATTTGAAGAAAAGAAAAAAAAATGAAATTCTCCTACAATTAATGACAGTTTTGATATTTTTCATACCAAGATAAACCAGTCATTTGAAGTTGGACATGCTTTTGCAGGCCGTGAATGAATGCAGATTGCAGTGCTGACAGGATACCCCCTGCTGGGTAATTTCCAGGGAAGACACACACTTCGTGCTCATTTATTATAATCTGCTGCTCAGCCGCCATTCTGCCCCCTGCCCAAAACACCCTTAAATACCAAAACACACACCTGTGGAGATGAGCAAAGGGAATCTAAAGGCAATACATTGACAAATCTCACCATTGGCTGATGCACATACAGAAACTTCCATTCTTCAGAAAGCATCCCAACCACAAACAGCCAGCTCTGTTTGTAATTACCGCTTCCTGAGGAACAAAAGTAGCTCCCAGAAAGATCATTAATCTTGCCTGAAGGAAAAAGACCGGTGTGAGTGGAGCAGAGTGTGTTTTTGTGTGTGTTTGCCAAGCAGCATCCCAGACCACCTATTGTGGGCAGATGAATGGGAGTCCCGTTTGTTTCTGAATGGAGAATGGCAGTATGGATTGGGGAAGGAGGAGCTGACCTTAAAAAGAGGTCACTGAGAGTGGAGCAGACACAACACAGTAGTGCAGGCCATGGGATGCACTCATGCATATACACACACTGACACAAACATGCACAAGTACACAGCTTACCTGAATTAGGGCTTCGCTTAATCTCTCCTCATCCACCTGCAGAATGATGTCCCTGATTTCCTCATAAGGCAGCCGGAATGAACCCAAGAAAATTGCTGTTGGAATGGAAGGGAGGAAAGTCATGCGTCTATTTTCAAATACAACCTTCAAAGTAAGAAACTCAGACTGGAATCACCCAGAAGTATTATTTACTTCGTATTATATACAGCTGTTTGGGATAATCTATGTTTACACACTATAAAATTGATGTTTTCAACAAATATTCCTGAATCTTGAAAACCCTATCTTAGTTGACTTGGGCCTTGAACACCAGCTCAGAATTTTATTAAACAAAACCACATAAATTACAATATCTTATAGTAAATATAATATCACTTCAATTAGATTCTCATTTATGCATAATCACTTATTTGGGTGCAACATAAATGTAAGTGGAATCTTTAAATTGCTATTTGAAACCGAAGAAATTGGTTATAAATAAATACAATAATAGTAAGAAAAGGGCACGACAATCTTCAAAAACACTCTAGTTTTGTCATAGCTCAGTGAACATTGTGCAAGCAGCACATGAGTCGTGAAAGTGTTCAGCTTTGGGGGATGATTTGTTCTAGTTAGCCAACTACACCAGGTGCCACAGTCACTTAGTGAGGAAACTCAGGTGTAAACTGAACATGTAAACGTTCTGCAGAAGAAAACAACAAGAAAGGCTTGTTAATAAGCTCACTAATGGCACTCTGTATACATCTGTTCTGATCTGGGAGATAGGGTCTGAATCACCCAGTGTCCCACGTGGCATATGTCAGCGATCATGCATGTCAGTTAAATGCCAAGTCAATTATACCCAACTGCATCTCTCAATCTCACTGTGCCTATTTGCAACCTGTTAATTAAAATTATAAAAAATGTAATGAACAGAGAAGGTGAATCAAATCATTACCACTTTTTGTGCTCCTGAATACCTCAATAACACAAAAAAATCTATTATATGGACAAATCCAGCAGCTCAAGCCTCCTGCCATGTCCACTCACATACGCCCCCATCCCCTTTACATCCTCCCTCTTGGTCCTACTTCTCAGTCACCCTTACCCACCTGTGTGAGCCCCCACCCTGCCCATCCCAGCCCCTTGTCTGATTCTAACCTCTGCTCTCTGCCCCTGGCTCCGGCATTACAAGCCTACCACCTGTGCCTTAGATTCAATCCCCTTTCATGTCTTCAAGCCTATTGCTCCTACTCTATTTCCTTTCATTTAATCTTTCTTAAACACCCCTGTGTGCTCTGGCTATTTACCAGCAGGCTTTAAGAAGACCCACATCATTTTTATTCTTACAATACCTTCTCTTGACCCCTCATATCCCCACAACAATTACCCTGTCTCTTTGCTCCCCTTTCTTTCAAAATCCCTTGCACAGGCTGTTGACCGTTTTAGCTGAGCACTCCTCCAGCTTAGCCGTCTGTAGCCTGATTTCTTTCCCTATAAACTCGTTGGACTCTACTCTATGGCAGCTGTTGGTTTCTCCCTGTCCACGATCTGCTGCTTGACCCTCCTTTAGTGTCTCAGATGCTTTTGGCAAGTCAAACAGTCCCCTGAGCTCCCCTCCACTATCTCTTGCTCAATCCACTCAATTATTTCTACATTGAGCACTACTTCCAGGTTTTCTGGGGTACTAGTGCTTGGACCCCTACACAACTTCTCAAATCTTCTTCTAATGATTTCCTCAGCACTTACATATGAAGGAATTTTCTGTCCTTCCTCTGCCCCAAAACTTATATTTCTTCCCTTCACTTGTAGATTTTGTAACAGCCTCCTGCTTTGCACACACAGGGTGACTCCACTTTTACTGCTACCCATTCATAATATTCCTGCATTGAATCCTGCAGATCGAACTCCAAGTCATGTAACCTACGGCGTTCTTGTGATTATTTTCCATCTACAAGCAAGACCATGGCTCCTAAGTGTCTGATGCACTAAAAGCTTCTGCACGGAGATCGACGAGATGTGCCCTTTAGACTAGAGATCACTGTTTTGTATCCAGGCTATACCAACTGTCACTGAAAACACCCAAGAAACTGGGTGGTCTAGTATGTGCATGCTAGTGTTATCAGTGAGAGCAGTGTCAGTGCTCCATTGATGGCTTTACCGTGCACATACAGCAGATACACACGTCTGTTCTGTTTCTCTCAGGCTGGTGTGGGAATTACAGCAGAAAGGCAGGCTGATTTGTAACTGGCAGTTGCAAATAGGTGGCAATAACAGGATACAAATAACTGCCAATTTTAAATTTATGAGAAAAAGCAGGATGTTCAAGAATCAGGTATGGAAGTGCAAATTTGTGAAAACCAATTATTTCCTGTTGTTTGCAAAAGAAAAATAAATAAATAATCCCAATGTATTCAATTAACCTCGCTTGGCATTGTTCTAATTAAAATAATGAAGATTCTTCATTGTACTTTGTAAATTAAATGTGTGTACGTTTATCTAATTGATGAAGAGATAATCATGAAAACCCAATTGGACCTGACAGCATAAATTAAAGTGCTTGAGACTTTCAGTGAAGGTGTTATGGTAAGAACTGATATTCTTAAGCAATGTGCAAGTTGTAAACATGTGGAATCTGTAAAATTGATCGAAATGGAAAATTAAACAAAACTAAATCATAATAATAAATATTAAGTTGGAATAAAAATACATCAAATAAAAACAGCATGAATGTGTTCTGGGGCAGATGAAGTCCAGACTTGACCTCCTAAGAGGCTTCCCTCCCACGCTTTGAGGAAGGATGACTTGATTCAGCTCATTTCTGGACCCTGATTCACTTCCCACTGATTGTTTCATCCAAATTAAAACAAATAAAAATAAAGTCTCATATGGAATGAGTTAGAGCTTAGTCCTTTGCTTCTATTGTTTCAGCTGAGGAACTCTCCACCCACTCCCAGGGCACACAAACAGAAAATCAGCTTTTAAAGCAAATCTTCCTTAAACTGTAATAAATTAGACTATTGGTGCTTTATATTAGGAGGTCATAACTTAGCTGTGGGAATCACAACCACATGCAGGCAACCCAGAGGACTTACTGGCAAGAAATGGAAGGCGAGTTTTGCTCCAGCTTTGATACGGCAGATTTCTTTAATGCTTTGCTGGCCAGTCCCTTTATGGGAGTAAGCTCATTCAAACAAGATGGAGAAAAGAGTACTATAAGACTGTTATTTAAAGTAGTAAATCCTCTAGGAAAGAGAGTAGACTAAACAAATCTCAGCGCTATGATCAAATTCATCACCCTTACTACAGGTTGGAAGACCTAAGGACCCCACATGCCTCAGCCAAGATCTCAGACTATATTAAATTAGGAAAGAGACACAGACAATTAAGGGCTGTAATGAGACAGACTCAATTACAGAATAGTTAACAAGACTGCTTTACCTATCCTGCAGGGGGAGATACACATCTCAAAGAGCAGAGAGTAAGCGGTAATACAACACTGTTCTGTTGCACGAGAGCTAACTCATGAGCATGGGGGAACCACATAAAGTTATACATTTCAGAAAAAAATCTATGGTAAACACCCCTGAGGTGGTATCATTTTTGTTTCCTGTCAAAAATAGACCAATCTGTTGGGGATGAAATAAAACATGGCGGGTACAAGACCTCCCATGCTTGGCTTTTGCTGTTCCCTCCCCTTCTCTTTCTCTCCTTCTCTTCATCTTTCCTCTACTCACCCACTCCTCTCCTCCCCTCCCCTCCCTTCTCTACACTATGCTTCCCTCCTTCCCAAAATGAAATGGTTTAATTGTCAGTTTCACTTTTGAAAAAGCCTGTATCAAGTTCTGGGCAAAATGCCAACATCTGATTTCCATGACAGTAAGGCACTGGAGAACTAAAACTTGTTTGTTTGGTTTTTGAGATTTTTTTCCTTCTTCTTCTTCTTCTTCTTCTTCCTCTTCCTCTTCTTCTTCTTCTTCTTCTTCTTCTTCTTCTTCTTCTTCTTCTTCTTCATAAAAAAGACACTCAGATATTAAGACATTTGCCTCTCAGGTAAGGTAGCAGTTTATGCAGTATTTGGAAGACTGACAGATGCAGCAATATTTTATTATGAAATGTCCCATGGATGATTTCAACCTCTTTTTCAAATGAAACACCACTCAAGACTGATTCATTATTGCTATAGGTGAGCTAAGTTCAGTAACAGAAACAAAATAAACCAAAATAATAATTAACATAGTTCTACGAGGCACAATAAGAACTCTTTAAAGGCAAGGCTCAATTACTAAATGCTACTTTACAGTCACCTATCTCCACTACCAGCATCTCTCAGCAGGCTGTGCGGTTTCTTTGATATGCAGACTAAACTGCACTGCATGCTGCCAAAACTGTGATCACTTATTTCCTGAATTTGAAATCATGGCCTGTGTTCAAAGACAGCGGCATTAGTTTAGATTAAGATTGAGTCTTTTTGAGGTATGGTATTTGGGAAAAAAAAAAAGAGGCAATTTCAGCACACTGAAATGTGGGGCATAAGAGGTAAGACTCTTAGAATAATCAATACCCACTAAACTATGTGCACTAGAAGTTTTAAAACACTCTTTTTTTTTCTACTTTATTTAGTTTTTGCTCTACAAACGTGCTAACAATGAACAGTCTTGACTTCCATGTGTTGTATTTCTTCAGTTATGTTAAGGTAATAATATGCTCATTATGTGACCACCACTTTTCAACAAAGGTCATTTAAAACCTTTCTGCACTTTGCAGTGTGGGTATCTAACCTAGTTATTAAAGAGTAACTATTAATGTTGTTGTGTATGTTGAGGTGGCATCTAGGGCAGGGCAGGTTAACTGCAATTTCAGAAATAATAAAGGTATAGATGCTGTCTTAAAAACAGTCATGCTGTTTTATATTTATGTGACATTGGGCTTAATATATCAGTTCAGCATAGACAGGTGTGATCACCTTCTTGGAAAAAGAAACTCAATAAGGGTGAGATTCAGGGTGTTTCAAAGATGGATGGATTTCATTATGCAAGATATATAATGCTGCCACAGTTCACACATCCACAACAGAGGAAAACTGTGCAAGGAGAATAAAAGAAAGATTAGAAAACAAAGGGACGGTCATTTATTTAAAAAAAAAAAGTATACCTTTGTAAGTTGATCTATTTAAAAAGTAAGCTACAATGGTATGAAAAAGAAGAAATGGTATGATACCGTTAAAGTAAACACAAATGTATGTGAAAAGTAATAAAGAACACATACACATATTTTGAGCCGTCTTGGAGTCCAGGATCCGTAGTTCTTTTGCCTTTTTCTTAAACTGCAGTGCTTTTCTGTCATCTGTCTCATCCATATCCTTTTTCACTGTGGAGAAGAAAAAAGATAGTAATCAATACCCAAGATATGAATAAGTATGCCATTTCCCCTGCTTTGCAGATTCCTCTCTCCATTTTTCTTATTGCTGAACAATGGAGAATGAATTATTGAGAATTTACTTCAACCAATCAAGATGATATACTCCCTGGTTTAAAACTAATCGCACCATTAGCAGCCAATAACTGTTTGAGCATAAGCAATTCATATTCTCCAAAAAAATTGGAAAAAAACAGAAAAAGACAGAATAAAGAAAGCTAGTCTCGCTCTTATATTAGGAAATATATGATTCAATATGGAGAAGAAAAAAAAAATCTTACATTAGTTATGTAACCCAACTCCATATTTATTTTCAGATATTCTATTTCTTTAACATTTACTCACAAGAATTCGTCTCAATAAATTAAATTCCCAGATCACGCCCCCACCCCCCAGCTAATCCAGATAACACAATTCCTGGAGAAAACACACAAGACATCTTTCTCTGCTCATCAAAAAGAACCTCACATCCCTTACAGTTGGAAAAAAGAGAAAATAAAAAAAAAGGCAGAGTGTAATAAAATAAGAATTATGCAGCCTTCCATGGAGCTAATCCCAGTAATTTGCCCCCTGCAGGAAAAATACCCAGGGTAGCATATTTGCGGGTCTGATCCAAATAATCTCCCCCAGCCATTAAGATGAATTCTGCCGAACTAATCCAGATTACTTTCGAACAGCACATTGTGAATTATTCAGAACACAGTATTTAAGTACACAACCAGATAAAGCATATTTATGTATCTGTTTATTGTTTACAACTACTTACTAGGATGACTCAGTGCTCAATCAAATCAGAAATTATATATTGATAAGGATAGTGTAACAAACAATTACTAAATTAATTAGCGGGTAGTACTCGTTTAAATGAAGTGTACTGGCACTTTAGTACAAGACTGAAAGTGGATACAAAAACAATGGTGTCAAATGATTGAATCGATAAGATCCACATACATAACCACTCTAGAATTCTAACATACAATACATACACACACATGCTTACATACAGAGTCCCACTTAGATTTGCTGTTTGACAGTTGTTAGGTTCACAACTGATCTACCTTACACCAAACCAAGAAAACAACAAAACAATGTTCTCAACGATTGATAAATCAGGTCCAGAGCTTTTATTTTACATCACATAAACCCCAGGAAAGGCAAGGATGGGGTAAATGTTTGACAATGAAAGAGAGCAAAACACAGACTAAGAGTGTGATGAGATTGTACAACACCTAAAATAAAGACAAACTGATTATGATAAAATTCTGTGAGGTTTTGATTCTGCCTTTTCCGAGATGCTGAAGGGTAGTTGTTTTGCTCATAGCCTGTGTGCAGCCTGATAATGTATGTTTAAGTTTTTACATTGCATTTTACATCTGCGAGAGCAAAACTACAATTATTTTCAGCATGGGTAGCTTAGTGCAATGACCTTATTGTTTCTAGGTTGCTTATTCTTTTTCCCCAAGCAGAATCTGCATGTATTACAAGCAACTGAGGTAATTGTGTTACCACAGTAATCCTTAAGTGCTGCAAAGGATGCTGGTTGGTTAAGCACAAAAAACACATTAATACTATACGTGTTGAATTGGAGCCCATGGGATTGGCTCAATTTATGCCACTATGATGGTTCAGGAATATTTGCCTGGTGTGCCAATAGGCTTAGCCATGCATATCACCACATGTTTTTATTGATGTTTTCCCATTCATTCTTCTTTTCCGCCTTTCGTTCTTTTCCTCCTTTCTTTCGTTCCTTTCAAGTTACTTCTAACAATTTAGCTAGCAAGCGTGTCTTTCTCTCTTCATTTAATAACATATATCAAAATATGTATACACACAAATAAATAAATAAATAAACAAAGTATTCTACAACATAATCAAGCCTCCAGAGTGTAAATCATGTCCTTTTGTGAAAGCGAAGAAAGAACACAAATAATCAGGTGGCAGATAGAACATAAGACCTCCTCTAGTCACTGAGGAGTTGAGAACTCTTTACTTATCAAGTCTCTTTTCACTTCGGGGAAAACCAATGTGTCTCAGTGCTAATCATCATAACTTCTCTATTTATTTTAGCCCAAGGTAGTAATCTCAGAGGAAATCCAGTACAAACAACCTGCACTGTTGAAAATATCTGCCTACTTAAAGCAACAATCAAAGCGGTAATGTCTCCTTAAGCCATGATAAAATCTATTATGGGCATTGGCCTTATTTTGCTGTCAATTTACTGCCATGGTTGAAGGCAACATTAACTGTTCATACAGCTATATAGTCTTAATATCAAAGTTTAAACAAAGAGATGGAGAGCTAGGTTCCATACTCTTATTTAAAGTTAATATATCTAATACACTTAAATGTAGCTATTGTCTGTGAAACACATTTATCAAATGTAAATTTGAGGATGACAGGTCTCTTTTCATAGTGCTTTCTTGCTTTTACTTGAGTAAATAAAGAAATAATTGGCAAGGCACACCTGACAATCTCAAGACTGTGTTGTGCAGGCCAAGCAGATTTACGTTTATATGTATGGTTAGCTTTATAGGAAAGGGGTTAGGATTTGTATACCTAAAGGTCCAATAAGAACTAATAATAGCTGTAATGATAATTTAATTCCAGAAAACGTTCAATCGATGTTTAAAATAAGACTGAGCATAATGCAGGAATGTAACATATCTGGTGTCTTCAATGTCATTGTTCCAAGAAAGTATCCCATTTCTAAAGGCTTTCAGGTTGGGTAGTTTTTCTTGTTATTTTTCTCTAAGACAACAATAGTCTGTTCTGTCAGTCTGGGTTTCAACATGTCCCCTGACAATGACATCACAGCCCCACAATTTCCGGGTCAGCTGCAGTATTCCTCCTTGGCTAGCCTTAAAAAGTGCAACATGTTCTTACTCAGTGGAGTGGCTGAAATCCAATAACTTAACCTCACTTTTCCCATGGAAATTGCAGAAAAAACAACAAAAAGAACAACGGAATGAAGGGGGGAAAAAAAACATCAGGAAACATCAGTCTCGGAGGCTCCTACAAACACAGGGGCAGAGAGCACTGCACAGTCAGCAATATTAGTCACTAGCTTCCTCCTGTCTTGCACTCAGAGACTTGCACTCACGCCTGGCCACATAAATCTCGCCACATGACTTTCAGCATCCTTCAACACCTCACTGTTACCCCAATCTACAGCAGAGCCCTAATCGACTCAAATTAATTGGAAAACTGTATCTAAAATTACCAAACAGACAATTAAATCCAATATTGCGCTATGAGTGCTTTTGCCCCTGTCAAGCTCCTCATTTGCAGTACCAGTAGCTCTGAATCTCTTCACACTTCTGAATTCAATTAGGTTCCACTGCATGCAGCTTCTCAAGTCTGCGTCTGGTCCCAAACATAGTGTACCTTCCATGGCATCACTCTCTATTGCTCTTTTACGAGATACGTTGACCAACTGCAAAAACACACAAGTGGATTTCTTTGATTCTTTGATTCATCCTGTCTTGGCTTCATTTAAACTCCAATTTCTCCACCAACTCAAGCTCCATTGCAGAGACACCAGTTGTGGCTAGTGACTTCAAAAACCAGTGACTTAAGCTGTTGAAAGCTGCTTCATCTGGCTCTCAGTGCCTCGTGTTGCTACAGCAATCTCTTAAGAATCTATTCATTTGTTCCAAAAGAAAGCCCTATTAGAGGGTAGGCATTGGCGAGGCAGCGTTGGTAAATCTGTCATGTACAGTAAGAAAGGGATCACATTTCTCGCCATGATGGATATTTTTTCTGACAGGCTGTCAAGCTCCCACATTATGATAATGCATTCCTAATCACAAATTAATAAGAACAGGGGGTGATGATTATTATTAATTGTTATATTTTGAGGCTTAAATGAGTACTTGTGCTGTACTATTGTAATGATTATGGAAACTATTATGGCTTGTCTCTTTGTCTCATTGTGGAAAAGGAGTAGGAGGGGTGTGTGTCTTTCTTGGATCTGTCAGGTGGACAGATCAGTTTTAAAGTCTTTCTCCAAGGTGTCGCTCTGCAAGTCAACATCACAAGAAGAATCGTTAATTGCACAGTACGTTCTTAAGTATACCTCTTGATTATACAGTTTGAATCAAATGCATATACGCATTATGTGGATAACACATTCATGTGAAACAACATGAATTATCTACTCTATTGTTTTCATGTCATAAATTATGAATGTGGAGCACATTCAGCATTACTGAAATAATCCAATAGAAAATAAAAAAGGTCCTCAAATTATCAAACTGTTTACAAAGACAACGTTTATCAGAAACATGTTGATCGTATCATTAGTCTTTCAGTTTTTAACATGAATAGAAAGTAGCTCATAATTATTTAATAGGCTAAAGTAAGCTCATAAACATAATTGAGAAAAAAGGATGGTGTCACACTGTGTAAAGAATAAACTGAAAAGCAAGAAAAAAGGCTATACCATTTGATTAAAATATCAAAGTGTGATTGAGTATGTAATCAACTAAATCTTGTACTATAGCTGCATCTTTTTTCATTTTTTCTTTGTTCTAAAGGTAATTCATGGGGTCATCATATGAACACTTACTAATGTATACTTTTTTTTTCTCTCTAGACAATGCACTGCATTTGTTCAGATGTGGGGGTAAAGGAGGTAACATTTTTTTAAGAGGCTAAGGGAGTATAAAGGATGAGAAAACACAGCAAGATGAAATTGAAACATAATTGCACTGTTGGATATTATTTGGCCTTCCTTCTATATGTTTGCATATTTTGGATAGAGACCAACCTGTGGGAATCTAGTATTTCAAAAGTCTTATATCCATGGGGGCTTAAGTCATTTATTGGACTTGATTCATACTGTGGGGGTTTTACATGCAATATCTTCCCATAGGCCCAGAAAATACAGTGATAGAAAACTAAACACATCCACATGTTCACTTCCGGAAAGTGATATCTTAATAGAGTGCAGCTGAGAAACCTTAGTGTAGATGGCAGTTTTACTGCAGATATGTTTAAAAGCAGAGGGACACGCTGTGGGTGAGACAGTGTGGAGTCTTCCTTCCTTCAGAACAATTTATTTCCAGAAAGTGAAATCTGCTTGCATAAATGTATCCTGTATCTTTTTGTTCCACATGACCCATGCAAGATATCAGCTGAGCTGAGCCACAGGAGACCTGACTGTATTTCTATATGAGCTGACTGGTGTCTATGTAAGATGATGGTATTTTTCTAATCCCTAATTTTCAGATACACTGGTAATTGAAGAAGGCTCATTTAATGCAATACACATTAGGCTCCAGATAAATCACAGAGAAGCATGATCTTACTGGGTCAATAACACAGACATAGGCAAGGTGGCTTGCTGCTGTTAACCGTTTAAAACAAAAATACCCTTATGATTGCATGGCCTATATCAATCAGATTATTGATTTGATGATCATCCGCTAACCTAATTTAAATCTATTTCACTAGTCTCTAACATGAACCACACTCACCACCGTGCATTGCTAATTTCAAGTGAGGCTTTGTATAGTTTATATTCTTTACATTTTAAAAAACAATGATCTGTCAAGAGTTCAAATTTTGCTGAAGAAACAAAATGTTTCATTTCAGGTATCTGCAATGAAGGGGAGGTAAGAACCCCATTAAAACTCCCTTGTCTTGAAAAGGAAAGGAAGCCGCGTGCTGTTCTGACAGTGAGTAAGGAAGACCTTAATGGATCCCGGTAAATGGCCAATTAGAACAAAATGCAAGCAGTACTCACTGAAAGGTTAACACCATTTTACAGAGACATTAAACATAAAAGCCAATCTAGTAATAGACCTATGTGCAGACAAGAAATTGGTGATCAACTGGCGCCAAACAGTCCTACAGCTTCCAAACCCTCAAGCAGTCGTAAAGGCTACAAGAACAGGCCAATTTGTGACAAAGTGTACAATCTCTTCCTTCTTTTTCAAATGTCTAATGTTGTATGAATAATGGTCCAAAGTCAAAACAGCACAACAGTACATCACAGAACAAAAATAATACTGTTTTAATGAACCTATTAAGTCAGTGTAGAACAATGCATATAAATGTATGTCGTGTACAGTATTTTTTGTACCCCAGGTGTGTGGGTAAATGTTTTACTGAAATAGCCATTGAGGCTGTGTATTAATCAAGAGAGGTAATTAGTGAGGACAACTGGGACTGGATGCAATAATCATCAGAGACTGAATTTAACAGTCTAACATTCTCTAAAATATACTTTAAACAGGTATAAGTATAAAACAAATGTTTCTCATGCAAAAATATTGAGAATTCTGGATAAAGGACAGCTGATACAAGGCCATGATCAGAAAAAATAAAATAATACTAATAACTTTCAAAAATGGCTTGGCTAAATTTGAGAAGGGAAGACAAAATGGAAGATACACTTATACCTTTTAGGCAGGCAGGCAGTGCTTAGCCTCAAAAATGTGATAATAACATTTGATTACTTTAAGAGGTAGAACTCTTAAAAATAAAACAAACTCAAGAACTATACTGCCTCACAGGTAACTTGAAGGGTTCTGCACTAGCCATTAAGATCAAAATGTATTAATCTCTCTATACATCAGGGTAACGTCAGACAGTCAATACACCAGGAAAACATACCTAGAACAGATCATTGCTGGTATACATGCAGCAGTACAGCCCTCAAGAGAAGGCAGCATTAATACGTTTTGAAAACATTAATTTAACAGCACACTCCTGCTGTGTCCAATTCTACCAATTGACTGGGTCTAAAAGCGAGTCTTTTTCAAACCCTCCAGCCAAAGTATTGTCTCAGTATTAACCCAAGCTTTTTTTTTTTTACCCAAACTACTCCTTCAATCTTGTCTTTCAGGAGTGTATTCCTGTTCTATTTGGGGATCCAAAATTGTATATCTATCTATCTATCTATATATATATACACTCACCTAAAGGATTATTAGGAACACCTGTTCAATTTCTCATTAATGCAATTATCTAATCAACCAATCACATGGCAGTTGCTTCAATGCATTTAGGGGTGTGGTCCTGGTCAAGACAATCTCCTGAACTCCAAACTGAATGTCTGAATGGGAAAGAAAGGTGATTTAAGCAATTTTGAGCGTGGCATGGTTGTTGGTGCCAGACAGGCCGGTCTGAGTATTTCACAATCTGCTCAGTTACTTGGATTTTCACGCACAACCATTTCTAGGGTTTACAAAGAATGGTGTGAAAAGGGAAAAACATCCAGTATGCGGCAGTCCTGTGGGCGAAAATGCCTTGTTGATGCTAGAGGTCAGAGGAGAATGGGCCGACTGATTCAAGCTGATAGAAGAGCAACTTTGACTGAAATAACCACTCGTTACAACCGAGGTATGCAGCAAAGCATTTGTGAAGCCACAACACGTACAACCTTGAGGCGGATGGGCTACAACAGCAGAAGACCCCACCGGGTACCACTCATCTCCACTACAAATAGGAAAAAGAGGCTACAATTTGCACAAGCTCACCAAAATTGGACAGTTGAAGACTGGAAAAATGTTGCCTGGTCTGATGAGTCTCGATTTCTGTTGAGACATTCAGATGGTAGAGTCAGAATTTGGCGTAAACAGAATGAGAACATCATGCCTTGTTACCACTGTGCAGGCTGGTGGTGGTGGTGTAATGGTGTGGGGGATGTTTTCTTGGCACACTTTAGGCCCCTTAGTGCCAATTGGGCATCGCTTAAATGCCACGGCCTACCTGAGCATTGTTTCTGACCATGTCCATCCCTTTATCACCACCATGTACCCATCCTCTGATGGCTACTTCCAGCAGGATAATGCACCATGTCACAAAGGTCGAATCATTTCAAATTGGTTTCTTGAACATGACAATGAGTTCACTGTACTAAACTGGCCCCCACAGTCACCAGATCTCAACCCAATAGAGCATCTTTGGGATGTGGTGGAACGGGAGCTTCGTGCCCTGGATGTGCATCCCACAAATCTCCATCAACTGCAAGATGCTATCCTATCAATATGGGCCAACATTTCTAAACAATGCTTTCAGCACCTTGTTGAATCAATGCCACGTAGAATTAAGGCAGTTCTGAAGGCGAAAGGGGGTCAAACACAGTTTTAGAATGGTGTTCCTAATAATCCTTTAGGTGAGTGTATATATATATATATATATATATATATATATATACATATATATATACACTCACCTAAAGGATTATTAGGAACACCTGTTCAATTTCTCATTAATGCAATTATCTAACCAACCAATCACATGGCAGTTGCTTCAATGCATTTAGGGGTGTGGTCCTGGTCAAGACAATCTCCTGAACTCCAAACTGAATGTCTGAATGGGAAAGAAAGGTGATTTAAGCAATTTTGAGCGTGGCATGGTTGTTGGTGCCAGACGGGCCGGTCTGAGTATTTCACAATCTGCTCAGTTACTGGGATTTTCACGCACAACCATTTCTAGGGTTTACAAAGAATGGTGTGAAAAGGGAAAAACATCCAGTATGCGGCAGTCCACGTAGAATTAAGGCAGTTCTGAAGGCGAAAGGGGGTCAAACACAGTATTAGTATTAGTGTTCCTAATAATCCTTTAGGTGAGTGTGTATATATATATATATATATATATATATATATATATATATATATACACACATATATATTTTTAATGAACAAACTTACATTGATCTGCTGAAAGTTGTCAATAAAGAACTGCACACAAATGTAATCTAAGCAGAGCATACCAAAGATCCTAGGAATGATACATACTTAAATGTACAGTACAAATGTAGTGCTTGTATTTGGAGATCAGTAGGTAAGAATTTGATTATAAGGTTTGAAATTAGTGTCTACAGTCATTCATCACAAGCAATGTATTATTAGGGAACTGATTTCTATATTTTTCAGACTTAAACACTTTCTTGTTTGTTGATTTAAAAAGATGTTCAGAATAAATCACTGACAGAAGCTGAATACACATACTTCTTGGCCCTCTGATGTGAGCTGATAGGGATGTCTCCATTTTAATGACTTGCTCACTCTAACCTGACCTTCAGACGGCAGAAAAACTTGGGACACGTCAATTCTCGGCACACTGGCAATGACAAAGGGGTGGCTACTGAATGCAGGCATTACTAAAACAGCTAAAGACAAAAGGTCTTCTTGAAAAATGCATAATATTCAATCATTTACATATATTTGTATGTTGATAAATACTGTCCTCATAGATAATATAAGTTACTTCAATGCCCTGCACTCAGGAATGGGTTCTCCTTCAGCACACCCTCACCTCAGTGTATGTGCTATTGCTTTTCACAAACTAGCCTTCATCTTTATAATTGTGTCATTATAAACCTGAGCAGAAAGTCGGTACTAGAGGAAATCCAGCTTGGGCACTTGCTTTTTATCTGTGTTCAGCACCATTTATTTACCTAATACTTTTCTGTTATACAACATTGTAATTCGACTATACACATAAATACATGACGAACAATATAATCCCAAAAGACTATTCTCAATTTTTTATGCCCACCTGGTTACTGATTTGCATGACACAAACACAAAGTGACCATACAATTCAGCAGACTATCTAAAAGACCAGTTGTAAATAATGTTGAACATTTTACATAAATAATTAAACAAATAAACAGTACATGGGAAAAATGTATTATTCATGTTCCATATTCTTTAAAAATACACAATACAACAAAACAGATGCTGAAAACTAAAATTTGAAAAGGTTAAAGAAATCTCCAAACTAGTGAACAGACCATTTGGCTTCCTTGCTTACTTGTTTTTTTGGACTCTGGGTATACAGTAAAGTATGAAGTTGTAATATGGACAGTAAACTGTTTCTGCACAAACGCACTGCACAATAATGATAAATGATGGGATGAGCACTTAAAACATCATTAAACTGGTTTATGGAAAACTGGTCAAGATTTAAAAAACAAACTTTGATAAAGCTTAATTTCTCTCTTTTTCTGTTTTTGTGGCCTCCTCTTCCTCCTCTGCTTCATTCAGTAAATTGGGTTGAAAAATACTGTAATCTGTTGAGTTGCACTGTTTAAAGATGAGCCGTGACAGCTTCCGAGTTCTTCAAGCTGTTTCACTCTTTCTCTATTTCTTATAACTAGGCCAACATGACCCATTAGATTTGTGCGCCTGCCAAGTGCTGCAGAGTCGCTTTCCTGATGTTACAAACTACTGCCCCCCACGTCCATTAGTTTTGCCCTGCCGACCTGTTTAAGCATTCCAGAGGCATGCCGCACCAAGGCAGATGTCACAGCTATGGATGTAAAGTAGAGATTTTAACACAAACCACAGACAGCTCGCTGGATTACTGACGTCCCAGTAGTCTCTATTACTGCTCACAGCCCCACAACATGGGGAGAGCAATACTATATACTGACAGTGTGCACATCCACACACACACTCACTTAAAGATCCCCCCCCTCTCTCTCTTTCTCTCCCTCTCTCTCACTGTGTTCCATTTCTTGCTCTCCATCTCAGATTGAAAGCTGAAAAAATACTAAGTGGTGCAGGGGTCCTTTTTCTGAAGACTGTCATTTTTTTCAGCTCCCTTTTCTGTTTGCCTACATTGCCCCTGATCCCTGCCCTCCTCACTTATGCATTTCTCCAACTAAGAGACGGTTGCAGCACAAACAAACTCCCTTCAGAATGGCAACTATTTATAGACAGCACTGCTTGCTTCTGTAGATTGCACACATAGACACAGGAAGTCTTAATTGCTACTTAAAGAATTACTTCCCAGTAGTTTATTGATGTAATAACCCCAGAGGAAATGGCAATGGCCACCTGGTAATGTCCCTCTCAAGTAAACAAGTACCCTAACATATGAAAATAAATGGCAGTAAATTGAAACACAAATGACCCATTTCAAATATGAATAGTATTAAAAACAGAAGATGATTATGATTATGTATAACAGTATGATTATGTGTATGATTATATATATATATATATATATATATATATATATATATATATAATGGATTTTGAAAGAAATTGTTGTTTTTAACTTATCTACTTAACCCATATCAGCAATATAATCCAAACATTGAAATTCTAGACACAACTTAAACAGATACACATGGTTGCTTTTAAAGTCCATTAACTTGAAACTATATTAAAGTGATGTTTCACATTTAACATTTAATTAATGTAGAAGGTGGAAAATACATGCATTATTGCTACATGTTTTTACTGGAAACCTGGGGACTAATGAAATTCATACATTGTGGACTTGCACTTTTAAAAAGTCCACAAGTCTAAACGCAGAAAGGGCCAAGGCTTGCGATGGATAAAGTTTCTTTATTTCCAGAGAGATGCTATGCTTGTTAGAAAGCAACAGAATATATCCATGGGATTTGACAATGAGCAAATCTGTTTTGTATAATTGTAAGTCCCCAATCCCATAAAACACCAGTGCTCCAAAGACAAACGCGCTGTTACTTTGTTCAAGCCTACAGAATCCTACACTGACAATCAATATTTTCCTGACAATCTTTCAGAGTCTATTTAAACATCCCGTTTCTAAACCCAAGTATGAAATGGCACAATGGTCAAGGCCTCTTGCAGCATTATATATAGGTATTTTATTTTATGACTATTATTTCTTAGTCACATCACACTGCTATACTGCACCAACAGGGGGTCATTAATCAGGTAAAGAGTACATATTTAACACAGCAAAATGGAAATAAACACTCCTAATGACTGACATTACAGCCATATTCAATGTTGTTTTCAGTTTAGCCTTACACTGACTTCTTTGATGTGTTTCAAATGCTGGGATAGTTGGTATAATTGAAAATAGTAGTTTATGGAGACATCATAAAATAACCTTCTGCAAATACATCTAGTAGGAAACATTAATAAAACAATAGGGGAAGGCAAGCTAATAAAGAATTGAAAGCTATCTGTTAACAGCGGTGCATAATCTCTTCTAGAACATTAGTGCATATAGATTGGGCAACAGCAGTACATATTGTTTCTCTCAATCCCAATATTGCAAACATGATGCAAACATGATCTAGTGTCTTAGAGAATTATTTTAATTCGGTGTATAGGTTACTTTTTGTTCCATTAGTCCAGCTTGTCAAGTGAGCAATGTTTTATGGGTTTCCTCTCTTGCTTATAATGCAATGTCATCTGCTGTTACTGAGGCAAGCCTCCAGAAGTATTTAATCAGAAAAGCATTCAGTTACATGAGACTCAGGCCGGTTTTGTTGTACATTATCAGTTTCCTGTAATGTGTCTCTCTGGTCTTCAAATTAAGATTTAAAGGAACACCGTTGGTGCCAAAATTCATTCAATGGCGGTTGAAAAGGTTAGGGTTAAAGAGCATAATAAATATGAGCTTTTCTAAACTTTAGGGTTGCTTTTCCACTGACTTAACTAAATCGGGTGTAGATTAATACAGACCTAGCTTGATATTTTGGTGTTGGCTAGGGTTGAGATTCAGGCTGATATGATATTTTTCTAAATTGTGTTGGTAATCACCTCCACCATTTCTTCCAGTCTCCTGTCCAGTTTCATAAAGGGTTCCAGGTAATAGGAACAGCCACACACGTAATATATTTGTTGCATAACTTAGATGGATACAAATCTCGGTTTCATGGTAATACTAAAAACAAAGACAAATATTCACCTGTGCAAATGTCACATTTTATTGGCAGCATCCCAATCCAAAGCTGAAAAAGCATTACACAACACAACCAGAATAAACTTGACAGCCCCATTATACAGGTTCCGGATATACAGAGGAAAAAGTTGTTTTTCTGCCCATGATCTGCATAATCAATCACAGGCAATGCTTTATGCGCAACCAATTATAGAGCGCAAACAGAAATGGCTGGGTGAGAGGCAGACGCTATTATCCATTTTAAAAAGGAGCTCTAAATTAATACCCAATATGTTTTAGCATTTCAGCAATCAAACCAACATAAAGAATGAAAAAGCGATTTTCTTCCAACTCCAGTACCAAAAAAAAAAAAAAAAAAACATTATCTGAACTTTTCAGCCACACAGGCCCTTATTAATATGCTCCCTGCACAGTAGACAGAAGGATTTTTACCTCCCTGGTGTCAGAATGTATATTAATAGTTACTACACATATACAGACACATATCTGAGCCATTTTCTGCCCTGTTGGATTATGAAGAGTTTATGGGACCTGCCGGTACAATGCCTGGATTACTCTTGGATTGCTCCCTGTATTAAGCAACACAGTAAACCCAGCTACATGACTTTAAGCTTGTCACTAAGTACTCCAGCATGTCTCATAAAGTAGAGCTTCAGTTCGAATGGATGCACACCGTAAAATAAGCCACCACACAGAGGTTTTCATTTCAGATCCTTCAGGCTTACAACTTGTCTTAAAAAATTTAATTGGGTACAAACTGACTGGCTTAATTGCAATATGTGATGAAAGCTTTTATTATTTTTCATTTGGTCTATTTATTTTTGATTTGAGATTTAAACTTTCAGCAGCAAGAATGATATGTATATGAAGTAAGACACATTGCAGAGAAAGGGAATGCTTACGGGAGAGGTCTTTCCATTCTGTCAGGACGGTTTTCTGTTCAGCTTAAAGTACAGCAGTAGCAGTTGCTCAACTGCTTACAGCTGAAGTGGCTCAAAGGCGAACAGGCTTATACAGAAAATACATAATGCACAAATGTTACGACATACAGTACTGTGCAAAAGTTTTAGGCAGGTGTGAAAAAATGCTGTAAAGTAAGAATGTGTTCAAAAATAGACGTTAATAGATTATATTTATCAATTAACAAAATGCAAAGTGAGTGAACAGAAGACAAATCTACATCAAATCAATATTTGTGTGACACCCTTTGCCTTCATAACAGCATCAATTCTTCTTTTGTAGGCATATAGTCAGGTGTATGATTAAACAATTATACCAATCAGGTGCTAATGATAATCAATTCAACAGTGAAGCATGGTGGAGGTTCCTTGCAAGTTTGGGGCTGCATTTCTGCAAATGGAGTTGGGGATTTGGTCAGAATTAATGGTCTCCTCAATGCTGAGAAGTACAGGCAGATACTTATCCATCATTCAATACCATCAGGGAGGCATCTGATTGGCCCCATATTTATTCTGCAGCATGACAACGACCCTAAACATACAGCGACAGTCATTAAGAACTATCTTCAGCGTAAAGAAGAACAAGGAGTCCTGGAAGTGATGGTTTGGCCCCCACAGAGCCCTGATCTCAACACCATCCAGTCTGTCTGGGATTACATGAAGAGATAAGCAACTGAGGCTGCCTAAATCTACAGAAGAACTGTGGTTAGTTCTCCAAGATGTTTGGGCCAACCTACCTACCTACCTTCAAAAACTGTGTGCAAGTGTACCTAGAAGAATTGATGCTGTTTTGAAGGCAAAGGGTGGTCACACCAAATTGATTGATTTGATGTAGATTTTTCTTCTGTTCACTCACTCTGCATTTTGTTAATTGATAAACATAATCTATTAACGTGTATTTTTGAAAGCATTCTTACTTTACAGCATGTTTACACACCTGCCTAAACCTTTTGCACAGTACTGTATTTCAGTTTACAACATGGGCAAATATGCATGTAAATTGCACGTTTAAGGAGTCCACTCGAGAAAAGAAGAAATACTAAAGCAGGAATATACTTCACATGTTTCACAGTAATCAGAATTACAGAAAGAAACATTTTAAAATAAGATTTTTGATTTTAACAGAATTCCCACATGGTCAATGAATACTAAGCTCAGAAACCACTCATAGATGTTTTCCTGTGATCTTAATATCATACAACAAACACTTAGAAAATGTTAAACTGAATCATTAACTTATCATTTCTTAAATGTTTGAGGTACTGTTAGACTATTATCAACAGTATCACTTTAGTTTAACTTGAAACCATAAAGTTTACAGTTGTAGTGGGCAGGTAATTCATATCAAACTAATGAACGATATAGATCTTGAAAAAACTGACCATTCTCCAGCCTAAGTTGCTGTGATTTTGTTTGTGCATATATAGTCACGCCAAATGTAAAAAGCAATGCAAAGAAGAGTGAGCATCTGTAGACATTTCAGTGAGAAATGTAAATAGTTAAATATAAACACTTGACAGGCGAAGGTCAATGTTAATTTGTTGTGAAGTTTGTTTGCCTTTTATTTCCTGCTAGCTGTGGGTGTAGACAGAAAACACAAATTATAGTGTTTTGTAACAGAAAAAGCTGTGGTGATAGATTAGAATAGGTATTAAGTAAATGTCGGGGGAGGGGATTCAACTGTTGCACCTGCCTCAGTGTCCATTTTAACTCCATACCTTTCAGGGAGAAAAAGGAAGACAGGAGGGTGTGTGCATGAAACAGGCAGATGCAGAGTTTAACTGCTGGGCTCCCTTTCTACGGTTGTCAGTTCTTCAATGCATCATTCATAGTACAGCTCTGGTTCTAGTAGCTCCTCCGTCTGATATTGATCTTGTCAGAAGCCTTCAAGATACTTACCCCCTGGCCCAGGACCAAAGGCCCTTTATAAAAAAACCTGCATCTCTATAGCACTCAGGAGATCTAGGCCGATCTCTACTCTGTACCACAGAATGCATTTGAGTAATCTATACTGAATCCATATCTTTGTACAAGTCTAGCTCTGGGGCTAGATGTCAGATGTTATAATTTATTTTATTTTATTTTGTATTGTTTATTTATTAACTTTTATATTCTTTGTATATTGCTTTGACTGTTTATTCATTACCTTTCTTCAATTCCAAGTCATCATAGCCTCTCACAGGAAGGTGTCTTGGTTTACCCGTACAGATAAGAAATGAAGACTGTCAATAAATTGTAGACCAGTAGAAAAAAACAAAAAGCAATCCAGGTACACAAGAATTGAGTCTCCCGCTCGCCTCTCATAGTGGAAAAAGGTCTGTCTGTCATTGATATAATCTATACAAAGACTGATTCTAGCCCCTCTTTCATTTACCCTGTAGTTTCTTTTTTTTTTTTTTTTGTCAATTTTTTTTGTACAAAATATACACTCACCTAAAGGATTATTAGGAACACCATACTAATACTGTGTTTGACCCCCTTTCGCCTTCAGAACTGCCTTAATTCTACGTGGCATTGATTCAACAACGTGCTGAAAGCATTCTTTAGAAATGTTGGCCCATATTGATAGGATAGCATCTTGCAGTTGATGGAGATTTGTGGGATGCACATCCAGGGCACGAAGCTCCCGTTCCACCACATCCCAAAGATGCTCTATTGGGTTGAGATCTGGTGACTGTGGGGACCAGTTTAGTACAGTGAACTCATTGTCATTTTCAAGAAACCAATTTGAAATGATTCGACCTTTGTGACATGGTGCATTATCCTGCTGGAAGTAGCCATCAGAGGATGGGTACATGGTGGTCATAAAGGGATGGACATGGTCAGAAACAATGCTCAGGTAGGCCGTGGCATTTAAACGATGCCCAATTGGCACTAAGGGGCCTAAAGTGTGCCAAGAAAACATCCCCCACACCATTACACCACCACCACTAGCCTGCACAGTGGTAACAAGGCATGATGGATCCATGTTCTCATTTTGTTTACGCCAAATTCTGACTCTACCATCTGAATGTCTCAACAGAAATCGAGACTCATCAGACCAGGCAACATTTTTCCAGTCTTCAACTGTCCAATTTTGGTGAGCTTGTGCAAATTGTAGCCTCTTTTTCCTATTTGTAGTGGAGATGAGTGGTACCCGGTGGGGTCTTCTGCTGTTGTAGCCCATCCGCCTCAAGGTTGTACGTGTTGTGGCTTCACAAATGCTTTGCTGCATACCTCGGTTGTAACGAGTGGTTATTTCAGTCAAAGTTGCTCTTCTATCAGCTTGAATCAGTCGGCCCATTCTCCTCTGACCTCTAGCATCAACAAGGCATTTTCGCCCACAGGACTGCCGCATACTGGATGTTTTTCCCTTTTCACACCATTCTTTGTAAACCCTAGAAATGGTTGTGCGTAAAAATCCCAGTAACTGAGCAGATTGTGAAATACTCAGACCGGCCCGTCTGGCACCAACAACCATGCCACGCTCAAAATTGCTTAAATCACCTTTCTTTCCCATTCAGACATTCAGTTTGGAGTTCAGGAGATTGTCTTGACCAGGACCACACCCCTAAATGCATTGAAGCAACTGCCATGTGATTGATTGGTTAGATAATTGCATTAATGAGAAATTGAACAGGTGTTCCTAATAATCCTTTAGGTGAGTGTATATCAGGCATTATATGATGTTTGCAGTGGATACACACATGAAACATAACTGCTATATTTTCCAGTGGATAGGTTTTTAATTGTTTTCATTGCAGCTGTTGCCCGGCAACATGCACACCAAAAAAAAGGGGGGGAGGCTTATATTAACATTAGATATATGAATTTTTTACAATAAAAAGGAAAATAATAAAATAAAAGGCGGACTAAGTTTTGGACAACAGTGAGTCAAATCTGAACACAAAAGCAGATTCATATGTAAAAACAATCATCTCCATCCCTGCTGCCAGAGAGCCCTGATAGATTGAGATTTTGGAGATGAAGATCCAGTATCTAAAGATCACGTTAGGTTTGCTTCATAAGACCAACAAAAGGGTTTAGTTCAGTAACCGAGATTGTGGAGAGACTGGAAGTCAGAAGACCCTAAGGCTCTTCAGAACCAGGGCTGGAGATGACCCCTTTTAAAGGAACAATAGCTTCTGCTGCTACAATCCAATTCTACCTTTGCAAAATAATAACCTCTTTTTTATACTATAATACAAGTTTGATTAACCATCTGGCTTTACAAATCCTCGTGATTCACTACCACAATAATCACAAACACAGAAGAACATTCACCCCTTATTGTGAACCTCTAAGTGCATAATTTAACAGTGCATCATTATTTTGTGGTATTAAATACAAAGATTTAATTTTGCACCAGCATGGCACAACCAACACTTACACTATACTTAAAGTATTATGCCTAACATTCAATCTAGAATCCTGACATTCTGGCTCTCTTAAAGAGCATCAATATATGTGTATATCCTTCTCACATGTTCAGAGAAAAATGGAATTAAAATATATAACTCAATTTGAGAACAAAATGATTACTTAAACACCCACCATCATTTAAAACAGTCAATTAAGGTATACTTAAGGATGGTTTTGTTCAAATAAAAACTCATTAGATTCTGAAAACCATATAAATGATTCAGTTCCCCTGGGAGTTACAATGATGTGCAAAGGCAAGTACGAACTTGTATATGATAAAATATAGCAACGATAACAACCGTCGAAATCAATACATAAGGCTAGAGTTGAATGAGGACTGAGAGTTCAGTTATGGAGTGATGTGACATGTTCTTGGGGGATTGCAAAATCCTCAAGGGGAGTATGGGCTCTGGGTCTGACTCAAAAGCTTAAACAAATAAGAGAAAGAGGCACGTTGAAGAGAAATTCAAACCACTGAAGTTCTTATATAATTAATGACATGATATAAAACCTGTGCACTCTGTCTGCACTTCCTGTCATGTTCCCAGACGCCACACTACTCTCTTTGCAAGCGTTGGCGGTCTTATCTCGTACTGCAGCAAGGACCTCGCCATGCAAGTTGCTCGGTGGATTTGTCTGGAACAGAGGTAGCCTGCTGGTTGTGATGTTGTCAAAAGTCACTGAAAAAAGAGACTGCCCAGCAACATCAAATAAGCCCCTAAATAGAAGATGACTTTAATGTCCTCCTCCTAGCTCTATCAAATCATTGCCTATGTCTCCATGACCCTGTTATGGGGTCTGAAAAAAGAATGTTTAAACAGAATTGGTAATACATGTGTTTATTTATTCCCCCTTTTTTCTATTTGACTTTTATTTATTTTCCTTTGAATTTGGTGTATTTCTAGAGTGCTTGAAAAGCGTTTTTCTCTGGAAAGTTCTACATCTAATAGTTATCTGAATAGCATGGTTTCCTGGATTTTGCAATGGCTTTGGGACTTGGAACACAATGTCTGTTAAATGCTAAGTTGAGGAGAATGTGAAGAAACTGCTCAATAAAAATGTTGCCAAAAATAAAGAAACCATACAACAACAACAAACTAGAAGGGGTATTTTTTTATTTTTTTTTGGAAGGAAAAGATGAAACAATTATGCAATTTCATGCAAGAGGAGCAAAGGGACCTGACAATGGATCAAGACTTTAATAATGTCACTGATTCCTTGTTTCTGCGGGTAGCTGACATTGTGAGTGACATTTTCTTTTGAAAGAAACCTTGGCTATCATCTTCAAAAGTAACTCAAAGGCCTGGGACACTCTGAAACAAAAGGCTAAGCCAGCTTTATCCTCTTTCAAAGCTTAAGAATAGATTTCAACTTTGAGCCGGGAATGCCTAACAGAAGTGTCCAAAGGAGAGCAGCAAAGTGCAGGAACCTCTGAAGAACACTAAGGGGCCGGGAAGTGCGAAGTTTCAGGCTCCAATAATCAAGTTTGTTCAGTGGAACTTCATTCCCTCATTTATCTGTGTTAGCACAACGGTTTATAGCCAACTTCAGCTGAATGCCTTGCACCTATTTAATATTCATGTATATTAAATGCATAGTGGCATACAACTGTCCAATAGCTGCTATGTCACATTTAAAGAAAATCATTACTAAATAAGTTAAAGTCAACAGAATATCTATGTCCTTCTATCCATATATTAACAATTCTAGTCCCAAATGAAACTCCAGAAAGAAATATCCTAAATTATCTAAAATTATATCTAAAATGTATAAATTGGGTGTCATAACAGATCTTTCCTTTAATTTACACATTTTAAAACCTTTCATCTTTAAAATGCACAAGTAAATTAATAACATCGGCAAAGTGGCTGTAAGTATTTTTTTCATGGATGTCATTATCATTATTTTTACAATTTACATTTTCTTTGCAAATAACAAAATGACAAAGTTCTGCAAAAGATCACCTTACTCAATCCTTTGCCACACATGCTCTCATAAACGCAAACAAACCAAATAACAGTCAAGTTTAAGGGATTGTTTTATTATTTTGTCTTTTTCCCCTGCAGTTCTTCTCATCTGACATCGATCTTGTCAAAGGCCTACAAGAAAGCTGCCTCCTGGCCTGGGACCAAAGGGCCTTTATAAAAAGCACTGCTTCCCTATTGCACTCTGGAGATAGCTTCTTTTTAAACCAATCTAAACTCACTCTCTGCAGAAGTGTACAGCGCGCTTCTCCAGCAAATTGTACTGAATCCAAACATTCTCGTAGAAGCATTTCAAACCGCTCAGAGTGTCAGAAGGCCAGCTTGGCTTTTACATTTGTATGCATGTATAGACATATGTATCAAATCCACAAATTTTGAGAGAAAAAACATGTCACATAAAGCATGAACTTTTCCATATTTTAAATTATACTGGCAACGTTTCTTGTTCTTTTTAAGGTAGTGAATTAATTTAATGGGATGCAACAGTTATTAGTTAAATATTTAAAACATATAAAGCAGACAAAATATATCAAAGATTCATACTAATTTAGAGAAAATACATTACTCCTTCAATATATAAAAAAAAATGCCATGGTCTTAAATCTACATTATTCTCACAATGTTTGCAATGTGTCTATTTGATTATTAGGTTCATTCTTGCATGTTTAAACCTCACTTGGGGACTCATATGCTGCCACTAAATGAGCAGGCCAAATGAACAGCAGTTTTATTGCACTGCCTGTCTGTCCATCTGCTCAGCTAAAAATAGAAAATCAAAATAATGTGACTGTATAAAACATATTAAAAATAACATGTACAGAAACTAAGGGTTTCACTCGAGTGTAAGAATACAGAGGTATGATGTGTATTTTTCTTTTACAAGCACTCATTACCACATTTGTTATATATTTTTATAAATATTATGGCAGGTTTATCTCTGATATGTAAATGTTTTATAAACAGCAAACAATTCATTTAGTAATATACAATGCCAGGTTTTAATGTAATGTTTGCCAGAAATTATTAATTAGGGAAAAGTCAGAATAATTCATTAAAAAATGTCTTTAAAGAATTTTGTGTGTAAATATTGTTTGTATCCAAATAATCTAAGGATTTCCCTTTACATTTTATACATATAGAATTACAGTTGATTTTAATTATAATGCCAATCCTCACTGTGCTTTAACAGACTAGACTATTTGGTAACACTTTACAATAGGTCTCCCTAGTCACAGTGTATTTACATAGTAGGTACTCAGTAACTACATTTGTATTTACTCAAAAGAACAGTGCAATTATGTAAAAAGTGGGCCATGCCCGGTATAGCTCCAAAGGTAGCCTCCCGGTGGACATCCTTACCTGACAATTCTGTACTTACATATACTGTTAATCATTGTTACACATTAAGTACATTGTAATAATGCATAATTACACTGTTCTTGTGAGTAATTACAAATGTTGTTACTGAGTACCTACTATGTAAATACACTGTAACTAGGGAGACCTATTGTAAAGTGTTACCGACTATCTTAATGACACATTTGCTTCAGTAAACATTCTGTAGTAATACACTCTTTAACATTTGCATCGACATACCATCAAATACATTATTTCTAGTTTACTTAAGCATTGTGAAATTCAGGTAAAACCATGTGATAGTATATATGCACAAAGGATATTCTTTGTAGTAGCAAATACAATGTAAATTTACAAGGTTTAAGTTCCGTAAATGGTGTTAACTAACATTAGTCACATTGAGACATGTATATCACACTTCACCTTGAGGCAGTCAATCTTATAGCACAGAGATTTATCAAGTACATATGTGAGTGATGGAGAGGTATGCATGTTTCTGAATACATCTCTCACACGTTGATATAAATCACAGATGCAATACGATAACAGTTCTATCTTCCTTTGCAAAAAGGTTAAAAACAAACTAAACAAAGAAAAGCCCATGGGCACTGTCAATCTGTGCTCGGGGTTGTTGCCCCTAAACAAGCATGGCACCAAATTTGACCAATGTCATTCTCCTGTGGCTACAGATGACTTTGTCTGACAGTGTCCTGGGGGAAAGAGGATTCTGTCCATTAAACTGCAATTCTTTTTGATGAAATAGCATTTTTACCAACAAACAGAAAATGCTGTTCTGAAGCATTGTTGTCATGCACTTGAAACAAAAAGGTGTGCATTTTTATGATTATATTATTTATGAATTTGAGATGGAGGAAAAAAAAATCAATCCATGATCTATGTCACCTTCAACTAGAGATCTCTTAAGAGAATGAGCTGTCCAAAAGCTCCTCTATGAGTTATGTATTTATTTTAACCATACTACTACTACTACTAATAATAATAGTTGCACGTTTCTATGATGATACAGTATTAGTATCGAGCTACATCTTTAATAGCAACATAAAACAGCCTTTCCTTTTGGTCATACACATCTGGTAACAGACAGACCTACAGCCAATAGACAGGAATGACCGAGGAACCACAGAAAAGGGCAAGAGCAAACTGCTCAACTTGGGCAGAGTGCAGACAGAAACAAAGAAGAGTAATTCTATGCTTTATTCTAATCTGTCTATGTCTCAAAATGGTCTCTTGAGCCCATTAGGAACTGAGGTAATAGGCAATATCTTCCAACACCAACAAGCGAGTGGCTTTTATTTTAAAGCTCTGAGGAAAAATTAAGAGTTAATATTGCAGTTTTAAGTCCAAAGGGAAGCCTTTCCAAATGTTTATTTAGGTCACATTGATGGACACTGCAATAAACATATAGGATCAATTTAGCTGCTCTATTATGCATAATGTCAATCCTGTTTAAGATGTTTTTGTGTGCTGTAGAGAGTGTATTATCACTGTGTTCCAGAACTGGAAAGCCCACAGTTAAGATTATTTTACATTTCCACATTTCTTCATTTCTTTCTTTTTTTTCTCACATAAAACAGCTGCTTTCCATTTAGAATGTCAAAGCATTTCAGCTCTACCTCCACATAACAAACTTTTGATCCTTGCTGGCAGGGTCCTGAAATACCATTTCTGATGTGCTAGAAATGAACAGTATAACGATTATGGACTGTCAGGAATATAACAGGAAGCAGGACAGACCAGGATCTTGAAATCTCTCAGACCCCACAAAGACGTATGCCAGAATATAGTTATTTTTTTAGTTATCGTTTATTTGTGTATCCTTACACACCCGGTTCATATCATGAATGGTAAAACAAAACAAAACAAATACAGTAAAAGGAGTACACATAGTACTAAAGCCATGACTAAATCGCTTTCCATTCTCAGGCAGATTACCACAATATTTTTAATTATTACTTTGAAAGACAGAATGCTGACACAGGCGGAAAAAATAGGTTACAAACAAATCAAACGCGAGGTGTCTGCTTTTATTTATTGATTCGCATAAGGAAAATGATACTGGAAAACGGGATCACAGTTTATTTTTGATCTCACCAGTTTTGTTTGGTGAGAACCTTGGTTTGATAGCTCGGATCTGAATAAATAAATGAATTAAAGAATTAAATTTGCATTTACATAGCATATTTCATCAACTCAGGCTCATGAAGCATTTACAAGCTCTATGCAGCAGGATCAGCAAACAATCGAATATTGCAGCACTGAATTTAAAAATGCATTTTTAACTCATTCCTGAAGACTTTGGTTTATGCTTCTTGCGATTTCAGCTGAAGGGTTAAACCACACTGGGTCTGTCAAATACAGGTAAGTTTAATTAAAAATACACAATTAATTACAAAAAGGTTGACTGAGGTGTAAGTAAATGGGAGGGGAACACCCATGGGAGTCAAGAACCTCTTTGACCTTTCCCCATTGATCTCAAACAACATGAGGATCATCATTACACAGCAAGGTGCAAATACACCACACCTGAAAATGACAAATAAAAAGACAGCAATGATTTGAGCTTTGTTTTCATTCAATGATCCCCAAAAAACAAAACATATCTTCTTTATATAAAGACATCATAGTCACACCCTGCCTCAAATCTGCAGTTATGACTTGAACACACATTTTAAATGGGTGACCCACACAACCCCATTGTTACTTTGTGGTAAAAATGTGTTTTCCCTTTATTCCTATTTTTATTCCTAATTATATGATATTCTAATGATAGTGGCCTAAACTGCTTTCTTTGGCCTCAAGCTAAGAAACTATTTGTGAAAGCAAAATATTTTTCACTGGAAAGCTTCAATTAAGGGGAAAAAAAAGTAGACTGCCAGAGGATGATACGGTGCAAGAATTGGCTATTAGATACAAAACCTAATCCACTCGCTATCTAGGCTACGCATCTGCCTCCAGCATAGAAATGCCAAGATTAGCAAACGAATATAATAAGCTGTTAACAGTATGCATGAGCTCCAATATTAAATTTCTCCTTGAAATCTAGTTTGGAGGTACTAAATCTACACTCTCAGACATGGTAATGGAGATACAGCAAGGTCTTTTTTCAGGCTCTGAGACACACGTGGATCATTATCACAAACTTAAAGTATTTTCATATAATTTTGACAATATCTCCATTTAATTTGAATATTTACTGTGTTATCATCAGCAGTAGCATAAATGCACAGATAACAATACAGTATTTACCGCAGTAGTAATGTAAGACAATATGTGAGCTTTGAGGTACATTTTTTTTTTTTTACCACAAGCTAATGCAGGTTTAAGTGGAGTGGTGCACATTTCTGACAGGTGCTTCAGTACTGCTGTCCTGATTTAAGTGTTAGTCCATTGATCCACAGTTCAGAATAGACAATATTTATACTGACAGAAGGTGTTGCCCAGAGTTTTGACTACAGATTTTTGAAATTGATAAAGTCACAACAGCATTACTCCCTTTTCTGTATTACAATAAAAGTTCACCATTCTTTTTGTGCTTCAAAATTCTGCCTGTGATAGTGAATGGTAAAGGCATTAACATTTTATAGCTGCCATTTTATTAGATGTGAGGTTTGAGGCCTTTAGGTCATTCCTTCAGGAATAAACAAGCAAACACGATGATCTTCCCTCCTTTTTTTTTACACAGGAATATGTGTTTGAACAGCAGTATCTCAGTCACTGCTGGAGCAAAACCACTTAGCCATCACTCTAATTACTCAACCTAATTTCTTTATTTTTTCTTCATCTTGCTTTATAAGGCTATAAACATTGTTTCAGGATTGGATTTAATAACCACACACTACAAGAGGGTTTCCGTGGGACCTGTTTAATATATCTCAACCTGATTTGATAAGTCACCATTTCATCATAGATTATATTTATTAATTATATAAACGTAAAGCAATTTGCCTCCTTAATGACTAAATTGGGGAATTGAAGACAATGAATTGATGGTGTTGTTCCACAAGTGTAGCTTTGTTTAAAAAAAAAAATGCAGAGAGGACTTTTTTTTTAATATGATTCTCATTACATTTTTGGCAGTTATAAGTGGAGTTTAAGGAGAAAAATCAACAATATATTTGGCTCCTGAAATATGTGTAATAAAATTCACACATAAATAAAAGGTTTTATAATACTCATTATTATAAAACTGTAAAACAATACCACAAGCCATTTAACTATTGCAGTTCTATTTTGTAAGTGAAACAGCTGTTGCCAACCCAATGTATTTCTCAATACAGTAAGTCACTCTGATAAAGCAGCAAAGACTGCAATTTGTACTAGAGCTTATATGTCAAATACATACATACACACATAAACACATACATACATTGATAAATAAAATAAATAAGCTACTGCATTCTTACAAGTACACACTGTACTTCTATTCCCAGTCACCCCTCAGAGGCATAATTATTCACTGAGTTCACTGCAGAGAAATAAAACACTATCACTTCAAGTGATGCAGTGGGCAGGCTTAATTTTAAATAGTGGTATATTCTTCTAAACTGCCTATCAGCATGCAATTATGGCACCCTGCTTCTCCACAGAGCAACCCATAGGGATCGTTCCAACGCCGGCTCTCATTGTTCTGGTAAAGGCAGGGTTAATCTCGTTTAACCTCTCTGAAGGAAGCCCTACTGTTTCCCAGAGTGAGTTTTACAAGAATAATTAAAGCTAATTAAAAGCTTAATTTCACTACTGCAATGCACACACTTAATACAGTCCTTTGAAAATTGGACTTCTTTTCTGACCTCACATTCTGTTGTTTTAACCTTATTTTGTTAAATTAAGAAGGATAAATGTATTTCCCTCATGCCAAAGAAGCTGTAGGCAAAGCATTAAAAATGAAAATTCGAACCACACAGACTCAGATCCTCACACATACAGAAAAGCCTCCAGTCTTTGTAATTGCTACCCACTTACTATCCCTGCGAATTTTCATCAGCACTAAACAATACAAAACTCAGCAAGGTGAAAGTTAACAATTCAAACCCAAGTTGACAAAGTGTATTCCTATTTCATGCTAATTAATCCCTGAACACATAACATGCTCCCCAGAGCACAATGTGCATGTGTCGGTGTCCTTGATTACTCATTATGTCTGCTGTGGTTCGTTTGAGCGCATTGCTACAGTGACTGAATGAGACATCTCCGAGCTCGGGACTGCAACTCTTCTCTTGTGTATTTCCGACAACACGAAGAGTGGGCAGTAAATAACACCAGAGGAAGCAAAAGAACGGAGATTGGAGAAGGAGACTGGGGCGGCAGAGAGGGGACTGACAGTGCGGCCGAGAAGGAGAGGAAGAACCAAGGACCGCGAAAGCAGGGGTTCAGAGTAGAGGGCAAAGACAGGCCAAAGAGTACAAGTGATCCAATGAAAAGCAGAGAGAGAGAGAGAGAGAGAGAGAGAGAAAATAAGGAGAGACAGGACTAAAGAGAGGCGAAAGGGGGAAAATTACACAGTAAGAGAGAGAGGAGAAGACGGAGAGAAAGTTAGAGTAGGAGAATTCTGACGGCCATGGCAGGAAATCTGTGAGAATATAAATAAGGGAATCATCAAGGAGACAAGACAGCCCTTGGAGTGTTGTCTGAACCCTGAGCATGTAGGTAATACACTCTCAAACTAGAAATGTCTGGAAAGCTGCAATCCTCATTCATTTTAATAGGGGCCTCTGAGACTCTAGGATAGGATACTGCCTATTCTTCTGCACTTGTGGACGTCAACAGACTTTCCTATGCAGTAATCTCCAAATGAGCCACAATGACTTGTAGCTTTCTGTATTTGTAAGATCATAAGCAGAGAAGAAATGGATTAAGTGTAACCAAAATGCTTTCCGTGTTCTTGCAATTGTGGGTGGGGTGTGCTTATTGGAAACAAATTATGAAAAAGCTATAATAGGTATAATTTGTTGCAAGAGATTGCATCCAATATTTTTTACAGTAAGGTTTATGCCACCCACATTTTAATCTGTGGTAGAAAAACCTTACAATTAGAATACCTGAGAATCAAAAACAGGGCAGATGGGAAATTATGATGATTTTCCTACCGCCTTAAAGTCAAAGCACTCCAATTGAAAGCCATTTACAGACTTGTATTGCCCCCACAATGCCGGGGAAAGTGCATAAGTCATCTGCCTTCAGAAATGGAGTGAGCAGCTTCTAGATGGACAAATGCAGGCTTTGAGCCCAGCCGATAGAAGAGAGAGTAGAAAGAATGAATGAGCGCCATGGCTAAGTTATTGTGATGTGTCAATGCGCTGCTGCACAGCTGCGCAGGCCGTGGCACGGGGAATGTGCATGCCAGTGTTTGTGTGTTGGGGGGAGGGGGTTATCAGTAATCGGGGCTTTGAACTTTGGAAGAGTGCTTGCATTTACTGGCATATATTACATTCAAACATATTTTAGCGTGCCTTCAATTGACATCTATCAAATAAAGAGTAGCCTAAGGCACAATCATTTCTAACATGGATGGTTTACAGTAGTTCATACAAAACAAGGACCTTGACTTTTTAAACATTCAGCACAAACCTTCACCGTGTACATAAAGCTCAATTAACCCGTTCTCTCTCCCATTCCTACACACCAAACTAATCTTGAAATAGATCAGGCTTGTAAAGATCAGGACTATGATGGGACCCCAAATAAATGAATAATTGCATGACATCTCAGTAGTAATGAGAGCTTAAGTGCATAAGTGGATATGCTGTGAGGGTCCACAATCACAGGGTTTGCAATCCCACTCATGAAACAGGTATCACTGCAGGGCCAATCCTACTTTTCCTTTTTCGCTTTTTTTCTTCTTCTTACTAGACTGAGCAAATTATGTGACCCGATTTAATCTGATTTGGAGAGCTACATTTTTCAGGTAGAGAGACAAAGCCTGTTTTTTTGATAAGTGCCTTTAGATCTTGTCCTCACGCTCTTACTTTTCTTCCTTCCTGTCACATACATTCTCATATCCTGGGGGCATGGAGCATACACCAGGAAAGATTAGTGTATCTCAAAGTATTCTTGTCATATTCAATCAGTGTTCCATACACCGGAAACCCAAAGTCAACATTTTTCTGAGAGAATCCTAGCACGCTTTCTGTTTAGCTTTGATAATGATGGCCTTATTCATTATGCAGCTCTGCAGTTTCAATCATAGCTTATTAAAAGAGATGATTTTAGAGGAAAAGTTTGGGCTCAAGTCAGAGGAATTTCTAGCTGAAAGACATACGCTGGAAATAAAACTCTCCAAGACCAGGTTTCGTAAAATAAAAAATGAAATACATAGAAAGTGTGTGTGCGTGTGCGAGTTTTAGATGGAGTCCAACGGTGTATGAATGTATTTGCTGTTGCTTTGTTTTCAGTAGTTCCTAAAATACCATCCCACTACTGCCCTGTATACCTTGTTTGAGCTGAATTTAAGTCAGCAGTAAAACTCATAAGTTCCAGAACTAAGAAATAATACAAATTGACTTTGATTTGAAGGCAAACACTTTAGCATTAATAATTTAAAATTTTGTAACAGCAGAAGCTTAATCAGACATATTTTGTCCCTGATTTGTTCTATTCAGAACTTTATGAACAGTTGATGCAAGAGGCCTCATGCAATACATTGAAATATGCAGACAGGGACCTACAGTGAGACTTTCTGGTGGAGCATTGTTTGTGCAAAAATTAGTCATTTAGCAATGGGTAATAAAAAATTATCTTCAAACTTGTATTTGTGTCCCAGTGCTCAGCCCTTGACATTTGGCTACTTGTGTATTCAGCTGATGAAAATAAATTTTAACAGGCCTTTAAAAATTTAATCAAATCTCCATTTCATGTTTCACAAATGCACTCGTTGTACATCCAAACTGTATTATACTTAGCCGATAGAAAACAGTAGAAAATATATGTATTTTTTTATGTATATATATATTACATATGCACAAAAATACACAAACACGCAGTTAATTAGAACGCACAGGAAACAAAAAAAGTACAAAAACAATGTCTACTTTCTAAGTTTGATAAAGCTTCTATAATTGGATTTGAAATGCATTTGATTTCTGTTTTGTACAGGACTGAACCTGAGCAGCACTGCTGAAACAGATTAAAGGTCCGAAGAAAATGAATATTGCGGGAAAACAGAGAATTAAAGGGATTTAAAGTTGGAAGAGAGGGGGGAAAGAAAAAACATAAAAGAATGAAAGAATGAGAAAGTAAATCCGATCCATATCCAATTGTAGTACAGCCATATCACCGACAAACTATAAAAATGGAAATGAGTTGCAAAAGGTTACCCGGGAGCCGTCATTTATTTTGTTAGTGTGCCCTAGATGATGTCTGTATACCAAATAATCCTCCTTTCAGCCTAAACCCCCGGCCCAGATGTAAAGAGAGAAAGCCCAAGAGCAGCATAAGCCTGATGCTGTTCACAAGCGTCCCTAGCTAGCTGGAAGCCCATGCCAGACCATGAGTCGCTGGAATGCACCTCCTTTGTACCGCGGCTGCCTTTGTCAAGTGACAAATGGAATGGCTACTGATGCTCTCTGAAAGAAAGACGACTCGAGCACCGGACACAATGGAAGCAGGTGCTATCAGACAGGCAATATTTGCACAGCGGCTTCCCTGACACACACGCGCAAGAAAGAAAAGGGAGGACATTTCTCATAAAAAGGGAGAGGACACACATATAAATCCTAGACTGACTCTTATTTGAGCACCACCCTCCTCCCCCCCTCCATCCCCTCCTTTCCTCCAGTCCCTTCTTTTCTATTCTCCAAATCTCTTTAGTAGACAATGGTCCAGATGCATCTTGGCAACATGTGTCACTCAAAAGGTCAACCTCAGACCTCCCGATGTTGCGTTTCCATTGCAACGCTGCCACAATCTAATTTATGAAGCACGAAGTTGCCGTTTTCAGCTTTTGAGCTTGGATTTCCTCACTTGATGAATGGCTAAGTGCGTGTGTGTTTTTTTTAATTACTTTAATTCTCCTCGCTATCAGTCTCCATCGCTCTAACTTAATCTGGGGACTTTCTCAGAGCCAAGGCAACAATCTTTCAATACAAATGGACTTGTTGTTTTGACTGGTCTGGTCAAAGCATGATGCAAAGTAAAAATAGAAGGGGGGGATGGGGGGGGACAAAAAATGTAGGCAGGGTGGGGTTTGGATGGGAGAAATAGAATCGGGAAATAATATGTATAGTTACAGCACTTTCTGCCTTTATAATACTGTGAACACAATAAATGCTAAATCCCTACAAATCAACATTCTAGTTTGTGTCATAGTTGTCACTAACAGTTAAGCAAATGTTTCTCTAAACTGGGAGGTCTGAGAAAGAGGTTTTTTCTATCAATGAATAACATTTCTGTTTGGCGCAGTGTTTTTCTTTCAAATTTACATAATTTACAGTGTGAAAGGAATATAGGGGGCTGGTGGCACAAGTTAGCAGGGGGCACTGATTCAAAGCTGGAAATAAAATATGGGTAAAAAAAAATGAATAGCTAATTGTAAGGGTATGCAAAGACTTCCATCTTTCTATCTATTGCTGAACACAAGAAATGAAACCATAATCCATTTAGATGGAAAATCTATCAGGGGGCCTGGGTGGTTCATGGGGATTAATACGCTGACTGTGCAGGTCCTTCAACAAGGGTAGACTGTTGTTCGATCTCAGCCTTGGCTGACATAAATGAATATCACTCTGATTTGGGAGACATATGAAAATAGGTTTGGACTTCCACAACAATCCCCGGTGAGCATGAATAAAATATCACTAAACATCCTTTTCTCATAAAGACCTCTAAAAGCAAATCAAGAACACAACTCTCTGTTTATTACTACACACTGTCTCAGCAAATAGATGTGGATGGAATCTCTTTATTTTTTTCCCCTAAACCATCTATCTAAAGGAGTTAAAATAATAGCTGTAGTTTAAAGCCTATGGGTCCAACTGTGGAATAGTATTATATACATGTATACAAATAAAAATACAAGGAGGGGACCAGAAGACAATAACCAGGGTTTGTAGATCCATTGTTCAGTTCCTGAGTCAAACCAAGTTTGGAAAATTAAAGTATTAAAATACAGGCATTTGGTTTGTAGAGGGCTGATTAAGTGGAACCTGCACACATTAAAAATACTATCTCAGGGATTTCAAATATACCATAAAGTCTTTTAACTTACTGAAGCTGGTACATTACAAATCATAGGTTTTAATATTATAAACTCAAGTAACTCGAAGACACTAATCTATGCCCAATGCAGACAAGTCAAAACATAAATAAACTTAATGCAATGAAGGTGAATATACCATAAAACTTCCAATACCCACCGGGTCTCCAATAGTCGCCGGGTTGATTTGCATAATCATGCAAACAAAAGTCTCTAATAAATGCCAGGTTACACGTTTTTCTTGTTTTCAGTAAATATACAGTATATACCGTATATTTATTTAAAAAAAAACACAGTAACTTGTGTTTTTATTAATTTATTTCTCACTTTAACTAATATATACATATATATGTATTGCTATTAACAATCTATTGTGACAAACAATGCATTAATGATGTATAATATTGATGGTTTGTTTTAAAGCTTATTTCCACAGTTTTGTTGAAGTGCATTGTGTTTATTTAGTGAGAGTTCACAGTATATTGAATCTTAGACTGCTAACAACATTACCGCTATCTTGATTTCAATCAAGTGTATTGTTCACCATGCATTGAATGTGATTTGTTTGCATCTTTGGAAAGCAAATAAAAATAAATAAATAATAATTACAAAAATAAATAAATAAAAGCCTGGCCTATTAGCATACTTCGACAATGAAGCAATGTTTCCAGGGTCGTCTTACCCTGCATGAGTTCGCAATGTTTTTTTATTTCTGAATGTTTAATACAAACGCTGGTCTCCTACAATCGCTGGTCTCCAATTGACGCCGGGGTTTCTTGCAGTTATTTGGAATAAATGCCGGGGGCGTTTAATCAAAGTTTTAAGGTATATAGACATGAAGCTTTTCTTTCTATTCAGTATACGGACAGTAGCTTTTTGAATTATTCTGTATTATACCTTATAATTAACCTACTCTAAGCACATCTAGAAGAGAGTAAATACCACCTTATAAACAGGATTTGTTTCTAAGTAGATGTTGTTCAAATACTGTGGATGTATTGAAACACATTTATATCATAGATCTAACTGTCTTTTTCAAACAGGATTAACGATCTGAAAAAATAATTCAATGACATACTTAAGTGTCTGTGACTTACAGCTATGTATATACAATCATATAAGTAAAGGTTTTGTAAACTGTCAAAATAGATTTTTTAAAGTTGTCTTTCTCAGTATTAAACCAAATATATCTAGTATTAACAGATAGAGGATCAAGCTCTTTCTGCAGTAGATTTTAAGCTTTTACTTTAACATTCGCATGAGCATTGTGGTGTGAATCTGCAACTTGATTAATACTATTATCACTTAGAGAATCTGCAGAGGAGACTTCCCTGGATGCCTTGTATTATCAGTTTAATGCCACAGACAAGGAAAGAGCAAATTCATTTGCAAGATGAACAGTTTCAGGTGACATATTTTGAGTAATGTTACATACAGAAACACTAGATTTTAAATTGCAGAAAATGGAAGTAGAACATTGAGTAAAATTAATCATGTGTGGCATACACCACCCAAAAAAGGATAACCAAGGAAGCATTGTTCATTATTTCAACAAGGTCATTATCAATTACCACTTTATTGGATGGGAGTTTATTAGCCAGTAATTAACACAAAGGACAGGGCCTGAGCAGAACCAAAAGAAACAACTAACAAATATCAATGGGGTAAACAACCCTTCAGAACAATCTTTTATTTACAAAAACAATCATTACAAAAAAGATGGAATCTCCAAGAGAGTCAAAATCACAGATTATACAATACTACAAATGCAACTCCAAATACTACTTTACTTTCCTATTCTATACTTGATCTCATACAGATCCTGTCAGAAAAGTTTCAGATTGTATAATGTCTTCTCTGTTGTTTTATTAATCTTATTTGTATTTATTTCCATCAAAGCCAGAGTACCATTACAGATCATAAAAAGTAAATGTGTTTGTTTTTTAATTATAATAAGTTATAATGACAGCTCAAAACATGTGGCTGTTGAACTGTGCATTGCCTTTCATCTCAGGTAAGGCTATTATAGCCAATAGTGCTCTTCTTTTCGGTTCCCAAACTTTTCTACCCATTAATTTCGCCTTCTGTCTCACCCCAGGGGAAGTGCATGGTAGAACTGTCAGTGGCAGTTATTTTCACTGGAAATCCACAGGACTGGAAGAGGTGTTTGCCACCCCCCCCTCAAAAAAAAAAAAAAGATGATGTCACACATGGTGATGACATACTACCTGAAGAAGTAGGAGAATCTTCAGGTCTGTTATGAAAAAAACTTTACAAATCTGCTGTCAAAAGCTCTATTTGGGATGACCTTTCCTGCCTGCTGGTTAAAGGACTGACATGGCTTCTAGCTGTGTTAATTGTAACCAGGGAGTAACTGCCGCCATTGCTTGGAGTCTCCGGGCAATACATTGGGTACCAAAGCCTTATTTAGACTAGGAAAAAACATAATAAAATAATAAAAAGTGCAGTGTGGCCCTGTTCTTTAAGAATAGAGGTTAGAGGTGTGGACAACCATTGTCCAAAAGTCCACGAAAACTTAAGACACTGTTTGGTTGTCACAATATATGAAGCGTGCAATCATATCTTAATGTTTTTCTTTATATTTGACAAAAGTACAATTAATGCAATGCTTGTTTGTTTTTTGGCTCGGCACTGTTGAGAAGCTCTGACAGGCAGAAGTGCAACTACAGCAGAGCCTCCAAAATGCAAACACCGGCATGTCAGAGTACTTCATTTCTGCCCTAGGGCTAGGAGGCTTTCAGGCAGGAATGGGATAATGCACTGTCTGTGCCCATCAATTCTTGACATCCCCTTTAAAGACTGCATCCAAAGGTACGGATTTTTTTTTTTTTTTCGCTCTTATTCACTAGTCAACTCCCAAGTCTGTTGTAAATCCAATGGGTATAACAATATGTCCAAGCCGAGATCCTTCATGGTCAAAAAGTAATAAAGACTGATACAGAGTAGAGTTTTCTATAGCATGTCTCTCAATTAATATCGATGTCCAAGCTAGCCAAGAAGGTCATCTACTCTAAACCAAAGAACCGTCAGTGCTCTTTGGTAAGACCACATATGCAGAGTCCAAACCAAAGGATGACACTATGAGTTTCAAATGAGTTGCCAAGAGGAAATTAAATCATGTTGCTCATAAGAAACAACTGCTTTAGAGTGTCTTCTGTCCCTTTCCTTTGTGGTCTTGCAGCGCAGGCAAGTTAAGTGAAGTTTAGGTGAGGTTAATTCAACAGAGCAAGAGTATGAAGAAGCCCATGTTGAGACAACAGTGTATATGGAGAGCTGCATTAAATATCACACACACAAAGAAAGTCTGAAATTATAAACATTGCATAGTTAGCTTCAAATAGATAGAAACAGATACTTCAGGGTATTGCATTGAGTCCTTCTGAGTGTTATATATGAAAAAAAGACGTAACTTATAATGAATGTTTAGTCAATCCCTGGCGTCTTATTGAATATTTGCATGTTTAATTTCCTGGTCACCAATGGATACCGGGCAAATATGGAAAAGGCCACAGCAATACAATAATCTGGAAATCCAGTTAATGCAGCAAATGTATTTATTTTTTGTTCATTAATAACCCATGAGTTTGATTTTTTTTTTCTCATCGTTACATAGAAAAAAAGGTTACAAAACTGAAATGTCAACTTTGATCTTGTTTGTTAATTATATGACTTTGTCTTCTCTCATTTCTCATTCCAATTCGCTGCCCTTTATGGAAGTCACAGTATTCTATTAATTATTTTTAATATCCAAAATTACCTCAACAGAAAATGACAATCTTTTTAACGTTGCATTTAATGATTTTTTGACACAAAGCAAGGAAAACCAAAAGGAAAACAAAAACTCATTCCTGCTGTAGAAACAGCATCATTTCCTCCAGCTCTATCAAAAATGAGAAGTTAGTTGAAGTAGGGTGTGGAAACAAATCAGTCCACTGTGAAGGCTCCAAAGCAGAGTAAAAACCCTTTATTATATTTTTCTTGCTGTGGTCATGTACAATTTAAAAGGTCATCCTTTGCAAAGCTCAAACGCTCAGTATGTGTTTTGTGAAAATCACTGTATCTGTTGCCCTGAGCAGGCCACCGCCATGGCAGAGCTGAGCACAGTGTCCTTTCAGTCTCTTATGTACAGACCCCTGCTGTCTTCAGTATGGAAGGTCTTTGTATCATGATCACACTTCCCTTCACAATATCTTTGCAGTTTCTCTGACACTAATAAATCCGTAAATTGTATTTGTGATTTTGTTGAGAAAGAAAATCACAAATACATAGAAAACTATAACTATAGTAATTTGTAATAATGATAAATAAATGACAGATGACAGTAGAAATGGTCTGATAGGGACTTTGAGGATGTTTAGAGGGTAATTTAGATACCTTTTGCATTTAAGGTTACATTTTGGTCCGGGCTAGAGTTAGAGTTCAGACTGTTGTTGGTGTCAGTAATCTATTGATATAAGATGATTATGTATAGTGTCAGGTCTCTACATTCGCCACTGCAATGCACAAGTATCACAGTTCAGTGTAAAGATAATTAACAGAATTTGCTAAAAAAATAAGTTGTAAAAAAAAATGAATACTTTTTTTTTTAAGACATGATGATGCACATCCTATATTTTGCAACACAAATTTGATTTTGAGTTGCAGAATTTCTATACAGCCAATCAGACACACAAACACACCTACACTATATGATGGCTATGATTTATGTATCAGAAATGTAAGTATACAGCAAGTGTGATATATATTCTCTGTAAAAATGCACAGGGGACAGTAAAGTTCAGAATTTACATACTCAGGGGTCATTCAGGGATTCAGGTCTTATTTGATGTTGTCTATTCAATGTTTCTGGCTAACACATTATTTCCTCCAGTTAGACTGTCTCATCTTACCTGCATATTGAATAAAAATGAAGTTCAAAGGTAAAGTAAACATTCACTTTAAAAGTGGGTATTTCTTCAAGGCTTTACAATGGGTGGTTGCTGTTGGGGAAAATCTAATTTCTAAAGCTATTTTGGTCAGCAAGCAATCATAAACACTTTATCACGAGTAAGAGCATTTTGATGGGAAAATCTCACAAGGAAATAAAGATCATGTTTTCAGGAGCTATTTCAAATTCAGTTAAAAGATGCAATAGGGCAGTGGTTGTAGTTTATTAAAGGGGAAATCACTTGAAATGCATTTTTAACAGGGTTATACCTTTGCATTCCGTATTTATGAGATTTACAACAGTCCAAGGTGTTACTGAAATGTGCTCCAGCAATAGTAGGTTTGATTATTTTCTCTTCAGATTTGCCTCACTGGCCTTCACTCGTACCAAAGGGGTGACGAGGGCATTGGTATATGAAGTCCTTTATTTTCCACCTTCATACAGAAAATATATATAGAGATAGATATATAATAAAAACACTGTGATCTTTAGAGAGCAAGCAGAACAAAAAAAAGTTTAATGGTCATGGTGAAGCAATCATAAAAAGGAATATACAGACCCACTGACAAATACAAAGCTAGTTTCTCCATTTACAGCATATAACAACCACAATAATAATAATGCAAATGGAAGGCAGGAATGTAAAGCATCAATATGCCAAATTGAATGAGGAAAAGTAATGAATGTTAGTTTTTTTTTCGGAATACCTGTCCCAGTAATAATTCTACATAACAACAACTCTACGACTCTAACTTAAGAGCATTAGGTACACCACTTAAATCCAGAGTGGGCATTGAGTCATAGACAACTGTTCTTTGTTGTAATTGATGATAACAAATCAATTCTCAAAACTGAATATTTCCTTCTTAATTCCGCTGCTGGAAGTCCTACTATCCTGCAGTTCAACAAAAAAAAAACAAGACAAATACAGTATCAGGCATTTCATTTGACGTTTTATTTATGTATGATACGAGTTATCAAAGGAAAATAATGTTTGAAAACAAAAGTAAGCAAACCACTAAACAAATTATGCTCTTTTTTGACATTATTCCTGATTAATGAGCTACTGTGAATGTGGCATCAATTTTACATGAATTATCCATAGGGGGTATCAGTCTCTCACTCTCTCTCTCTCACGCAAGACAGACTGAATGTCAATCCCTGTGCATGCATATCTGTCCCTTGCTCTGATCTATGAGAACCTAGGGTGACATTGATCAGACCCTTCTCAACACAGTACTCTTAGGGTCATTGTCACAGGGCAGGAGAATGTTCACCCTTGGAAGGCCTGTGTCTCAGAAACAACAGTATTCTATTTAAAGACCAGCAGTCCTCAGGAACAAATCACAGCTTGATCCTAAACATTAACATTGTTACTTGGTAATAAAAACAGTTAATCTGTTCTAAACGTTTGTGTGAAGAACATACATTCACAGTAAATATTCCACTAGTTTACTAGAAAGTTGCTTCAAAGGTACTGAAAAAATAATAGGGTAGGAAATTCAAACTGGTTTATATTTGTGTATTCTATTCCTAAAAATGTATTTGGATATTTGACTTAATAAAAAGGGCTGTTACTCAAAACAGATCACTGAACTAACCTTTTGTCTCAACATGTTTAAAACTCGCCTGATACTTGTCTGGTCATGTCAGCTTACCCATTGTGGCAAATAATGTACTAATTTAGTTGAAATAATGAGATATTCCCACCTTCCTGTTAATCCTCTGTACTGGAAGTAATAATGAATGCTCATTTTTAAACTTTATTCTCTCTTAAAAATACGGGGAAAGTTCTCACCCCTAAAAACGACAACTAAAGACACCAAACACTAAAAAACAACATCTTGAGTCAAGTCATGATTCAAGCAATAATACATATCTAAGGCTATGGAACCAAATTAGGCAAACTGAAAAGACTTTAGGTTTGTGAAACCAAAGCATGACATTACATTTGTAGAAACATATTATTTGCGAATAGTGTCTTCCCTAAAAAGGTTAAAGGATTCACTGCATGGAGGTTGCCTTTCAATGGGTAAATCATTCATTCTATGGGCTGAAGAAATCAAAGCTAGATTCAATTTTAGGCAATGTATTTTTAACAGCGTTCAAGCCACACATCCCTGACTTCCACAACAAATATCATGTCCCCACAGCTTCACAAAAATAAAACTCTCCACCGTATGAACTGAAGTGTGCATGTTCAGTCTGTAAACTATTGTCCCAGATAACAATCTTCATTTCCCCATTTCACCTCACAGGCACGACCTGCGGAAATGTGACAGCAGACACAAAAAGGGGACCAAATAAACGCATCAGGAAACTATGAGTGCAGACTATGAATAAATATTTTCCCAGATGATTAAACAACAGTTCTAGATCTTAAACTTGAGCAGGCTGGGAAGATAAGAAGTAAGGATAACACAGCAGCCGTTTGCAGTGTATAATTCACTGTGAAGCCCTTAGCAGAAGCAACAGGGAGGCCCTGAGATAAAGAGGGCAGAGAATTTCCATCGACGTCATTTAGAACCAACCAGCTCCATAGGTTTGAAGGGTGATGAAAATACCACTGGTACTGAAGTCATAAAAAATACTGCACGTTTTAATGAAATACATTCCTGGGTAGAGACATCATCCTGACCGATTTGTTCCCAGGACACGATTACACAAAAGCACAATGAGTTTATCTTGATTTGTGCAAGTACCTTAACTTAAAAAGCACACAGGCTCTTGTCAAGTTTGTATGTAGTGATTGTTAAACTGGGCTTCTCAGACAGTCAACTGTTCCACCCCAAAACAACAGTATAATAATAATTATAATTCTTGCAATAAATTGAGTTTTAAACTGAAGTTCAGAAGCAGGACAATCCCAATCTTACGAAGCATTAGCATATGGCAACTAACAATTTCCCAGCATGCATTGCTTTGCATCCCTCCTCCACCCCAAAACCAGCCCTTGCAGTAGCTCTTTGGCTCTTTCCTCCTAGTGAGAAGGTTGTGGTGGCCTCATCCTCATGGCCAAGTCATCGTTTCTTTAGTTCCTTTAGCAAGCCTTGTCCCAAATAAACTCAATTTCTGCTATGTATTACATATGTCTATTGGCGTTATCTGAACTCCTGTAAAATTACTTCAGCATTTTTTAATTCCACAATATGTTTAGTAGGATGAATAAATGCTAAATAAAAGCTTCATTAAATGCACTGTGCAATCCAATGCAGACTTAAGGCAGGGAGTTACTCTTACACATAGGGTGCATAGCATGGTTGCAGAAGTAAATTCTTTCCCATCTTGTGAAAGATATTCTCCTGGTTCTGTCTTGCACACTTCATCATTGTCTTCAATCTCTTTTAATAACATCATCATAATCATTATTATTATTAAAAAAAGTTATGTCTGTTTTCTATTATTAGATGAGTAGATCCCTGATAGTTAAAAGTTTGAAAAGCCCCTATATAACAAATGTACTAGTTGATGGTAGAGATGTATATATCATGCACACATAATGTACGGTGTGCATAAATTAATCGAATTTACATTATATCTGTGGAATCTTTCAGAATAAAGTTTAATTTTCATTAAGGATGTAAACTGTAAGTGGGAACATTAAGCTCCAGCTGATATACTTTCATTTCACTCCTGAGACTTCTGTTTTATATTTAAACAGTAAATTGCAAACAAATCAATTTTTGTTGGATGTTTTAGATACTCTGGGACTACTGTATGCACTGCTCCAGCCAGACATAAAAGACTGTTTATGTAAGTAAATACACCCCTTGCCATTCAGCAATTTTTTGTCATTTTTGATACAGTTTAGCATGCTACTACAGCCTTCTGAAAGATATTAATCTTCCTCTAGCCTCTACAAAGTTAAAGATTAATGTACTTGCATTGAACCTATTTCATTGAAAAACTAACTCACTAGCCCATAGGTGAATTGCAGTTAACAACTTACGTTCAGTAGCATTCAAACTGAGCTCCACTCTGTTGCAGTGTGGTGCACAATGGAGTCAATCAATCATGTTAATGAATATTTAATAAATGCGACTCTGATATAATAGCTGTGGCCATACCAGAAACAACAACAACAAAAAACTGACTTGTTAAATATATAAACACAAAAGATCTTATAAATCACAGCTAACATGGCCCCATACTATTGACTTACACTATGGAAATATCTATGCTTTTAAAGTATTCTCTAGCTTCCACATACATGTCATGCATTTTGCAGGTAGACATCAATGGCTAATTAAAAACTAAAACCAATAATCAAATGTGATTATGTCATTGGATTTGTGATGCAATAAATCACTTGCAAAATGTGTTCATAATTGAACAGGCTCTGGCATGATCAACTCAAAGGTTGCACAGTACGTTTCAGATTTTTTTTCCTTTTTTATTCTTTTTTTTTTACATCTGTTGGTCTTTATAAAGTCTGCACATCACACTTGATTCCTTGATGAATAACTCGATTCCTATTAATGTTGAGAATGAAGCACAATTGATTCCAAAGTCCTCCAACCCTATGGGCTTTTCATTGACTTTACAATTATATGCTAAATATGTCTCCTTAGATCATAGACCTCGGTCAAACTTTTAAATCAGCAACACAAAAATGCAACATACCAAACACCTTTATAAGTGATTATCCACTATGTGCCCGAAATATACTCAATATAAATTGAAGTTAGAAAGGCCAAGTGCTAACATTTACATGAGAGTGGAGCTCTGGAATTCCACTTCAACTATCAATAAGATTGAATTATATTTTAACTATATATATATATATATATATATATATATATATATATATATATATATATATATATATATATATATATATATATATATATATATATATATATACACTCACCTAAAGGATTATTAGGAACACCATACTAATACTGTGTTTGAGCCCCTTTCGCCTTCAGAACTGCCTTAATTCTACGTGGCATTGATTCAACAAGGTGCTGAAAGCATTCATTAGAAATGTTGGCCCATCTTGATAGGATAGCATCTTGCAGTTGATGGAGATTTGTGGGATGCACATCCAGGGCACGAAGCTCCCGTTCCACCACATCCCAAAGATGCTCTATTGGGTTGAGATCTGGTGACTGTGGGGGCCAGTTTAGTACAGTGAACTCATTGTCATGTTCAAGAAACCAATTTGAAATGATTCGACCTTTGTGACATGGTGCATTATCCTGCTGGAAGTAGCCATCAGAGGATGGGTACATGGTGGTCATAAAGGGATGGACATGGTCAGAAACAATGCTCAGGTAGGCCTTGGCATTTAAACGATGCCCAATTGGCACTAAGGGGCCTAAAGTGTGCCAAGAAAACATCCCCCACACCATTACACCACCACCACCAGCCTGCACAGTGGTAACAAGGCATGATGGATCCATGTTCTCATTCTGTTTACGCCAAATTCTGACTCTACCATCTGAATGTCTCAACAGAAATCGAGACTCATCAGACCAGGCAACATTTTTCCAGTCTTCAACTGTCCAATTTTGGTGAGCTTGTGCAAATTGTAGCCTCTTTTTCCTATTTGTAGTGGAGATGAGTGGTACCCGGTGGGGTCTTCTGCTGTTGTAGCCCATCCGCCTCAAGGTTGTACGTGTTGTGGCTTCACAAATGCTTTGCTGCATACCTCGGTTGTAACGAGTGGTTATTTCAGTCAAAGTTGCTCTTCTATCAGCTTGAATCAGTCTGACCCATTCTCCTCTGACCTCTAGCATCAACAAGGCATTTTCGCCCACAGGACTGCCGCATACTGGATGTTTTTCCCTTTTCACACCATTCTTTGTAAACCCTAGAAATGGTTGTGCGTGAAAATCCCAGTAACTGAGCAGATTGTGAAATACTCAGACCGGCCCGTCTGGCACCAACAACCATGCCACGCTCAAAATTGCTTAAATCACCTTTCTTTCCCATTCAGACATTCAGTTTGGAGTTCAGGAGATTGTCTTGACCAGGACCACACCCCTAAATGCACTGAAGCAACTGCCATGTGATTGGTTGGTTAGATAATTGCATTAATGAGAAATTGAACAGGTGTTCCTAATAATCTTTTAGGTGAGTGTATATATATATATATATATATATATATATATATATATATATATATATATATATATATATATACACACATCAACTATATAAGAACAACAACAATAATACAGAGTGGTGAACTGAAGACTATGTGTAGACATACTGAAGACCTGGGAAGTCTATCTTGGATGTAGTTTAGGCAAGATCTGCTACCTTCTTTGACTGAGACTTACATTGGAAAGCTACTGGTTAATAAGTCACTATTCCAAATAATCTATCTCATTGTCTAATTTTTATTAATTATATTTTTATTGGAGTAAATCGTCAAGAGACATTATCAAGACTGGCACATTCCTGAGCATAAAACAGAAAAATGTGCTTCCTGTTTCCTGTGAAAAAACATAGACCTTGGAAATCAACACTCCTAATTTATCTTCTTTATTGAATAGCGATGAAATGATAAAGCGATTCTTGAGGCATGAAATTTAATGGCTCCATTATCTTGTTCAAACTGTTTTGTCAGCTTGTTATGCTTGATTCTTTGCATGTTTCTAGTTGTCTTTTTGTCCCATTTGTAAGAGCCATCACTAGTACTCGGGGTATGATGCTGAATTCTATGAACAGATGTTTCTCACTGTTGGAGACCTAAAATAATGCCTGCTGGTGTTCTTCAGCATAAAGGTTTGAAGGGAGAAGAAAGAAAGAAAATAATAGAAAACAACAACAACAACAACATCTTATGACAGCATTTTCTAGCATAAAGAATATAATTAACATGTTTTATTTGTATTGACATTGTTGTATTCTTCTGAGACCACTTTCCCTTTTGAGTAATTTTACCACACAGTAAATTTCCAGAAACATCACAGAGACATATTTTAAACCAGAATGCAGACAGACGGGTGGAAGTGTAATTTAGAAATCCGTGAGCACTGTGTAAATGTCGTGTTTTCCTGTTCTACAGGTATACCCCAGAGATTGCTGTGAATAGTTGGGAACATGATGTGTTACAGTGCATGTCCCACTTCTGCCAGTTAGATTCTGTCAAAGATAGCTGATGAGTTTACCAGATAAGTCTTTGTTCAAGTCTGTATAATAAAGAGATTCAGAGTCATGTATTTTTTACAGGAGAAAAAATAAAATAATTTGCCAGTAACAAATTATTTCTCAGCTCAGCATACTTCCAAATGGCTATTCTGTGACCTTTCATTCTGCTAGTTTTATGACACCAAAGAGCAGTGGAAATCACAAAACCATTAGACTAACAATGTCTCTAAATGTTAAATGTCCAATCTTCATTGGTAAATGGGATGTTTTTTGGTTCATACCCGGATTTGTTTAAAAAACACAGAATTCAAACCATAGAAGGCCGATTAATGAAAGCATGAGAAGTACATATGTACACACTTTTCTCCATATTTTGCCATCTTTTGTGTAACTATGTCTGTCCATGTTTTTATGAAGAAAATGGCAAGCTAATTATCTTTTTCCATCACTATCTCATGTGAATATTACAGACCCAGACAATTGTGATTAACTTTGCCATAGGGCTTTTACTACCTAGCAAGACAACACAGGCTCGTCCATTCAAAGCTTCTAGGGAACTAATTGGCATCGGATTCTGGGGCATTCTCAGCATGTGTCAACATCACTACACAGAAAGAAATAACTCACCTGCATGCTATCCGTAATGATAAACTTGAGATTTGTACACACACAAAAAAAAAACTAGGCATAAGAAAGCTTGCTTTAAAAAATCTAAACCTAAAAAACTGTGTCTGCAGATTTTTACTTGTCTTTATAACTCCTCAGTGCTCAGTCCCTGAGTACCTCATGGAGCATCTAGTAGTTCTATGGAGCAGTTAATAAAATGATTGACAATTCCTAAAGGACAACTTCCTCTGGCAACAGTCCAAGGCCTGTGAAAAACAAGACTCCTGCTGAAGTCTCAGTCTCTCCTGCTGCTATTACACCTGTAATTATCATACAGAAACTCAGTATTACAGCAAATTAGCCGAGTGAAAGCAGGAAAATAAAATAAAAGGGAAAGAGAAAGAGGTGACATGGTGTCAATGCAAAACACACCGACCGACAAATCCCTGCTACACAGCAACACCTCCGCAAGGTGCCTGTTCACAACCCCTAAGGAGTCTGGGGGCCCGTACAGATAACCCAGTCCTTTATGGCTCTTCTCATGACTGACTTTCCAAGCGCTTGCTCTGAAAATGGAATGCAAGTTAATGAGTCTAAATTATCAAGGCTGTATTTGCCTGGCAATTGTGCTGGGCGGCCATTCACTGCAACTGATGTTTTGGGATCGATCTATCGTTTGTGTAATTGCCTTGCAACTATTGTATCATCATTAGACCTCAGTCTGAAATGGCATCTGCAGGCATGAAAGGGCAGAGCTAACGGCTTCTCTGTTAGCTTAAAGGTTATTTTTAATCACCACTGAGGAATGCTTATCCTCCTGCACTCTTAAGTCGTCAGCTATTGTTCGTATTTCCCGATTAACTTTTTAACAGGTTTTACTCGCAAGGGGGAAGAACTGTAACTTATTAATTAAGCAGAAACTGGTTCCATATACATACTTCCCTCCCTTTTAGTTTGCTGTTAATTTACATGCCCGTCATAAGATTTTGAGTTAATGCAGAGGCTGAAATGAAACCAGAGAAAATTATTAATTGCCGTTGGGTTCAATTAATATGGCAATGCGGTTCGATCGGGCATTCTCCATGATGATGATGCACAGGCAAGATTTGATTCAGGTGTTAACAAGGTAATTGTGCCCATTCAAAACTAAATGTCTACCTTTTGTATACATATAAGACTGATCAATTTTTGTAATTTTAATTGTTTTATTTATTTAAGGTAACCTGTAGGTAATACTCACCTTTTATCAAATGTTCAGTTCAAAATAATCATTTTGTTTAAGTGACATTGACAATAGATACATAAATAGTATGTTTGATAGAGAATATAGATGTCTTGAAGATTGCTGATTATCCCTATGAAGGCTAGTAGCCTGGAATAAGAATAATACAAAAGGTATCTAGATATCTAGACATTTATTCTTTACATTTACCTTATCTACATTTATCTTGGTACTATGTTTTCTTGAGTAAATTCAGCTGCCAAAGGGCACATAGCTGACATTCAGTCCACCCAGTTAAGATTACCAATATGGTCCCCTCAGTAATCAAAATGAATTGGGAATAGTGGATCCAAATGGGTTAAAACTGACATAGGCTTTTTCAATTGCAGAGATGTGCAGAAACCAGCTCTGTCAAAGACCTTTTCAAATACAACTGCTGTAGTCTATTCCCTAGTGCAACTATTATTTCATGCAGCCTTGAATTATATGCATGAAGCTGTTAAGATAACTGTTAAATACTGCACCATGCAACCTTTTCAATGTTTACTCAATGACAGCAAGAGGAAAGCACAACTTGTAATCTTCCATTTCCGATCTCAAGGTCATGAAAGAAAGCAGAGACCAGCATATCCAAGACTAGAAAATCTCATTCAATCTTGACAGATGTCAGAGAAGACATACCTGCATCCACTGCAGTGAAATAGAGGGGTATATTGGTCCTCATAAAAGGATGTATTTTCAATAGTGTATTATGGCCTAGGGTAGAGTTACATTCTTAGGAGAAGAGACTTAAAAACATTGAAAACAAAGATGCATTGTTTGACTATTTTTTGTATATGTCCATCATTAAATTAAGAAAACTTAAAGGAGTACGTTTCAGTGAATGCTATTTAGGTATGAGGTATATTCCTTGTTTTAGTGTGTATTTGTTCTGCCCATGTGTATATTCTTTGCCAGTTATATGGCCTGCCAGAAATGTTAATGCAATTAATTAATTAATTAATTAATTAATATACACTCACCTAAAGGATTATTAGGAACACCATACTAATACTGTGTTTGACCCCCTTTCGCCTTCAGAACTGCCTTAATTCTACGTGGCATTGATTCAACAAGGTGCTGAAAGCATTCTTTAGAAATGTTGGCCCATCTTGATAGGATAGCATCTTGCAGTTGATGGAGATTTGTGGGATGCACATCCAGGGCACGAAGCTCCCGTTCCACCACATCCCAAAGATGCTCTATTGGGTTGAGATCTGGTGACTGTGGGGGCCAGTTTAGTACAGTGAACTCATTGTCATGTTCAAGAAACCAATTTGAAATGATTCGACCTTTGTGACATGGTGCATTATCCTGCTGGAAGTAGCTATCAGAGGATGGGTACATGGTGGTCATAAAGGGATGGACATGGTCAGAAACAATGCTCAGGTAGGCCGTGGCATTTAAACGATGCCCAATTGGCACTAAGGGGCCTAAAGTGTGCCAAGAAAACATCCCCCACACCATTACACCACCACCACCAGCCTGCACAGTGGTAACAAGGCACGATGGATCCATGTTCTCATTCTGTTTACGCCAAATTCTGACTCTACCATCTGAATGTCTCAACAGAAATCGAGACTCATCAGACCAGGCAACATGCAAATTGTAGCCTCTTTGTCCTATCTGTAGTGGAGATGAGTGGTACCCGGTGGGGTCTTCTGCAGTTGTAGCCCATCCGCCTCAAGGTTGTACGTGTTGTGGCTTCACAAATGCTTTGCTGCATACCTCGGTTGTAACGAGTGGTTATTTCAGTCAAAGTTGCTCTTCTATCAGCTTGAATCAGTCGGCCCATTCTCCTCTGACCTCTAGCATCAACAATGCATTTTCCCCCACAGGACTGCCGCATACTGGATGTTTTTCCCTTTTCACACCATTCTTTGTAAACCCTAGAAATGGTTGTGCGTGAAAATCCCAGTAACTGAGCAGATTGTGAAATACTCAGACCGGCCCATCTGGCACCAACAACCATGCCACGCTCAAAATTGCTTAAATCACCTTTCTTTCCCATTCAGACATTCAGTTTGGAGTTCAGGAGATTGTCTTGACCAGGACCACACCCCTAAATGCATTGAAGCAACTGCCATGTGATTGGTTGGTTAGATAATTGCATTAAAGAGAAATTGAACAGGTGTTCCTAATAATCCTTTAGGTGAGTGTACAATTAATACAAAAGAAAAAAAAATAAGCTAAATATATATTTAACCAAATCCCTTAATTTGTGAGGAAATTATTTCATTATTATGATTGATTGTGTAGAAAAAAGGAAAAGGGAGGACCCCACATTGTTTTTCCTACTAATAAAACATAGACTACCTGGCCGAGAATCTGCTGAAAACAAATGAAAACTAGAGAGCTGCAATTTAGCCTTTATCCTGTCACCAACTTTAGTGAAATGTGACATTACTGTCAAGACATCCAGCATACCCGTTTAATTTCAGTCAACACTTAACAGACAAAGCAGCCTAATAGAATCCTTGACCTTCAGAAGAGAGTTTAAATACAGCAAGCAAAAATCATTACCTATCAAACCATCTTTTTTCCTTGTCTAAAATGAACAAAACCAACAGTGACATTTACCAAGAAATATATTTCTTCCTTTCCATTCTCAGAAATGAAAGTGTAGGAACATGAAATATATCCCTGTACTTCCCACAATTGTGTTTTCTTCTACACTTGAATGTTGTAACAGTTTTCTCAGCCAACAGGAGAAGACATTTATCACGAACTCTCTTTGCATCCAGATTCTGAATCTAGGCCAAAGAGGCATTAAGGTTCCAACAAGTTCTCCAATTGTGATCGAAGTGTTGCACAAACACTTCAAATCCAGTAATGTCACCAGGGGACAACACGTACCACATCAAAGTCTAAATTAAGATCAAAGACACTTATCCCATCATTGTCTGTACTAAGGTATTGCATTACATTTAGACTTGGCTGTTTGGTAAACACAGGGTTCATTAACTAAGTGTTAAGTAGGAGCTCTGATGTAAGGATAGATTTTATACCAATAACAAAACCCTAAATTGTCAAGCATCTCATCTGACCACCAATAACAAAACATGTCATACCATGGAGGCATTTTCAGTAATAACTCTGTAGGATTGTTTATTTGTTGTTGTTTTTCTGCATGTGTGGTTAATTGATATTGAATGTATTTATTTTGTTCCCCGAAGCTTTCTTTTCAAAAGCACTGTCCTGCAAATTACTATTCTAAAATCCTAGCAGCAGCATCATTTATATGCTGATCTATGTTTTCAAAGAGAAGTCAAGTTGTTGGGCTGCTCAAGTATGTGACTTTCAGGGGGGGAGTGCAATGAACACTGTGTGTCCACTCTGAAACAGCGAGCATTTCAGCCATCCTTCATCCTTCAATTTTCTTCTTTCCTCACTGCCTGCCTCTTTTTCCTCTGCATGCAAAGAACATCCCAACAATGTGTCTGCTGTGCCTAGGAGCAGGTAAGGAGTGACAGGTCATAAAAGTCACCCCATCATTTCTCAGACCTCTTCTGCTGCATTAACAACTGCAGCCCATTTTTATGCTTGGCCTGCAGAAATCCCATTGCCCAGATAGCATCTTCCTTAAGAACTGCTAACCAAGCCTTTTCTTTGGCACGGGTTGAGAGGAGAAAAGGCAGGACTCTTTACCGGTTTTATTTATTGAGTTTCGAAATACTACCAGCACATTTAACACAAGAACATTCTCTTGGTACAGCATGAACTTTCACAAGGTGAAGCAGAAAAGCGAAAACAACGCAGCCTCTGATTGTCAAAATAAGCCAACATCTTTCAGTTTGCTACAAAAATCAGATTAGCGCAAACACATCTGTCCTATCATTATGCTAAGAATATTCCTTCAGATAAGAAACATAAACATTTAATAACCCTCTGCAGCACTATTTTATCAATTGAGATGCATAGCTGCATAATTGGCTGCATGGTCACACAAAGAGCATGCATGGTATACAATTATTAAAATAAATAGTGAGGTATAGCAACAACAACAACAAAATAAAGCCCATACACTGACTCAGTAGCCAAGGCTAAGACACATTCATAAAAACATGTTCAGGATTTGTTTTTTAATGCTTTAACACACGGTTGTCCTTGGTGCCCAGAGATGCCATATAATTATTTATTATCTGTACAATTCATCAATACATTTGTAAAGCATCTACACACACTGTGATGTTAAAGGTGTAACACATAGTGTGTAAAAAAGGACACTGTGTACATGGTGAGAGATGCTAATTGAATTTGAAACTGTATAGATATATAAACGTTCAGTCATTTGCTTTTGGATGTTTTTTTTTTGTATGAACTATACTGATGCGATACACTGCTTTGCTCTGACATGTGATGAATGGTGTCAAGTCACTGTAGTCATTATCGCTGGGGCACTGTCAGCGCCTAATTAACTAAAACCTTATGTCAGGAGGTACAGTAACCTTTTTTTACTCTGAAACAAAGGGCCGAGCATTACCTGCTGGCATTCCCAGCATCCCAACCCTTTCAAGCACAACTTGGGAGCCTTTTGCACAGAAGCACAGTTTTCTCTGCCCCACGCTATACCCCCAGGCACAGCTTGGCTTTTTCTGCTTTATCTCTCAGTGCCTGTATGTATTTGTGCATATCAGTCTGCAGCAGGACTGTAATATGCCATATCACATAAAACAGATAGAAGTATCTCACATCATGCAAGACAAAAAAAACAAAAACACTAAACGATATGAGCAAAATAAATATGTATATACATCACTCACACACGCACACCACACACATATATACATATAAATAAAACAAGCTAAGATTGGCCAATGACATCATCATCTTTGCAAAATCACCTGAAAATCTGCAATTTCAAATTCAAGAACTGGCTGCAAATTAAAAAAATAAAAATACATAAAAAAATCACTCAAAATGAACCTGAATGAAACCTTAACTTAAATTAAGTAATGTTCAACAACTTTGTTAAAACTGAGAAAATTAAAGCAGATCAAAAGATAACTGAAGTCAAAAGTTATGTTTTTCCTCTTATGGAAAAAAGATCAAAAGATGAGTGAAAATGACACGGAGTGCATTTGGAAGAAACAGCACACTGTTGAAAGGAAATCTACACATTTACTTGAAGAGAAAAGTTTTTCAATGATGCATACTACCAGTGCTAACTTATGACCCTGAAACCTGGTCACTGAACACAAAATTGACACAGAAACAAAAATAAAGAAGAATAGAAAGATAAGAAGAGACAGAAAAACACATACATGGATTCAAGAACAAACAAAAGTATGTAACATCTTTGAAAGAGTAAAATAGTTACAATGGTAATGAACCAGACACATTGCAAGATGAACACACCAAAGATGGACAAAAGAAGCTATAGAATGGATCCTAAGAGATTAAAAAAAAGAGATGACCATTTAAAAGATGAGAAGATTAAATAAGATGATGATTTGCTGGTGTGACCGGGAGAAGAGATGCTGTACATGGAAACAAGTGGAAATATATTGAGGAGGGCATCATCGAGAAGTGGATCGATAAAGGCCGATGATATATATGTAAGTAATGTAACCTGATCTCAGTTTAAACACTATTATTTTCAGCGGGTTTCTACAGTTCAGCAGGGTACCTTTCAGTTTTTGCACATCAACATTGCATAGTTTATGATACAGCTTGGTTTCAAAATGCATCTTTGGAAAGAAGCAGCTTCTTTCTTTCCCCCTTCTAGTTCTTTTTTATTATAATTGGGTTTATGCTATAATGAAGGTCATTGCAATTGCATTTTCAGCTATGGTCTCCCTCTCTAATAGACAGGAAGGAACAGGTGCCAAAGCTTCTGTAATGAGGATGGAGTACACTTGCAATGTTTCACACCTCACAGTTGTTCTCGAGTGGAGAAGAACAAAACAAAAGTAATTTACTACCTGTTCCTCATACAATTTGTGTATTGTTACTTGACAGCACCTTTTTGTACAGTTTACAGATAAAGTTGTGTGAACGGGGAGAAAAATGTTATAAAAACTGATTCACCTATTTTTTTTTCTAGTCTGAAAAACAAAAAAACTAAGAAAAAAATAATTTTCAACAGATAAGAAGCACTGATGGGAAATTATCCTTGTTTTAAGTGTCTGATATTAATTCCTCGGGGTCTCTTCAACATTGTGTTGTGCTTATTAGTCTTCTGTACAGATAACAGATTGTGTCTTAATTGAAAATCTCATTAGAAGCCTTTAAAATCAAATGTTAAAATAAAATATAAGGAGACTGTATTCTTTTCATGAATGCACTGAAACATACTATAGCATTAGTATGCACTATAGAAACATGGAGCAGATATAGGATGAAGTTCATATGAGTGTACGATATTACTACAAAACAAAGCAAAAGTTAAATCAATAGATAAGAGCTAATCAGATAAATACTGTGGAAATATGAAACCTTGTAATACAGTATGGAAAAACGCTACAAGAAAAAAGGGCAAGTCATGACTATTTAACAGCATTTTACAAAAACAGGTTTCAGAGTTTTGAGATGAGATCATGTGGAACTCAAATTAGGCCATTTCGTGATAAAGCATGTGGAGCTAGTTACGGGCACCTAAGCTAGTGATGTCATTGATACCAGACCCAACATACTTAAATACAATACTTTGTTTATAAAATTCAAACATTACATTGTAATTCAAAGATTTACACACCTGGATAACTATTACACAAACTATACACCAGTGCATTTTCACTAGATTTCTGTCAATATTAACAAATATTCACAATCTACCAGTAGGTGACCATGGTAATATTACGACTGGAAGGCTGATGTTTACTTTTTCTAGTAATTTACTTCCCATGAGCCCCTTTTTCCTTCGAAAATGTCATTTTCTGCACATGGTTATTTGCCTCCCAGCATCAGAAAATATCTGGTTCTTCCCTCATTGAACCTACTCCTCCTTCCTCAAACTACAATGCTGAGATGCATTAAAGAAATAATGACATCTCAGCTATCACAGCAAGTGGGTTCATTGGCAATGAGCTCCAGCCTGGTTAAGGTGCTGTTTTTTCTTCAGCGTATGTCTGAAGCTCTCCCAGAAGATTATCATTAAGAAACTGAAATTCCCAGGTGAGATGTATCTCTAGGAGGATCTTTCCATCAAGAAACCAGTTTATGGAAGATTCATCAAATGTCTTATTGCATAAATTGCTGCTGCCAACAATTTCAAGAGAAGCATATTGATATTGAACACTGTAATAAGACTCCCTTCATTACACAAAGTAAAATGTATTGCAAACTTTTTTTTTCACCACATAAGTTTATTTTAATCATCATTTGACCATATTCTTCCAGTTGCTGATGAAGGGCATTCATCCATTTATATTAACAAATATCTCATAAATTACTTATTTTTTTCTCTCGAAAGCACTCAGTGAAGGCAGGATGGATCACTTCAGGCCTACAAAGCACCTCAATCAAGGCTAACTAAAGATTAAAATTAACAATACATACAATTGTGTAACCTGTAGTCTCTAGGAGATTGAAGGCAATTTTGTTTTATTTTTCTTTCTCTCCCTTTCTTTCTTTCAATCTTTATTTTTGAGCTATTAGATTTATTTCTGCAATCTGTTGGGTTATAATTGCAGAAGTATCTTTAGCTTATATACTTGTCCCTTTCTCTAAGGCAAATTTCCCTTCCATGCAGGATAAGATTCTTTTTAGAGTAATATAAATTTTTAATGCAGAACCATCTTGCAGAAACAGAATATATTTGCACTGGGTTTGTATAAAATATTAAAGACAGTGTAACCTTTTCTTCATAAGACACAATCTAAATGTATTGGAAGACAGACAAAGAGCTGGGCTCACCAAAGCACAGAAACAGATTTCACATGTTGTTCAATAAAAACAGTATGAGACCAGATCCCCAAACTTTCCCCACAGTATAAAAAAGTACCGACATGTACGAAAGAATAGACCTTCATTCTTACACCCTCCATTAGCCTGGCAGGCACCATGTGTTAATAACTAATGACTGCATCTCAGTGACATATAGGCCTATCCTTCGAATTACAGCACTAGTCAACGTGCACATTTGCCAAGGTAATAACCTATACTGATACACTGTTTTCCCTTTTCACCCATATCATGATGATTCTTCGGGCTTTCAAGCTGGCAAATGATCATGTAATGACTTCTCTTTGCAAACAAAAAGTGCTCAATACAATAATCAAATAAACAAATAAAACATGACCAATACTGTCTAGAAGGTAGACATTGTTTAGGTCTCCATTATCACTCCTTCACTGGAACCACAATTCCCAAAATAATAGGGTCCCAAAAGAGGATCAGAAACAAAACAACAAACTGTGTTCCAGTTATTACTAGAACTGGTACAAAGTCAGATGCAATAGTTTCAAATATTTTCTAATATATCTTAATTTTCTTAATAATTTGAATTAGAAATATGTACACTTTTATATTTACAAAGTAATTATCAACTATGTGTGTCCCAGTTCTGCTCATTAAAACATAATTTTTATATCCCCCTCCCTCTGTATCCATCTTTTTCTTCCTATTCTTTCTTTTTGGTAGTTGATGGAGGTCAAAGCCTATTTGATCTAAATATAAACATGAAAACCTAAAGAGATACATTGTGAACAGCTGTCAATGTAGTTTCTGTGTTTGTAATACATATTATCGCAGAAGTACCCAGAAATAATGAAACTAACAATGGAAGAACAATGTCAGCAAATCTAAGCACAAACTGTTCTCACACTTGTTGATATAATACTAGCATTTGAAAGCTATACCTCTGAAGAAGAGACTTTGATTCCAAATGAAAGGCCTTTATAACATTGCTGAAGTATCAAAAATGTTACCAGAACTATATATTTTTTATTTAAAATATATATCTATAATAGCTGCAAATGTTTAAAAATAGTATTTTTTTTAACTACACTGTGCTCCCCTATTAAGTGTAGATTCAGGGTTATAATGTGCTCTGAACCAAATGTTAATGATTTTTTTTTTTTGTATTTTATAGTTTATGTTTTTTTTTTCTCCAGGCTCAAACAAAAAATTCAGGTAGGAGAGGAAAATTTAAATATAACACTATTTAAAATGTCATGAGGAAAAAGTGCACGGATTTATTTTTCCCAACATAATGCTTATATAAGATAATTTCAGTTTTACTTCATTATATTATAATAAAAAAATGAACAGATTCTGAAGAGTTTAACCACAGGGCATGATAAGTTAGATTAAATACAAAAGTAGCAGACGGGTGGTGACTAAGTGGAGCAAGATTACATGTACCATTATAGTAGTGTTTTTAATAGTAGGTTGATTACATATTCAATTAGCTGCTTGAAAGTTCAAAGACAGAACAGAAAAAGCCTAATCAATAAAATAAAAGTTCTGAAAAAGCAATTTACCTAGAAAAGTACAGAAAGTTGTCAAAATGGTAATAAGAGCCAAAAAAAAAAGGGGGAGTTTAAATAAATTAAAAAACAAACCCAAAAAAACATACCAACCAGTACATATTCAGATGACAGTGTTACTGGCATCAATGAGCCATGAACAGGAAATAAACATTACAACATGTTCTAAAAAACATCTCTCCCTCCCTTTCATCTCATTCTCCCCCAGTCTCATGGATGCTGTAAAGTCAATTTGTTTTGGCCACATTGAGTGTTACAATAAAACACAAAAATATTTTAATATAGTTTCACTTGCAGGTGCAGGGCATCATATCTGAATGTCATTATGTTTATGATTTTATATTTTTAGTCCATATTTAAGTGTCTCTATTAAACAAATGTCAGAATAAAGTACTAACACTTTTGCATAACGGAAACCTGCATGTGTATTATTAAAACAAATAAATTAACTTGAGTTTGAACATTAAAATAATGACATTTACAACACTCCACATTATCATTACGCAAATGTTCTGTGTTTGTTGTTAATATTATGATTTGATTTAATGTGAGCAGACAACAGATCATTAAAAAATCACAAGAATTATGGATTCTGGGATGGTTACTATAGCAAATAAGATGTTACTGTTTTGTTGTCTACTAAACTGATAAGAATAATATTTCCTTGTAAGTGGGCACTGTGACAAGATTTCCCATCAGGCATTGTTTGAACAGGGTTAATAATTACAGGGTATTAAAAGAGTCAAATTTGATTTTGAGCTCAAAGTTGTGGATGGGTGTGTGCTCAAATGTTGGCACTGACTCTGCAGAATCCAGTATATTTTTGGATACACTTACAAATATGAAAGGCTTCTAATTTGCTTGTGGTGGAAGTTTTCTATTTTTTAATATATTTTTGATGTGTTGATGTATTTTTAATATCGGCACATAAATCAGATGATGATGACGTGATTTTAGTTTTGTTGTTGTTGTTATACATTAATTCTATTTCCATATGTTAAATTGTGCACTTAAGGACAAGATGTTATTCCATAAAGGATAGATGAAGATTATCATGGGAAATACCACAGTTCTAGGAATCATACAAGGACAAGAAAAGAAGAAATGTCAGGAAATGAATTCTGTCTTGGAATCATGTGGCAGCTCTAATAGAATGTAATCCAATATGATTACTAGTAAGAGAAAAAAAAGGTGGCTTTAACATTTGCAATGAATTATAAATATGACTAATACTACAACTAATAATAATAATGAGAAGATCAGCCAAAATGTCCGGAAGTAATAAAACAACAGATTAAGCAATAAATAATAACCTACAGATAGAAAAGCAAATGGATAAGAAGAACAAGCATAAAATCTCAGAATCATTTCTTACTCAATGTGAGCAAATGTGTTTCAAATCGGAATTCAAATCCATACAGTCACCAGTAGAACAGTGCCCCCTGCTGCTCTCAGAACAATCCATCCTCTGGCCACTTTCCCTGAAAACAGACTTCCCAGAGTTGCTTTAAAACAAGACTTTGAAAGCACAAGGAAAGTGTCAATGTTTTATTCCTCTGAGAACTGTGACCTTACTTACTTAATTTAGACATCACCTTAAAGTACTTCTATTTCAAGTTCACAGCAGATATACAAGTTCCTGCAATTGCATGTAGATTACAAAGATAGCACTACATGCATGATGGCCACCAACAAGATTGTCATGAGAAACCTTAGGACATTCTGTGTTGTACTCTTAATGTCATGTACTGACCTACTCTGTAAAAACAAATATATAATAATTGAAAATATCTTACTGTAACTCAGAGCACCTAAACTATTCATGCAAATATACAAATATGTTTTGATGGTACACAGAATCCTCACATAGCCATTATTATTATGATTATGATTATGATTATTATTAATAATAATATAATACTAATACTAATAATAACAATAATAAACAGATACGTAACATATCCAATATAATAATAATAATAAAAAGGAGATTATACACATTAATCAATATGATAGTCAGTCCCAAATAGCATTGCCATGGGAACACAAGACATGGTCCTTATCAGGAAACAAACAAGGTGTATAGAATTACTGAACACAAAGTGATAGCCCACATTCACTTCCCCATTCAACTATGACTAATGTGGTATTTGCATGGTCATTTGCTTCAGCACATTAAGGTTATTATTATGTTCTCTGCTTGAATTTTCTAATAAAAACGTAGTTTGCATGTTTACATCTATTGATTTCCTTAGCTTCTTCCTGACAGCAATGGCTTAAAAACAATGTGATTGTCAATAATAATAATGGAATGATTAGCAGATATCGAGAACCCTGCTGTTGAAATGAAAGGCTCCAAAAAAAAGCATGGCAATTAAAATGTGTTATTTTAGAATGGGTGAGTTGCCTGTTGTTTGTTAAGTTATATCATGGAATAAGCGTACTTCTCAACCAGTAATAACCCACTAATGAGCAAGTATCCACATTCACAGAACTAACGATACATAACCAGCCGGTTATAAAATTGTTACATTTTCAATGTGTATTGCTTTGTTACAACTGATAATTGGATGATAGAGATTGTTGCAAATGGGTAACTCTAATTTTGTACAGTATATGTTTCACATCTCCTAATTAATCAAAGCTTAATATATGTACAATCTTGTGTTATTATTCATACGTGCTGAACAAAAAACAGCTGTAATTTTAATAAATACACTAACACATACTGTGTTTAACATGCAGTATAAATGCAAGTTTTTTTAATTACTATAAAAACTCATATATATTCTGAGAGAAAGCAAACTTTCCAATTAATGAAATAATAATATCTCATGAGACTTCAGGTTTTGCTCTACAAAACCAGGAAACTAAATCATTGGTTAGTAAATATTGGCCAGATAATATTGGCCTCACCCATTCTCAGAAGAACCGAACAGCCTTAGATCTACAGGCACTGCCTTGCCATTTGTTTGCATGGCAACACTGGTCAACCTGGTCTGAATATAAAGATATGATACTGGGAAGTGGTAGAGCAGAGATGTGAACCTCCATTTATTATGGAAATTCTTGTGGCGTCTACAGTGATGTAAATACAGGGGTACAGTCCATTACATGCTTAGGATTATTTTCTCTCCTTGTATCTTGCGTTGCTGGATCAGTGCAACAAGGTCATTTCGCTGCCAGTTACTTGCAGTCTCAGAGGAGACTGATATTAAGGCTATTTACTCAACAGCACTTTTAACACATTATATTTGGGGGAACAAGAATAAGGGAGCAACAATAATGATACAGAATTACATTATTTTGAGTTTTCCCTTCTTCAGTTTCAGAAATGCTAAATACAGAAATAACTAACAGGCATGAATACAGAAATTGAGTTTAACAATGTCTAAAGCAATACTGTCCAGGTAGGTTAAATAAACAAACATAATTAGTTTCTAACCTTTCATGGAACAATAACTGAAAACACATATTTTCTTGTGGGGAAAACGGCAGGAAAAAAATAGCCCACATGGTAAAGTAACTAGTGTGAACTGCCAGCACTCACCTAACCTGAGAGTTTTAATTAATGCAGTGTGGATAACTGCGGCTAAATTGCATAATTGCTGGCAAGCAGCAATTCTCATTTTTGATAATGTGTAAAATTAATTTGGCCCAAAAAAAATAATAATTTGTAAAAGACCCAGATTTGCTGAAGCTTTAAGAACTTGAAATCTAGTCTTATTCAATTAGAGTCCAGATGAGGTTAAACTGAAGGAAGAGCTTTTCTGTCCCCCCCACTCCACCCCATCTGGGATTGGTTGCTCAACAGCAGGATTTCCTTAATTATAACAGACTGAACAATGAGGCACGAACCGGCTTCACGCCAGGAACAATATCGCTATTTAATTCCAGGACAAGGTTCCAGGCTAGCTTGCCCCAGTGCAAGGTCCCCCCCTACTGGTTGCATTATAGCACTAAATAATACATTTCAATTGTGCGGTTAAGTGATGATGGCAATACAATTCAATGACCTGCAAAATGAGACAGTACTACATTAAATTTCATAAACTCTAAGTTTATTATTTATTATTTATTTATTGGATGATTGTGTCTGCCAATAAATAATAATAATAATAATAATAATCATCATCATCATAATGTCATATGCAGATATAACTTATCTAACAACACTTGCTTGTACAATTGGCTCCAGTCCCAAACCAGCTCTGTTGATGAGGAATTTGTTTTGCCAAAGGTGTTATGACTAATTAATCAACATAATAACAAAAAGATACACACAAGATACACACCACTTTATAATGCTTTTCACATCAGTCTTTAAAAACACGTTATTTAACTTCTCTTCACAACCCCCAAAACCACACCCACATACACTCCACCTACCCACACAACTGGTGAACTATTATTATAAAATGAACACAGCAACCAAACTGGCACTTTCTAAGAGCCACCTACATCCAAACACAATTTCAGATACTTGTGGAATCCACCTGGACTGACAACTTTGAATAGTCAATAGTTGCCATGGGAATAACTGAATATTGCAAGCTGTGGCATTAATAGTTAATGTTTCAATATTTTGCACAATGATCTTTATGATCCGCCATTGCAGTGCAAATGTAAAAAAAAAAACTAAAAGCTAAAACAAATAATAGTCAATTTTAGAACCATGTCAACTTTACAATCGTTATGAAGACAAGTATTGGATGGACTTCAACAACAACAACAACAAAAAATGTTTTTGTACTAACAAAGCAGCTATGTTGCATTCATATAAAGACCAAGGCCATGGTGTAACACACAGTGACCTTTTACGTAGGCTTACAGCAGCAGTCTACAGATCATCATCATTTTTTTAGAGGCTGTGAGGTGTTACTGATATCTGTCAGTGACGAGACCTCGTCTTTCCTCACATGGCAACTCTAGTTATCATTCCTGCTTCAACAAACAGACCGGATCATATTCAAGTGTCTAAATTCTAAATGAATATGTGAAAAATTTAAACAGAGTTAAACGTACGTGAGAATATTAATGGCATCAACTGTTAGATATCTTGTGACTACTGTACAGTTTTTCAAAAGTAAAAAAGAAAAAAAAACATGCAGTATTAATAAACCCAAACGGATCTTTTATCTTCTTTTTTCTTCATTTTTATTGACAGTACAAGAGACTTGGAAATGAACCATACCATAGCTGGACAGTTTTAAAGCCACAGTGTCCTGCTATACAATCCTCATACAGCTTTCAAATGTATAGAAACCTTCTTCAGATCTGGTCTACAAGGGCCTCCCCTTGATTTTTATTAAACCTTAACTCTTAATTACTGAATTAAACCAATTTTTAAGACAACTACATCAAATTACCCTTTTCCAAGGCAAATAATGTGGCTGGTAATTCAAACAAAGTCCAAGCCAGCTACAGAGGTATCTTTCAAGTAAAAACATGAAAAAGAAAGTACTCTTTAGTCTGTTCAAATCAAGGTGTATAGAGTAGAAAATGTTTCCCTTTAATTGTTCTTGAGCACTGCAATATGACCGATGAAGAAAGGTGTTATACGTCTCTGATATGGAAGTTGTGAAACATATTAGATTCTGAGGCTATGCAAGAAAATACAAAGGCAAAAATCCATGACCTTAAGTGATATGTGAATATTTGAAAGATCCCAGCAAATCACATTCAACAAGATGATCTGACATTCTAATCCAAGTATTAACTATTGACTCTCTTTACAAACACCAATAAAATAATAATAAATGATGCCTTAATCCCATTTGTGTTCCCATAAACTCCAAGAACTAAGAAGACTCATCCATATTCTACAGACACAGTTCCAACTGCACTCCCTTCAGGAATAGCTCATTTCAGTATGGCTTTGAGAGAATAATCTTGTTAGGAACATTACACTTCCCATATGGGAGTAAACCACATACAAACAAACACAGATCACTTAATACAGCTGTTTGCCCTGTTCTTTTATTGAGCTTCTATTGTACCAAAATATTTCTGTAAAGAGGCAACTCCTATTTGCCATATCCTCTGGGGTAAAGCACTGCCAGCATCTGTCAGGACATCTGCCTTCTGTATTCACAGATATCACAGCATCAGACTAATACAAACTAAACAAATGCAGGCATGCAAGCCAACAAGTCTTTAGCTTCTCACGTGTTAACAAAATATTATGCTTGCACGTTTATTTATCTCAAAACAGATCATTTTAAAAGACACATATGCTTTACATTGTGTTGTCAATAAAGCTTGTCCTAAAGTTTGTGATACCTGCTGTCTTGAAAAGGGTGGAGTCTATGGAGTGTATGCAAAGGTTTCAAAGTCTCCTCCATTTCTTTCATTTAGCTAGAGATCTATGTGGTAAATATTATGTAGACACATCATTTGAAGGCAATTCTGAACATTCTGTATTAAGATCTTTATTTCAAGGATATTTACCAGGGACAACTGTATAAAGTTTACATAGAGACAGAGACATAGACAAATATGGATCTCATATAAATCATGTATCCTGCATAATATATATTTTTTTTTTATGTAAAGACAAGAAACATTTGAGTGTGTAAATATTTTGGTCCATGTATGATATCAATCTCCAATGTTGTTTATCACTATTTTATATTAATATTTTTCATTTTTCATTACATTCTGAAATAAAATTTGACATTGCATATTGCTTTCATCATAGTTTAAATATCAGTTAATTTAGAACAATTTTAATGTTTACTCTTATACTTTTAATCTTTGGAGACAAAAAAAAAGATAACTAGAAACTCCAAAACTATTCATTCCAAATTGACCAACAGGGAAACATGGTATTATCTGTAAACCTCACTGTGTTTTCTGTCTTAAGCATTATTAATTAATTTCTAGTTATTACTTGCTCTGTATCATCCTATGGGACAGAAGCAGAAATTTTAGCACCGGAAGCAGTGACTTCCAGATTATTGCCTAACCTCTTGGGTGCTATTCTTTCTAACAAGTTTATCGCTAATCTCACCCTTTAGGGACATTCACTTTTCTGTTAATTGTGCACCACCAGAAGCCCTTATTAACGTACGCACCAGTACTCATGTGGCAATGACCATGCAAGCACAAAACTTGTAGAGGAAAAAAGAGCTTTACTTGTTTCAACAGCAAGTAATTAGCCAGATATACTGTGCAGGAGTCATTAAAAATCGTTCTTATCCATCAGCTTAAGAACTTGCCTTATTTCTTATTCTCCGAGTTTAAAACAACAGAGCCTTTTAATTGATAACTTCTTGAAACAAACGTCTTCAGCTAATGAGAATCACTATATAAACTGGAATAATGCAACTCTGCATATCCATCTTCCTTCTTTTGCTTTGCTTTAAAAATAGAACACATTTAAATAACTACATAAACTGAGGGTCATTAAGACAAACGGATAACACATTCCTGATCCAAAGTTGAAAAAACCCTGAGCCTGCATTTATATTCATCGACAAGGTGTTCTACTTGTAGAAACTTTCCACACATGTAATAGATAAACAGATAAAGTAATCCAATAACATTTTGAAGGAGCTCGAACCCAAAGTAGCTGCCCGTGAAAGAGATGTACCAACCTTTTCCTGCCGCACACAAATGAAATTATCCCAGGGGCAACAGGCAGAGATGGCAAAGGAGAGAGAGAAGGAGGCTAGTTAATCATGCACTACTACTAAAACTACAACAACTAATAATCATAATCATCATCATCATTATCATTTGTATACATATGAACAAAATGAAAAACATGAGGTACTTTTGCTCTTTCTATATGCTAACATTAGGTCCCCAATAAAGGTAGACAGTAAATCAGAACCTGAGCAATATATAAGGCCATAAATATGTCTGAAGATCTTCCGAGTGCTTAAGTAGCAGTATCAGGCAGATTTTCCTTGAGATTAGTTTCAGAATGTTTCTAGAGGAAATGGAAAGAAAGGGAGGATAAATAAAACTAACAAAATAAATAAATAATGTGAAGAAATGATGTTGGCAATGGAGGGGAAATGTACGCATGGGATACCACTACTGAAAACAGTTTTATAGCTTTGTTTTCACCTTTTGTTTGAGAAAAAAAAATGAAAGTAAAAACCTTATATAACACAACACAGGCATTTTACTCCATCTCTGTAGACTTCTTTATGTAAAGTTGAGACAAGCTTCCTGTTTTGACCTTTACAAAAAAGTAGATTTACATAATAAGAACTACTGCAATCTGTGATGGAAAAAAACACCATTAAATACACTTCTATATACTCATACAGGAAATACCAGCTGAAACATAGAAAGTTTTTGTTGTATGCTTTGTTGTTTGTTTGTTTCTTCTGTTTAGTTTTTCATTTTTGGCTTTCACATTTGCTTTGCTAATGTAAAATGTGATATAAATAAATAAATCAAGTAATACCTGCCTAATGTCATTAAGTTCCCCGAAAGTAATGTATGAAAAATGTGATTGGTGTCCCTGTGTAGCCTGTGGCTTTAAAAAGGTTAATAAGCTGATCCTGCAACACATACGAGAAGGCAAGGAGCAGTCTGCATCTGCAGCCTTTTTAATTGAATGGAAAAGAGACAAGAAATGCTCTGCAGACAGAAAGATGACCAAAGGCTGTTGTTACAAAGTCTTTGAATACGAGGACCGAACTGGCTTCAGTAATCAGCACTGAAGGTGGCCAATTTAAATTGACTATTTTTTAAGTTGATAGTAAGTCATGAGCAAATCTAAAAATATCTTCGTAAATATGCAAATGGTAAAAGCACTGCATAATGCATGCATATTTGAGCAGTGACATGTGTCTGCTTTTGAAAAACACGGTAATGTAGTTTCTAAACACTAAGTTTGTAAACCATACCCCTGACCGGTGAGTGACAATTTTGGTCAGGGTATAAAACGTGTGATTTTCTTTCACATCACTGTTTGTTTGAAAAGCACAGCATGACTAGTGCTTTAAAGTTCAATACAGCTGTGCTTCTTTAAACAGAGGAAAGGATTTTTGGAAAGTCAAACAATAGCATAAAACTTCATTAAAACATGTATTGTATTTAAAAGGTGGAACTGTGGCTTCAACGTTTTCATCTGTTATAAACTTGTAATATGTTGGACTTTTTTAAGGAAACGTTTATAAAAAAAACAGCAAATGTTACATATCAGAACAAACTTTACCTTTAGGCTTAAGCACTGTATAATTATCAAAATATACACAACATTTTCAGATTTGACTTGTTCTTTTCCATTGTTAGGAGGGAAACAAAACTGCCTGCATCATTTCTACAAAAATGAGAGCAGCCAAAGATCAAGGGTAAAAAAAACATATTCCCATTTAAAAAGTGAAAGCACACAATTTAAGCTGAATTTTCATTTCTATGCCTATTTTGCCTGCTTTTTAGTAAAGACGCAGACTGAAAGGAATCCTCCGATGTGATTGGACATTGAAATTGCAGTGCTTTGTGGAAAGTATTTGAAATACTGCAATCAGAGTAACAGGCACTGCAATCCAAAGGGAGCCTGTTAAAAGTGCAGCAGAAGGAAGCATGTACGGCACATGGCAAGGAGCTGAGTAACGGGTCTAAAGATCTTCTCTTCTTTCTCCCACTTTCTCTCTCTATTCTTTCCTTTTACTAGAATTGTGTTGTCATCTCTCATTCTACCCAACATGTCAGCTAAACGTCTCTGCAATTTATTTCTCCTGAGTGACAACAATGTCCCAACTGTAAATCCATATGTTATCTAACTGCTGTAAAAATCAATATTGTTTATATTCAGTGAGGTAACATCTTGAGCTTGACCCATTCTAATTGATTGTTTACTGAGGCATGCGTCTGCACTAACAAATTCTCTTTGCAACACAACACTCCGGCCTGTAATATGTCATAACAGCAAAGTCTTGTCACATATGGCAACCCGTCCATCCATACCAGTAAAGAGCCAGCACTGGCTCTCCAAACAGATTGCCTCCTTCAAAGCCTTCGTATACTGCAGGGGCCAAACCAATTTCATTTCCAAGGAAGGGTGGTCCCAAAGAGCTTCAAAAATAAATTAAACCTGAGGAAATGTCAGGAAGAATGTTAAGTTGTGGGGCTGCATATCGTGCATACATTAAAAAGAAAAAAAAATCCTGTGTGTCATTTTATTATTTAATGCTTACACTACAACTTGAAAATGTAGGTGTGAAAGGTGAACCTACAAATGTGTATAAATCAGTAAACCGAATTCAAGGCAGTACAAAAGTATACAGTTTATTACCTACAGTAATGTCACTCACATACATTTGATTGTGTACATACAAATCAAATCATTAAGAAAAAGTAGTCAAGAATAATGGACAGTTCTTAAATTGTAGTAAATGACCTGGGATGATATTGTCATACGCACTGTAGGACAAAAGTAATTGGTCTCAGGAATAAATATCCAATACAGTAGCCAACTAGATTGTTTGTTTCAGCGTCTAACATTGCTGTCAAGGCTGTAATTGAATCACACATAATGGATGTGATTGAAGCTCATATTTATCTCCCCTAGTGAGAAAGACCAGCAGAACTTGTAATTTGTGAGCCTCTTTACTTAAAGAGAAAAATGATATCTTCCTAAATGAAACCAATTAGGTAGTCTTCACGGCAATACATAACCATTAAGAAACACAGTCACACTAAACGTTTAACCCAGAAGTACAGACAATTAAATATTTAATAAAACATTGCATTATATGGGACTGTGTCAAATTTCATGATTCTACTTGTCCTTAAGACGTCACCAACAGTGTTAAAGGATATCGATGTGGACATCCTCAAATAAAATCACTGAGTACAAGCAAGGAGTGGGTAGCACACTCACCGATGGCTTTACCCTAATATCATTAAGGAATCAAAACAAGTAAGCTATTTCATATTATATTGTCAGGTGTATATGAACCCTTTAAAGGGGACAGAGTAGAATACCACTATTAAATTAGTCCATCACTTCAGCATGTTTTGGTACCCTATTTCTGAGCTGCTTTGCACCCAAAGTGAAAAACCATCCACAAGAACAAAATACATTGTCTCTGACCCTCTAGTATTGAGTTCTGAGATCCAACCACAAACTCCACAGTTCAGCCATAGTGTTAGTATTGGATGGATAGCCTGAATCATCCCTTCTATTCTGCCTACTGCAGTTACATGTTTTGCCATTTGGGATTTATTTTAAGAACCAACATTTACCATATAGTACATCCATGTTTATGAGAAAAGGGGACAAATCCTTTACAGAAGATAAAGCATAACTCTGGCATAACACAATGTTAAAACAACTGTCTTTCATTTTTAGTAGAACATGTCATGTGAGTGGTTTTCAACACTGATATCAATTAAATACAACTGGACACAACCTTTGTGTCAGATCTGACATGTGTTTGATTTTCAGAGCCGTGAGTTTGGAGTCATCTCTGGCTCAATACTGAAAATTTTAGTTGAAGAATATTTTTTGGGATTCCCATGTTGAATTTCAGACTTTGTTTCTGCATCTGTTGACAGCAGGTGCTGAACTTAGGAACACAGCCCATTTGACACTGATCCACTTGAGTACCACTGATGGGGCTGTTTTTCTTTCTGTGTTTAGTTTTTTTTTTCACATTCTTTCATGTGTTAAAGTGTGCCTGTACTACCAAATGCCAAGCTTCCTTTAGTGGTCTTCAGATCTAGAACAAAAACATTGTTCCACTGCAGAACCCTCCTTGAATTATGGAAGTCTGTTATTAGTAAAAGTACAAAATTCTCCATCAGACTTAACATTAGAGACAGAGGGCACCGAACCTCCAAAATTCCAAACACTTAAGAAATAATAATAATAATAATAAATAAAATCACGATTACAATATTAATTTCTGGATTAACACATCAATAGCGTTTGTTATATTAATAAAAGCATGATGATTGCCTCGAACAAATGCTCCCCAAAAAGACTGGTTATTCAGGTGCATATTTAGGTAACCAATTTTTCCAGAAAAGCAATGGATTTATAATAAGTGTCCGATATTTCTCACCTTAGCTTTGACACACTTTTTATGTTTTACCCTTTCATTAAATGCAACGTAGTGTTCCCTTTATGCTTTCAGCACAGATTACTATGCTGTTCTGTGCTTCAGCCATTGCACACTGATATTAAACTTTTATAAGGAAAACCATTGGGCTTTCAAAGGAAGTCTCCAGTTATATGACTCTGTCTCCTATTTATTGTTAGGCTCCACAACAGAAATCAAATCTCCTGTCTGAGCCTTATGTATAGCAAGGCCCAAGGGGATTCCTGCACTTTAATGTTTTTTTTTATTTGTTTGTTTGTTTTTCCCAAAAGGATGACATTACAACTGTGTGCATCTTTTCATTCCCTTTTTAATGTTTATGCATGATGTATTGAGTTAACAAAAGAATCAGTAATGATCACTTCATATATGTTCGTGGGTTAAAGTGACTTGCGTACTCTTGAATTGATTTCTATAAATAACTTGTTTATAAACCAAAAAGACAAATGTTTTATTTAGTTAATAATTCCTCATGGGCAAAAAACGTAAATTCTCAAGTTTCCAAATAATGGAGAAACATGAAAACTTTGTTAATAAAAAATAAAAACCGCAATTATCATAATTAATTAAGATTTCCTTCAATGAAAATGGAAATGTGAAATGTCAAGACACTGGAATCAGCAGAAGAATACTTTTTAGAAAATTCAACATAAATGTCACTTTTCAAATCCAATCCAATTCAAATACCTTGCTGCTACATATATAGTGTAACAAATTATTAATACTAATACTAATACTATTAATGATAGAAACATAAAATTAAAACAAATACAAATGAATATCCATTTAACCCATTATGTCACTATTTTTTCATGTTATGTTAAAAACTATATAAATATATTGAATTATAATTATTTTATGAAAATTATTGGATGTACTGGAAAAGGTGCCTGGTCTCTCTTCTCAAACATTCAAGGATAAGTCATAAGATTTTTCTGATTCTATTTTTTCCCCCAAGATCAGGTGGCTTTTTCTTTTATTTTTGTTTATTTTTATTTCTTAATTTTTTGCTTGCTAATGCTTTTCCGCAACGTCTTCCTGAATCCCCTAATACATTGACTCAGGAAAGATTGTTCACTTGTCTGTGCTGTGATGGCATTTACCATAGATAATACATTTTAAACAGGGAGACAGTGTGCCTTGCACACAGAGAATACATTACAATATTGCATTGAAAATAGGTGGGAAAAAAAACCTTGAATCCCATATTCAACATTCAAGAACAATCTTACCAGTCAAAATATCCTAAGATGTTTTTTTATTTTATTTTTTCCAAGGGGGTTGAGGAATTGTTGATGACAAGCTCTATAATGTTGTAAGGTAAACAAATAGCTATCCTTAAAAACAATAGCATAATTGAAATGTCTTATTACTCAAACTGAATTAATGCATAGCAAATGACAGTGATATAAAGTACTCTAGAACTGAACTACCCATAACTTTCTATTGATATTAGTTGTTTTCTTTGCCTGCTTTGTAGTTCAAAGCAAACATCTATCTATGATTAAACCTAAACTTTCAATGCAGAGATACTATTAAAAAAAATAAAAAATAAAAAAAGAGGGGAAATTACATTAGCTGCAATGCTATCTAAGTGTGAAATACTAGCTTCAGGCATGTGTAAACATGAATACACCTTACTGAATAAGTAACTGCATTAATGCCTTGTTTTGTTTTTTCTCTTCCTTGCTCCCATCCAGTATGTATATACTAAAACACTCACAAACACAAAGTGGCAGCAAAATGGGGACAAGTGAAAATGTAATTAGATAAAAACAAAGAAAGGAAAAATCAGCATAAACTGCTAATTTGCTAGTCTGAATAAAAATAAATAAGATCAATTATTTAAATTTAGGGAACTGTATTTACCTTCTTAAAAGAAAACAACAGATATGTTTTGTTTAATTGCACACATTTCTCCTCAAAATTAAATGTATAATTATGATGGACAATTTCTTAACATACTGAGGTAAAATGCCAGTAAAACATAGTGACTGCAATATTTAATAAAAACATTGTGGAAGCCAATTATACAATTTACAATATACTAATTAGAATTAGAACACTGTTTATTAAGCCCCATGTCCAATGCATCTGCATCTGAAATTAAGCATTAAGAGTATGAGAGCATACATTAGCCCTGGCAGTGACAGAGCAGTAGTTCCTGCAGCTGAGAATGAAATAGCACTTCTGGTGATTAAACCTACACTGCATCAAGCCAGCCAGCATGCTTGCCTAGTGTTGAACTGCATGTCCTCAGGATCATACCCAAGTGGCATTAAACACAATCAACAGAAAGACAATGTAAAAACATGACAGATTGTTTGCTTTCTTAAGACTATAGCTATTAAAGTTGCAAAAGTGATCTGCATTAAATACGAAAATTAAATTTCTGAAAATTAAGAGAAAGTGCACTGATCAACACCCCCTGTATTGCAGATACGGGCCCCTCCAAAGTATACACATATTCCTTTCCCCAAAAGCTCACTGTATCTCAAAGAACAGAATAAATTGAACGTCCAGGCATTAAAAGCGGTCGTCCGCATTAAACAACATCCTGCAGTACTTTGATTTTTATGGCAAATTCTTATTATGCATATGCATAACAATGTGAATAAAATAAGCTTTTAAAAATAAATAAATACAAACACAAGAAAGATGTTTGATACATTTAAGTTACCGGTTACAAATTAGATTCCTTTTCCCTTGAGTGTTTTGTTTTAAATTGCCTGCACTATAGTTTCCCTCTTAATGTAAAAACACTAATGGCAGTAATAATAATAAAAAAGAAGAGGAAAAAAGTCTGTCACCAAGAGGCAACTCCTAAGTCTTCCCAATATTGCTGAATATGATGTAAAGCACACTGTGATAGACTAAATAGGCCTCTTCTGCCCACAATAGATTAAAATCAGTGGGACATCACAGTTAGGCATTATTAACTTTAAACCACAGGAATCTCTAAACACAGCACACTGGTGACTCCCTCTATCCAGGTCATCCCCTGTAGCCTTCTTTTGCACAATAAACTAATTAGAAAACATTAATATTTAAACACATCGTTTCAGTCCTTCTCTGATTTATTGCATGTTTTATTAAAATATCTTAAAGATGAGTAAGTAAAACAGTTGACCCCGGGAGAAATGGAGTAGGTTAGCTGCAGAAAATACACAAATTAGAATAGGGTGCTCTTGCTTCATGAAGATAAATAGTTTCCATCTACGAGGGCAATTAGAAATTATTACTTAAAAATGTTTCCCATTTGTATGAAAATGCTTGAAGTCTTTTCTTTATTCATATGTTGATGTTCCAGTGCTGTAATTCATGAATGTGATTTACTTGGTCTCAAAATGATGATACTAGTATGCAGTTTTCTTCGCATTATTAACAAGTATTCACAGCCCAGAATGACTCTTTTGCTCATTTTAACTTTAGCACTTGTGAAAATAGTACAATTTTCTGTTGTATTTTTACATTAATAGCACAAAAAGACAGTCTAAAATACAGATGTGCTCAGAGGGGTGCAAGCAAGATTATTTTTTACGAGCATTTAAAGCAAATTCCAAGGAAAATCTCAAGTTTGGCATCTGCTTTCAGTACAAATCAAGAGCATCAACAATAAACAGCTAAATTCTATAGGGAGTAACAGCAAGTCATCAAACTCACTGTGCCAAATTAATTCTCTAAAGATATGTATTTATTTGAATTCTGCCTTCAGTAATCTATTCAGAAACGTGATGAAATAAATCAGAAACGGTTGCCTTGCCACAGCTAAAAATAAATTGTATAACAGAAACTTGTTTAATAACCTCAGACTGAAACTTTGTGGGGAAATACATAAATAAATAAATAAATAAATAAATAAATAAATAAATAAATACAAATAAAATAACGCCCGCTGATTGCTGAGTGGGGGCATAAAAATCGTTGGGAAGGCCGTGTTCTTTTTTGGGGGGTAATTGCATTTACCTTTCTATAAGGTAACTGAACTGACAAATGCAACACAGGACCCAGTTCCCTTCTGGAGGCTCGCCAGGCAACTGTTAGAGGGAGAAAGTCACAGCAAAGCCTTTTGCAAGTTCACACTGGCAACAGTACAGCTAGTACCACGAAGCCTGCAGAGTGCAATTGTCAAAGACCAGCTGCACGAGACAGCAACAAAGTGGGAGTGCTTTTGATCACAAATCAGTTCAGCCTAGTGTTAAAAGACTTATTAAGGCATTATTAGGGAGCCACAGCCAAAGCTAAACACCCACTGCTTCGATCATTACTGCTTCTAGAAAGGGAATGGAGCTGGGTCATTATTTTCCTGCTTGTGCGCTTTGTAGCAGGGATGCAGGCGCTGTTGGTGACCACCAGCACGTTCTTCAGCGGAGGCTAATGTGCCCGCTGTGCGGCAGTGCGAGAAGGTGGGTGAAAAGTGACTGATGATCACAAGGATCAGATCACCTTGCCTGAGTAACAGACGAGGAATGAGCCAACAATCTGAAGATGACAGGTCAGCCGGGGCGTTTCAAATGCGACCTGTAAGAAAGGTAATGCTAGGCTTCCTTCTGCTTTTAGAAGATGAGACGCATGTGGAGAAAGTGGGGCTGAACCTCTCCAAATGGCACTAGAGATCAGGGTAATAAATGTCTGGAAGCAACATATTTATAATCAGAACACTCCCATATGACAGCAGTGTGTTCTGTATTATATATACATCTGAGTAAAATGTCACACTTTGTTGTTGTTTTGTTTGTTTTTTCCTTCAGACGTCAAAACAACACTTCTTTCTGATTAATACTTGTAAAGCCTGTCAGGAATTATGACATTTTTGTAAAATTCTACTACAAAACACAGGCACAAATTAATTCAAATATGCAAAACAAAAAAACTAAAAACTTTAATCTGGTGTTGTTATGGTATGTTGTAATCTTCCTGCACTTCAATAAAAAATAAATAAAACAAGATTGTTTTTTGCTTTTGTAAGAGAGTCCTATAACTAAAACGAGATCGAATCTCGGCAGAGATATGGAGTCCAAAAACAGGAGCTTTCTGTCAACACATTCACCCCATTGACACTTGACTTGCATCTATATTATTCATTTCTTCCACTTACTGTGGCTTTAAATTAAGGGAATCAAACAGCCTTCTTTCGCATAACGTTGTTGAAAGAAAATAATGACTTATGTTGCACATGATTCAACAGTATTTCATGTTCCAATTATATATAATGTGTCACTCACAAACAATGAAATTAAACTTTGATTTATGACTCTGCATAGTTCTTGTTTATCCATTATTGTATTTTCCTTCTCAGAGACTGCATCTAAAAAATGGAGCTGTGAAATAAGACTCCTCATTCATTCTAAACCACACAACAAACTGAAATCATAATTACAAAGGTGAAATCTGCATTATAGTTTGTTATTAATAAAAGAAGCCTGACATAAAGGCCTAAATCTAACATAGGCATACATACATACATGTATATGGATAATGTGTTTTATTTTTATTTGGTTTCCTGTCATATTGATCATTAGGCTTTACCAAGGCCAAAGATCTGTCTGTGAATGTTTTAGAATAGGTCTTAAAAATGCAATCGTAAATTCTCTGTATAGATCATCCATTAATAGTTATCAGACACCCAGAAAAAAACTTTTGTAAAAATTCAAAAACATGGAACAATAAAGCAACTATTAAAATTAATTAGTGCACTATTCCTGAAACAAATGGCTATAATGTGAAAATATCTTACCTTAATTTACAAAAAATATGCTTGTTTTAAGTAAGAAACTAGGAAGAGAAGGTATTAAACATAATATTTTTTAAATGCTTGATTTATAAAGACATTTATAGAGACTACAGTAACTAGAACAACAGATGCAGAGCATAACTAAAAAATAAGTATTGATAAAAGGCGTTTTATTTTTATTTTAAACTAAATACATTTGTTTTTTAAAATACAAGGCTTTTCATACCTGCATACAGACTGATTTATACATTTCAGGTCATATTTAAGCCATAAATCATTAAGATGTTCAATATGTGTGCAAAAAAAAAATCTCTTCTGTCAAAAGAAAAGTTACTTTTTCTTCTGCAAAATCTGGGTGCTGCTGAGGGTGGGCTCATTAACAGAGCTTTTGAGTCATTATTATACTGGAAGGCTCAGTGAAAAGTGTCCATGACCCTTAGCTGTAGGGTCAACTGTAACCTAGAATTTCTCTCTTTATATAAATTAAGGCTTCAGTGACAGGCCAATTATTTTAATAAATCTTCATTAGACCGCTCTTTGGTGTTTCTTAACCAGAAAAATTATCACCCTTTCTTTGCACATACCACTCAATTTACAGCCTCTTGCAGTCCATCTAGAATAATTCCGAAACGGTTTTGTATCACTCCATCAGAATGCCATACAGTAAGTGATAGTATACGAGATGAATGGTCCCCTTTGGATCCTATTTCACTGCATTAGAAGGCATTGTCAAGCAGATTGGTGGAGTTCTGTCTCCAGTCTAACGCACATAACTTCCAACTGAAGCTGAGATCCGGTAGTGTTTTAGAAGCAGCTGCCACGCGCCATTTTACTTTAACATGTACAATTGAACACCTTTTGTGTAGCAATGGAATCTGTCCCAGAAAAGAGTATTGTATTTTCTTCACAATTTAAATCCTACCACTTAAAAAGAAATAAATATATGTGCTTTAGAATACAGGCACATAACAGAAGCTTTAAAAAAGAAGATAATAACTTAGGGGGGATTAAAAGAGCAGGAGAAAACAGAGTCAAATAACTATTTCATTGCATCTCGGCAAACAAGCAAACATGAAAATCTATACAGCTCAGATAAAAAAAAAAAAAAAAAAGTTTTCTTGCTCTCTCCCACACTCTCCCTCCACAAATGCAAGGTCTTCCAGTCTTTTTAAAACAATATACCTGCATGTGCGTGCAATGCAGAGCGTGCATGTTTGTGTTTGTGGTGTGGTGCTGTAGCGTTGCCTCGGTGGAGTTAAAGAGATGTCAACCTTTTTGCTTTATTCCACTCTACTGGTGAAGGTGATTAAGAAATATAAGATCTAGCCAGCGGACTGCCTTACCTTCAATAAAACCTGAGGTGCAAGGCCAGAGCCAATTTAAGGCTATCTGAAGCTGAAGGTGGGTTTCATTACGAAATATGGTTACTTTACAGCTAGAGAATTCATAGTTCATCAAATATATTACAGAGAAAAATAACTCTATCTCAGATTATTTTTTTTAGTTTTTGAACTCAAAACTCTATTTTTGGTTATATCACTTACTGAAAGTGATACTAGCTTACTTAGTAACTGATTTGGTTTACTTCCTTATATATGTATGTATGTACCGTAAGTAATGTATGTACGTATGTATATATGTATTTCTAATATTGCCATTACATAACACATTTACTGAATGGAAACTAAGCCTTCAGATTCATTTTACTAGTAATACCTTATGGATTGTCTTTAGAAAATCCTCAAATTTACTGTATTCTAGTATATGGGATACAGGATCGACACTACAGTTGATGTGTTCATTTCTATATGTACATATTTACAATTTTCATTTTATTGCAGCAGTTTTCAAAATTGAATTGTCTCCGTCAGTTATTCCAGTCTGTTCTTTAATTAACTTATTAACCATTAATTTGAAACATCATTGCTTATTACACCTTGTAATGTGTTGATTTGATTCTGTAAATACTGGTTACCACTGTAAATACTGTTTCAAGTCTAATGCAGAGCCTGAGGTAGTTCATTTAATGTACCCCCAAAGGGATAATGCTCAAAACTAGTTGATCTTTTCAGGAAGGTATCCCCATCTCTGAGAATATATTTAGTAGTCTACATTGCCTGCAGAGAAAACCTATTAAAAAAAAAAAAAAAAAAAAAAGGGTTTGCCAACATCAATCTTATTCCAACTGCACAGTAAAGCCCTGCTACAAAATTGCTTTTCAAATGCAGTAGTCTGTGTTGCATGGTCAATCGACAAGTGCATCTTATTTGATCCCTCGAGCAGAACGGCAGTGAAACCATTGATTGATATAACAATGCAAAGAGTTTAGGCAAGGGAGTAAAAAAAATAAAAAAGAAAACAATAAAACAAATTTCAAATTACACAGCGGAACAGATTTAAGCATAAAAGAACAGCCTAAACAAAGAAAAACCAGAATTTCCCCCCTGCCTCTGTTCGGTAATGCAGAGCAAGTCTAGCAAGATGCACAGCCTCCCAGGTCAACACTAACCTTCTACTGCTTTACAATCTGGGGAGCTCTTTCACACATTTACGGGCTATAGTTAAAGCCCTGGGTTGAAAGCTGTGATATACATTCAGGTGAGATTTCTTAGACAAAAGGTACATTGTTTTTTATTTAAGTACATGGCTGATCCATTCTGATAAAAACTGGCTTACAATTAAATGCATTACAGAATACTTTTGGCATTAAAAGTTTGCAAACTGAAGATATATATGTGACACGAGGGAATGAATACACTATAGCTAATATTAATTAATATACTTATCAATATGTTTACATCCGAACTGCAATTGTTTTATGAAGCCCTTTGTCAATACTGGTATTGTACTGATACAAATAGGATGTTTTACTAGTGCTGCTTAGTACCCTGTACAATCATGTTTATTCCATGGTATCTTTTTTTTTTTCTTTCAAATTATCAAAATAATTCATACATTCGTTTGCAAACATGTTTAAGCTAGTTATCCTCATCAACATCTTAGTACAAATTAAGTGTTAAATTGGAAATTCACTAGGCAATTATAGGGCATCAACATATTTCTAACCCCCATGGGATAGCTCTTTTACAATATGCTTTTCACACTTTTTACAGCTTCTCTCTGTTGAGAGGACACGCTTCCATTGTCCACGGAACAATTAATTTAACGTTTTAAACACAGGCAAATCACAGAAATACGCAGTATCAATGGGGCAAACAATGTACTGCCAAAATTAAGGCACAACCTTCATGAAAAAATACATTTATATTTACTATTAACCTGCTTGTCAATATTTTATGACACCCAACTCTCCAGAAGCATACAATTTTCACTCTAGGAGAATACGAAAATATTATAAGAGACCACAGAGTCCTTTATACCACATAGGTGCCTGATATATAGTCATAGAGAAATCCGGATACATTCACGTCTAGCAATTCTTTCCATCAATGAAATGCAGTAGAGGGTAATTTTGTCCTCTACTGCATTTCATTGACTAAAAGAATTGTACAGAATTGACAATGTATGCAAAACCAAACAACAGAAAAAGACATTGCTTCAGAAAGAATATGAAACCTTTGTAAATGTCTAAAACCCCTTTCATCTTTAAGCCTTTAGCACAGTATACATCTTAAAAGTGTCCATTTATCACAAAGCTGTGTTCATTCTAATGCATGCTTTCAATGTGGGAAATGGACACATCTGGGCAGTAATTCGTGTAATGAAATTGTGAGAAATGGAATAAAAACTTTAACCAGACACTCTGCCAGCAAGGGATCTTTTACAAAATGTTCAATTTACTGCACGTTAACTCCTACGTGTGCCGTGCCACCTATTCCAATGTATTCCCTTTGTCACAAACATATGTATACATATATACAAACAATGTACCTCAAAGCAGGTTTGAAGTTAAAGCAATATTTACACCACACTGTGACTGTTACTGCCAAGATGGCAAAGAATATAAATAATACATTACATTTAGGAGATATTCTGTACTGTAACCAAGCCTGCAGGAGATATTGATGGGAATTTGAGAATCTGAGATGCTGTTCTGCATTCAGAGGTCCTTGTCATTTCTCCATGTGCTTAAGGAACTCATTTGTAACAAGGAGAAAGGCAACTACAGATGTGACTGATTGAAAAATATCTGAAGCTGTATTTAGTTACACATGAAGTTTTACCACGTTCGCAAAGCTCCATATACCTCTATTGCACCTAATGCTGATCTATGTAATGTAACATTAGATAAGGCACTGCAAGATTATTGCTAATTGGAGTCTTCTGAGCCAGCAGTTAAAACCAAGAGGAATGCTTCTTGTTATTTAGTGTTAGTTAATGGAATTTTCAATTGATTGTTTGCAACATTAATTAGAGATAATGTTTTATTCGTTTTAATTTAAAGGTTTTTAGTTCATTTGCGTGTTTATTTGTCTGTTTGCTTTGTTTGATAAGGGGTATTAATGTATTTAATCAAATGGCTCCTGAAGAGATTGATGAAAAAAATAAAAGATATGTATTGAGTGTCGTCTCTCTGACACATGTACTGACTCTAGTACACAGTAATGGTAAAAACAAGTATCTGAACTACATGGAAGTTGTTTTTGCCTTTTCCTATAACTGTCCTGTAGAGACAATCCTATCACTCCAACTGCCTGCCAGCAATTCATTCATTTGCACTATGTTACGGTTCTGCTGCTGCTTTTCTCGATTTGCATTAAGTGAAATATATACGAGAAAGCTTTCTGTTAAATTGCTGTTTGTTTCAATTTAACACAAGAGTTTATCCTTGTACGGTTAGACTGTCTAGTTGGATCTCTTCAGTAGAGAATAGTATGCTGACATCTGCCAACACACAGTGAAAGAGCAAAAAGATGCTGGGAGAGTCTGGGAATATCCACAGATGGGAAGGCTCAAAAGGCTGAAATTCAGGCTCAGAGCCTGACAGCCCCAGTGTTACATGGGATCCCCATGCAGTGCATTTTGGGAAATTAAAGCAGCGGGATACATGCTGTCAGAGAAATCAAATAGACTGGCATTGTCACAGTAAAAGCCACCCCCCAAACCAAGCCAGTGCTAATCAACAAGTAAGGTAAGTCAGACACTGGATGCATATCTTCAAAAAAGACCTTTAGCTCCCCTTCTTTTTTAACCATCTTCCAGAATGAAAGTGTAAACTAAGGGTGAATGCTGAATCACATATAAAGTACATTTATAAGTAGTGGAAGCCTATTTTCAAAAGCCACTATAATGGTGAATCAAATGCACATGCTAAACTTGTTTGTCTTCAGGTCCTATTTCATCAGGCAAAGATCTACACGAAATGTTTAAATGATCTAAACAGTTCTTGTAAATGTAGAACTGTAGAATGTCAGTAAAAACCTGACAGCTGTACTGTAGCACAAAAATGGAAATATGTGAGGCTCACTTCACCTTCACGTAAATTGAGTGTCTGTGTGTGTTGTTTAGTAAGCAGTCCGTGATCGCAGCCCCCCAGGACTTCAGGACGTGACGATGTGTTACCTTTAGTCTTCGAGGAGAAGGAGAGGGACAGCTGAGCGAAAAGATCAGGGCTCTCAAACTTCTCTTCTTTGACTTTAATCCAGAAACAGTTTTCTGCCATTTCCTGAGGCACAATCTGAAATTACACAGGAACTTAATTAAATGTTCAATCACTGCAACTCATTAGCATTCCTAAAACATTGAATACTTAACTGTTAAGGTTTCTCCATAAAGTGTGCAAGCATGTGTGTATAAAAATGAAGTTGGCAAAAGGCATATTACATATAATACATATATTTGTGATTTATAGATGCAATACAATGTCTACTCTGACTAATTTACTTTTACCGTCTAATATGGTTAATAACAAAACATGCATGCTTACATGCATGCATGAACAACAAAAACACATACATACTAAAATGGTCTTTGAGCAAATTAGCAATTCCCATTAATTGAAAGGATCTAAAAAGAATAATTATGAATATTAAACCACTGATTAACTCAAAAATTAAATATCCGTGTTATCAAATTCTCCAAAGGAAAATTGAAATCCTTTTTCAACTCACTGCCTATAAAACAATCTCTTTGTTTACAAGTGTTATTTTGATGTAGGTCATGTCAAGTGTTTCAGCCAAACAGTTGAACAGAGGAAATATGTATTGTTGAGTTTACAGTGATAATTGAGCACTATGTACAATGGCTCAGTTCTTTATAATTCCATTAATGACTGCTTTGAGTTATCGTTTTTAGAGAGAGCTTTATTCTGTAGCCAGTTAACTTATGTTGAGAGGTTTAGCCCGGATATGTCATTACTACTATCACAAGGAAAGAAGGCATTTGTAAATGAGGCAGGTGCAATGAAAGAGGCATTTTGTCTTTAAAACAGGTATTTGCTGTAAAGTGATATGAATATCCCTGCATGAAGTCCACTTACAGCTGTGCTGACAGCAGTGGCTGCTTATTTAACTGACTGAACATAAGAAAGGCCATCAACCAGAGGAGGCCGTTCGGGACAACAGACTTGGATGTAAAACCATGCACTTATGTTTTAATGAAGGAGACTCATCATCTATGCATATGAACAGCTTGCAACAAGACAAGACACCTATTTTTGTTGTTGTTGTATTCAGCAGGGGTGTTTCAGACCTATCCAAAATATTCCCACTGATATTTTAAATCTCTTGTAAAAGAAGCAGAACACTCCAGTTTCTGTGTTGCTCTGCAGACACAAACTTAATGTGAAAGCCATTCAGACTCCAGCAGATGAAGGCCTTACGAAATCAAATTAGATTCCATATACATATATAAAAAAAACGGAATAAAATACCATCAGTAAAGTACCTGGGCCATACAGCTCCAAGACGTTCTACATGTAAGAGATCTCCCTAAAGATGAGAATTCAACAGCACTCGTGTGCAAATAACATTGCCCAAATGAGTAAAATATGCCTTGGATGTAGTTGATCAGGTATAGATGGAAGAGGGAAGAGATGGCCGAATGACCCAATTTAAAACTAGAGGACAACTTTCAAATTTGGACATGAAAACTTTAATTAAACTGCTCATTTGTTATGGCTGATAGGTAAGTAGAGCACTTTCTCCTTTTCCTACGAAAGGGGACATTTTGTATAAATGATGCACTGGCGTATGCCAAGACAACCCAGATGCAGAGCTTATTAAAATACAGCATAAGATTGTGCATATTTACTTGGCCCATTTTTTTCCCTCCTCCTTTATAAGCTTCCTCAGAGTCTCATACATTTGACACATATGCATGTACCTAATCACTCCATTTCACACACACACAGCATGTAGTTCATATCTTATCCAGACCAGTCCCTCAGAACTAATTAGAGCACCTAACCCGCTATGCTGATAAACCACATTACTGCTGATAGCACTGTACAGGAGCAGCCCAATGTGCCTCATACCTTCACAAAAGAGCACCACTCTGGCAAGCCCTGGGCCATCCACAAATAACTTTCACAAAGTAATAAATACTTTTAGCCTTACTATTATTTATTTTTTTACAAGTGTACCCTGTTAAAGGTGCCTGGGATTTTTTTTTATTTTTTTTTAACTATAACTATTAAATAGCTATGATGGCCAGACATGTCCTAAAGTAATAATAATATTATTAATATTAATAATAATAATAACAACAACAAAAGGAACAATACCCTTGTTCTATTTTAACTGATGTAAAGCTGCTATCCTGTCCACAGAGGAGTAAGAGCACAAGTTCTTGGCAGATTTCATGCTGTTCATCGGCCTTAGACACAGACTGAGCAATCATTTACTTTTCCGTAAACTTGTTCCATTCCCAAGTGTAGGTGTTCTAACCGTAGGAGAAATTACATTACAACACCTCGAGGCTACAATCTCCAGCGTGGCTGCTTGAAAATCAGTTACATGCTAAAAAATTGTTTCCTCGCTTTATCGCTCCTGGCTGCTTTTACTTTCTATGCATGTTTTTTTCTTTTTTTATTGTTAGAGAGGGTCTCCAGTGGGTGATTTAAAGGAAAGCAGCAGAGGTTTTTGTTTTTTGTTTTTCCTTAATAAGAAGAAACATTATTATTTTATTTAAAAGAAATTGCTGTATTGCAATGATGGACAGGTAGCAACATTTTCTCTACTATAAGAAGACTTTTGCATCAGTTACTATTAGAAAAGATGAACATGGAATTTGACACTTCACAGTTCCACTAGCAGTTCAGCACTGCCACAGTTAATGAATGTGTGTGTGTGTATGTGTGTATATATATATATATATATATATATATATATACATACACACACACGCTATATATTATAATATAGCATTTTTCTTAGACATGATATGGTAGTGCTTTTAGAGTCATAAACAAGAAATACATGTGAAGTATCAATGGGGAGAGGGAGTTGGGTCATGACATGAAATGTATTTGGGCCCTGAGTTCAGGAAAGTCTTTAAAAATTTCAGAATTTATATAATAATTCACTCAATAAAATAGATTATTTCAACTTTTGGAAATTGTTTACAAAATTATAGAAATCCAACAGATATGATGAGCAGGCCACCATAGCAAGTCACACTTTCTCTTCAAAGGCCTGCCTATCATACAACTAAAGTGTTCAGTAAACACTACTGTCAAGAAATACAACACAATGGCAAAATGTAGATGCTGAAATTAAATCTATTTCATAGCACCTCATTGTTGCTAAACCGTGAAAAACGTAAACCAATTTTCTGTGCAATTAGACTGCTACACAGTTTTCAGACTCGAGAGGCAGTTTACTCGATGTAATTCAAATGAATTGCTTTTATATAAGGGACATAAACACATAATCATGTCTTGCCGTAGCCTGGCTTTTTTTTTTTTTTTTTGACGAGGATGATGATGATGATTTTTCTTCTTCTCTGCTGTCTTATTGCAGACTTGCATGCTTTTAAACAATCATTAAATAAGTAAAATGTTGCCTGGTTTCTTTTTAAATCCATCTGCTTGTTCAAACAATTATGGCTATATTAAGTATTACATGTTTAAAACTACAGCTAGAGTTTTTGCTTTTCCTCAGGTCGTTATGAATATTTATGAGGTGTGATGTACTGTGCACCTATGTCTTTCTGCCTGTCTATCTCCATCTCTCTATCCTTTTATACTTATATTCAAACTTTATATATATATATATATATATATATATATATATATATATATATATAAAATCTACTTATAACTACCTTGATATAAAGAGATAGATGTTTTTGTATGCATCAAGTGATAAATACCAAGTAATGGTTTGCAATTCTACAGTTTATAATTATTTGCACAGGGCAAAGATATTTTGTTTGCTATTGAAAACATACAAATTAACATTATATATTATTAGGAATCTGGCACTTGCTCACATCTAAAGTAATATAGTTAAAAACACAACTAAAAGCCCGGGTCTGCAGTCCTGAGAGGCAGCAGTAGCAGCTTGTTCTGAAAGCACAGAGCCGCCCTCGCTTCAGAGCGTCTCCAAAGCCACGCCCCCTCTATCACACATGCGCACACAGAGCAGAGTCTCAGCGCAGGAGGAGACGTGCGGGTGGAATCAGATTAGCTCACGTCTCACTCACAGGTCAGACATTACAATAATAACGAGCGTAAACATCTTATTTACGGTTATTATGTTTTTAAAAATAGTAGCTGCGGCTCCCCTTCCATTCTCGCGCTCGCTCTGCACAGCGTCAAGGTTCCCGCGGTGATGACGTGTGATTGTCTGCGCGAACAAGTTGCGCGGCGGTATGCAAATATAGATTGACTGACAGGAAGGACATCCTATCATTACATTCGGACCGAACGCAATGATTGGTCCAACCTTTTTTAGTCCTGTCCCTTCCACAGAAGATATATATATATAGACTACTTAAATTATTGATTTCTATCAGGATGTGAAGAGACTTTCAACCAGTATAACAAAAAATGTTTCTGGAAAAGATTGCACACCCTACCTTTAAGTTCTATAAATATAAGCATATTTAGATGGATTTCCAATAATGCAGTGGTGTTCCCATCTCTATTGTCATTCATGTTCAAAACTTTATATAACCCAAATGGGTGCAAAACATATGGAGGATAATTTCAGATGGTAGCCTTACAGCATTCTTATCCACAGTGCTGCAAGGGATTTCTTAAAGCAAGTTGAGATTAATTATTTTAGTCAATCTCATCCTTAAAAATTAGGGTAACACTTTATAATAAGATGCTGCTTATTACTGTGCTATTAATTATGGTTTAATATGTAACTTATATAAACTTTATAAACCTTTAATGATGCTTTAAATAGCTTTAACTTGTAAGTTGTTGCAAAGCATGGAATGGCCACAATGTCGAACAGGTAGCTAAAAAGTGTCCCTCTTAGAAATCATTTATAATCAAAAAGTGTAAAATAATGTATTAGGAATGTGTCAAAGCAGTAGTGAATTTGGCTTTATAACTTTAAATATGTTGTGGCACATCAATCTTTATGTCATTTTGCCCGACACTTATTTCATTGAAAAACATGCAAGTTTTGTTCTTATCTATTTGTTTATTATTTAATTTTTCTCATGATTTTATGGCACACCTGTCAGGGCCTGAAGGCACTCTTGCTGGGAAGCATGGTATTAAACTCTAGAAAACAATGTAAAAAATGATGACTCTGCATATGTTAACATCCCTTCAGCTGAATGCATTACATCTGAAAGATGTATTCAATTGTGCAGTATTTAAGATGTATTTACCAATCGGCAGTTCCCTATTAGCATAGAGCTGATGTTTAGAGATTGAAACACTGCAATACTTTCTTTGATAGAAAACCTAACCAAACCTAAATCGATGTCCTAGCACTTATTCACATTACCTACCCTCGAAAAATACATAAACTTCATAATTGCAAATTTATACCATGAACAGAAAAATCCAATTTAAAATTCTATATCAATCTGATAAATTATCAAAAGGGATATGTATGTGTAAGCCCATAAAATGTAATAGGATTGGCATATGCATCTATTTAAATTATATAAAGAATGTATACATAATATATATGTATTCTCTGCATCTCAGTCTAACCTGCTACACACTGGGGGATACTCAAAAAAACCTTTTGATAATAAGTGACACAGGAGACAAAGACAAACTCTCTATGCAGGTTTTCCCCCAAAGGGATTCCACACAGGTTTAAATGCATGTGTTTAAAAAAAAACAAAAAAACAATTAAAGCACTACTTAAATGAATGTAACTCATATCTCTTACAATTCCCATGGCCAAATGATGACTTCATAAAAATGTAAAGAGGTCAGCATTAATTGTTATAGATGCTATGAAATACACCAGCTTTTATTGCAGATAAAAGTGTGTGCACATAAGTGTTTGAAATAAAAAAATAATTGCTTATTACAAAATTCTAAGAACATGCGTTCTATAAGTTTGACAAACCATGCTGTGGCCTAACAGCACAAAGATGTAATGGACTGTACATCAAGGCCAGAATCATTGTATTATATGTATATGCATTTTCTTCTCTAATTTCAACTCTCTTAATACCTCTCCATTAGCTTCAAAGTTCCAAAGCAGGAAAATATATATTTTACATCAGAGTTTACATGAAACCTAAATCTCAGTTATATATTGGTTCTTGCAAAACTAACTTGTGCAGGTGTATTTTAAGAGTAGCTCTCCAACAGAATATTACTCTTATGCTAACCACACAAAGCAGTACGAAATTTCAGTAAGCAAATGTAACCTTTTAGTTTTGTGTCATTACATAATCCCTTTGTTCATGTACATTTTTGAATAAGTATTCAATATTTGCAAACTGAAAAATCTGCCTGAAGACTACATCAGGAAACTGACTTAAGAATGAGTAAATATACACCTGATGATACATTCTAGCACATTTGCACACTGCATGTACTGAAATATTCTTCCAGATTGAATTTGACTGAAGCAATAAAGGATAAAACACATTTATTTGATTTGTTATCTGGTACCCTTGTACCTTTCTGCTAGACTGATTGCATTGTCCACGAAAAAAAGCAAGCTTTTCGAACCAGGACACTTCAGTATAAAACAATTACTTCAGCTCATGTGTTCCAGCTGTGATTAAAAAAAAAATGAATTGAAAGTAGCAAAACTGCCAAGGGTTTAAAGAGAGGTTTGTCTTAGAGAGAACAAAACTCATACTTTAATCATATATCCTCATATTTTACTGTATGCAGTATTTTTACATGACATGAACAGTGGAATTTACTAACTGCTTACAAGGCAAGATGAAAAATTACTTGTGGCTGTTTCTGTAAATGCCACACCCACTTTAAGACAGGAAGTCTGAATTTAAGGAAAGAAGGGGAAACAAAGAAACTAGGGAATGGGACACATGTAAAAGTTGACCCACATTAAGAGGAAAGAGGACACACATTAGACATTTGTGTCAAATACAACTCAGGTACCTTAGACCAGTTGACTCTCTTCATGACGACTTCAGGTTTGTATGTTTTCTTCTGTTGCAGTCCGTAAGGCAATTTAATAGCAGGTGGGGGTGGGGGGGGGGGCATCCCAGGACCCCCAGGGAAGGGTGGAGGAGGTGGAGGGCCAAGGCCAGGGGGTGGGGGAGGTGGTGGGGGTATTGAGCAGGGCAGTGGGGGTGGAGGGGGTGGTGGGCATCCCCCTGGAGGAGGGGGTGGTGGTGGGGGGGGTGGGATTGGCCCTGGAGGTGGGGGAACTCCTGCTGCAGCTGGTCCTGCTGCAATCTGGAACAAAACATACAAAAAATAAAAAATACCAAGATTTTGATTAGTGTACTGACTGACAGTCTCATAAAAGTTAAAAGAGTAAAAACAAACTTTCTCCTCAACTGTGTCTAAAAGAGCATGATAAAAATTGAGGGTTTTTCAGGCCTACTGTGACTTCCCTTGGGCTCTAATACCTGTGCTGTGGAATATATATATATTTGTTATAAATGCATTTACAGCCAGCTTGGTTTCTAACAGTAAGCCAAAGGTTAATGCTTAAAGGTACCATTACTAATCTATCTTCACCTCGCTCACAGACCCACAGCTTTAAAAAGTAGGTCGATCGTGTAGAAAAAGATTTTCGGATTTGGTGAATTAAAAAATAAAATAAGCAAAGAGACTGATAATATATACGCTCAGTGTGGACTGCGTGCAGTCTTTACTCCAGAGAACAGAGGTCTGCCAGATATGAGATCACTGTGTGACAAATCCAACACCACCGAGTAAAAGTTCTAAAAGAGAGGGGGCAGATGCCTGGGCTGGTGCATGTTAAAGACTGCCAAATAGGTGTGAAAACAATGCACTTTATATAACATGTATTTCCATTGCTCACTGGCACAGCAGAGTTACAAAGGTTCAGCAATAAAAGTGTTGCTGGCCTCTGAGGAACACTGATCCAGTGATATGCTTGGTTTCGCTCCAAAGAAAGGAGAGACTCTAGTGAGGTTACAATTATATTTAGCAACATTGTTTCCCATTCTTTAAATTCTCCCTATTCACACAGGACACCTCTAAGTAACACAGAGAGCAGACACAATGGATTCTTTAGGTTATATATACCTATACAGCCAGCAGTGCCATATATTTCACTCATAGGTATTGTGTGAGGAAATATCAATTCAAGTATTGCCTCACAAGCAAAGTTAAAGCTGCATGTGGACATTTAAAAAGGATACAAAATACTAGAAGGGGCTGCTAGCTATTATTAAAATTACACTTGCAATTGCAGTATAGCTTGAACATTTTAGTAAACATATTTTTATGTGGTTCTTTTATATACTGTGAATTTATTTAAATGCTACTTTACATTTATTTTCAGCTTTCAGGTCTCTGGCTTTGGGAGACGTACCTTGAATGTAAGCTTCTGGTCTCACTCAGCCCACACAGATCAGTGTGATCAAATTACATGGACCACGCAAATGGCTTTACACCAAATTGCAAAGTTCTCATAATCTCATTCATTTGTTGTACGGTATGTTGTTCTTTTAAGTTTTATCTCAACGCTGTCTCTTTAAGTGTACAGCAATTCTGAAGCTTGTGCTAAAGATTTTGTATAGATTACATTTATTACGATATTTATCAGTCAAATATGTAATTACAAATAAATACTACTAATCATTTTCTCACATTCAATTACTGGAAATATTATGCATCAGCACATTTGATTGGTATAACAAGCAAGGCAGCAGTAGTTCCCACCCGCTTGTGAGGACATAAACTGTTGTCACAATTGATGGGGTGAGCTTGGTCTTATATGAATTTGAGCCACTGTCCCACTGAACTTGGCCTACCCCTGTCTCTTTTCTAAAAGAACCGCCTTCCCAAAATGTTTCTATTGCCAGAAATATATGCTGGTCCTGTCTCACTCCTAATATGCTGACTGCAGAACGCTTTTTGTTCTGTTAACCTTAATGAGATCATTTCACAAAGAAAAATCATTAAGCTTTAGAAAATACTAAATTCAAACATTTTCTGATAACATATACAATAAAATAAATCCCTGCCAAAGCCAAGCTAACATTTAATTGTAATGGATTTTTTATGCATACAGTAGATATTTATAATCACCGATAAAGAACACTGGTGACAGGTTTGAAATAAAAAATATGCAAATGGTTCAATTAGAAAACCAGCTAGGGAAACTATAGATAGTTCTTGACCTTCTGTTGATTAGAAATGAATCTTAATTTATGTATTTATTTTTCTGGTTTTGCTTTATTATTATTTTTCCCTCAATGCTGAAAATATGTCCAGGTTTCTCTCTACACACACAATTTTAACACTGAAGGACTAGACATCCTTTATTAAACATCACACAACTTTGAAGAATGCAGTCTCTATCTAGGTATTGTCCTATTATAAAGTAAATGGAAAGGGTGTTGCTGTAAGGGGCTTAAAAACTATGCTGATTTCCTAAACGTCGGCATATAACAATAATTATGTGTCTGTCAATCTCCTGGTCACCGTGGTGCTTTTCTTTTTTTCTTTTAAGATTAATGCAAGAGAATGAAAGCAAATTAGCTGGTAAATTAGAGCAGCGTCATTTTCTTATTCAGTGGCCCACAGAGCTGCTGGCGCGACTTTAGTATTCTGCTGTGTGCCATGCTTTTCCATGCCCCCTTTTGCAAACAGAATCTTAATAGGTTGTTACTACACTCCAAAGGTTGTGCATAATCTTAGCACCTCTGCTTCCAAGCACAGAAGCATAGGCCCTTCAATCAAAGCGCTGCAGAACCGTTCTTCTTGTGCAATAGAGTTTTTTTTTTTTCTTGAAAAAGCCCATTTGCGTCAATGCAGCCATAGGACTTTTTGATGAGCGTTGCAAACCATGTCCAGGCATTGATCGCTCGTAACAGGGGTCAGAAATGGGGCAAGCGTGTCTTACACTGCATCCTTCCTAATGGCCCTTTGCTGCCAATGCCTTAACTAGCTTGTTCATTTAGGCTCCTGATTAGCATGACATAGCCTTAAGCAAGCACTTGCTATCACAAAGCAGCAATATTAAATGTAACCCCTCTTCTGAGGGAGAAGGGCACCGGGACTCCAAAGTGCAAATTGAGCTCTGCGGGGACGGCCGGCTTGCAAGAACAGCCGCAAGTCAGAAAGTTAACTGAGAATGCAGCACAATTAAGATTCCCCATAGTCAAATAGGTGAGAGGGTAGAATGAAACATATAAATAGTTGTTTATTAAAGGATTCTAAACATTGAGAAAATACATGACAATCCATAAATCCTTTTTGAAGGTTAAAATTTCATACATTCGGGGGCGAACGGTCTCTTTTGTTGAAATTCATCTCAGATTGTGTGGTAAATCACACAACGAAAGACATTGCTAGTGTCAGTTGGTGTCGATGGTATTTTCAAACACCCGTAATAAAAGGGAGAAAGTACAGAGCAAGCTGGGGGGGGGGTGGGGGCGGGGAGAAAAAATAAAACCGTGGGTCAAGTGGCATTACATTTTCAGTGTTACTGGAGGCCGAAGGTTAACAGTAGATCAATGGAAACCATGCAGCTACTGCCCCTGGGAATTAGTTAAAAGACTTTTCATTGAAAAAGAAAACAAAATGGAAAATGTAATTAAACTTAAGGCTTGCTGCTACTGTGGTGCCATGGCAGAATCATTTAAACCATGAGCGGTGAAATTCATCTGACACAAGCAGGATTTTTTTTTTTTCCCTTCTCATTGATTTTATTTTATTCTATTAACCAAAACATGGTTGGCAGGCCGGAGCTCCAGTCATTCACTTTTCTGGCTAGAGATGGTTTATTTTATTTTTGATCAAAGTTTCATCTAATTAAAAGAGCCAGAATAAGTGATGATAGCCATAATCAGACTCTTATTAGGCAGACAATGAGAGTGCCCTCAGCTCAGCTTGGCTGTGTGTATTTGTGTGAAGGCATACCTGTTTGTGCTTGGTGTATAGAGGAAAGTTAAGCAGGAAAAATTAAAGTAGAGAATAGAGAAGGATTAATCAATAATTCTGAAAGACAAAGGAGTTTGAAAGCCAATAAATCATCTCACAGTACAACACCCACCTTTCCATCAGATTCACAGACGACCCGTTGTGCCTCTTTGAGTCTGTTTTTCTCACTACTTAGCTAGACAGACACAAGACAGACAGGGCAACAGACAGACAAAGAAGCAGATTAGCTAGACAGAGAAGGGAAACACTTGCAGCATTTTAAAAATTAGACCACAGCACTCTTTGAAATAAAGCAGTCCCTTAACAGTTCCCCAACATATGTCATTGCAGGGAACCAGTAAAGAGTGGAGATGAGGAACAGTGTGAAGAAGAAGTAATGAGAAAAGGATTAACGGCAAAATGATATTGATGAGAATGAGGCAGTTCAGCTATGAAAAGCGAGTGTCTGGTCAAATCATGGAGAGAGGAAAAGTTTAATTAGATTGAGATCATTGCCAAAACTTGCAGTATGATCACTTAATGAAGTGCAAATTGTTTCAGGGGTTGGCACAGAGTTACATTGAAAATTAAGCATTTATTGTTTTACTATTATACAGACTTAAGGGTTGAGGGCTCCGGGACAAAATCACCCTTGAGATAATGTCAAGGAGAAATGTCAAGGTTTTTCTGACTAACTTTAAACGTGATTAACATTTAATTGACTGGGTTTTCTAATAATTATTCTAACAACTATAATTAAATTCACTTTACCGAATGAGTGAGTAGCTGTAATAGTTCAAATAAAAAAAAATATATATATATACTTTGTCACGGGGTATCATCATATGATAATTTCCTCAATTTGAGTGTGTTTGGGATTTCTATCCTGTTCAGAAAATACAGAAACGTTTCCACATTTCATAATGAGAAAATTAAATTATATATATATATATATATATATATATATATACTTCAAAGGTCTATTAACCTGCATAGTTTTCTTTTCTTTTCTTTTCAAGTGTGTCATTTTACCTTCTTTCTTTATCATTTATAAATATGACAGGTATTTATTTTTTCCTGGATAGTTCATCTTAAAAATGCATTCTACTGCATTCCCTTTAGGGATCTCTAGCACAGAATTGTCACGTATAAGCTAAGGCTGGTATTAAAATACAACAGGTACATGTATGGTGAAAAGGGCCAATAGAGCTTGTGCCCTGGTACTAGAGCTAGATGCACATTAATATCAAAAAGTTATAATGCAAAAATTGCATCATAAAAATTAAAAAGGTTTTATGGGGAGAATATATTTCAACACTTTATATTGCGGTGTCATTAATACATGATTGTTAAATAGTTTATAAAACAGTTAGCAACCATCAATAATTTGATTTATAAATTATCAATAAACCTTTATAGCATATATTTTATCATTTATGATAATGACATGAAACAAAAAGTGTATGATCAATCATATCTTATAAAGGTTTAATGACCATTTATAAATCAAATTATATATATATATATATATATATATATATATATATATATATATATATATATATATATATACACACACACACACACACACACACACACAGTACTGTGAAAAAGTTTTAGGCAGGTGTGAAAAATGCTGTAAAGTAAGAATGCTTTCAAAAACAGACATGTTAATAGATTATATTTATCAATTAACAAAATGCAAAGTGAGTGAACAGAAAAAAAATCTACATCAAATCAATATTTGTGTGACACCCTTAGCCTTCAAAACAGCATCAATTCTTCTAGGTACACTTGCACACAGTTTTTGAAGGAACTCAGCAGGTAGGTTGGCCCAAACATCTTGGAGAACTAACCACAGTTCTTCTGTAGATTTAGGCAGCCTCAGTTGCTTATCTCTTCATGTAATCCCAGACAGACTGGATGGTGTTGAGATCAGGGCTCTGTGGGGGCCAAACCATCACTTCCAGGACTCCTTGTTCTTCTTTACGCTGAAGATAGTTCTTAATGACTTGTGCTGTATGTTTGGGGTCGTTGTCATGCTGCAGAATAAATATGGGGTCAATCAGATGTCTCCCTGAAGGTACTGCATGATGGATAAGTATCTGCCTGTACTTGTCAACAATGAGGAGACCATTCATTCTGAGCAAATCCCCAACTCCATTTGCAGAAATGCAGCCCCAAACTTGCAAGGAACCTCCACCATGCTTCACTGTTGCCTGCAGACACTGAAATTTTGACTCATCAGTCCAGAGCACCTGCTGCCATTTTTCTGCAACCCAGTTCCTGTGTTTTCGTGCATAGTGGAGTCGCTTGGCCTTGTTGCCACGTCGGAGGTATGGCTTTTTGGCCATAAGTCTTCCATGAAGGTCACTTCTGACCAGATATCTCTGGACAGTAGATGGGTGTACCAGGGTCCCACTGTTTTCTGCCAATTTTGAGCTGATGGTACAGCTGGACATCTTCCAATTGCGAAGGGAAGTAAGCATGATAAGTCTTTCATCTGCTGCAGAAAGTTTCCTTGGCCGACCACTGCGTCTACGGTCCTCAACGTTGACCGTTTCTTTGTGCTACTTCAGAAGAGCTTGGACAGCACATCTGGAAACATCTGTCTGCCTTGAAATGTCTGCTTGGGAGAGACCTTGCTGATGCAGTAGAACTACCTTGTGTCTTGTTGCTGTGCTCAGTCTTGCCATGGTGTATGACTTATGACAGTAAACTGTCTTCAGCAACCGCACCTTGTTATCTGAGTTTGGCTGTTCCTCACCCAGTTTTATTCCTCCTACACAGCTGTTTCTGTTTCAGTTAATGATTGTGTTTCAACCTACATATTGAATTGATGATCATTAACACCTGTTTGGCATAATTGTTTAATTGATGCTGTTTTGAATTCAAAGGGTGGTCATACCAAATATGGATTTGATGAAGATTCTTCTTCTGTACACTCACTTTGCATTTAGTTAATTGATAAATATATCTATTTTTGAAAGCATTCTTACTTTATAGCATTTTTTCACACCTGCCTAAAACTTTTGCACAGTACTGTGTGTATATATATATACACTCACCTAAAGGATTATTAGGAACACCATACTAATACTGTATTTGACCCCCTTTCGCCTTCAGAACTGCCTTAATTCTACGTGACATTGATTCAACAAGGTGCTGAAAGCATTCTTTAGAAATGTTGGCCCATATTGATAGGATAGCATCTTGCAGTTGATGGAGATTTGTGGGATGCACATCCAGGGCACGAAGCTCCCGTTCCACCACATCCCAAAGATGCTCTATTGGGTTGAGATCTGGTGACTGTGGGGGCCAGTTTAGTACAGTGAACTCATTGTCATGTTCAAGAAACCAATTTGAAATGATTCGACCTTTGTGACATGGTGCATTATCCTGCTGGAAGTAGCCATCAGAGGATGGGTACATGGTGGTCATAAAGGGATGGACATGGTCAGAAACAATGCTCAGGTAGGCCGTGGCATTTAAACGATGCCCAATTGGCACTAAGGGGCCTAAAGTGTGCCAAGAAAACATCCCCCACACCATTACACCACCACCAGCAGCCTGCACAGTGGTAACAAGGCATGATGGATCCATGTTCTCATTCTGTTTACGCCAAATTCTGACTACCATCTGAATGTCTCAACAGAAATCGAGACTCATCAGACCAGGCAACATTTTTCCAGTCTTCAACTGTCCAATTTTGGTGAGCTTGTGCAAATTGTAGCCTCGTTTTCCTATTTGTAGTGGAGATGAGTGGTACCCGGTGGGGTCTTCTGCTGTTGTAGCCCATCCGCCTCAAGGTTGTACGTGTTGTGGCTTCACAAATGCTTTGCTGCATACCTCGGTTGTAACGAGTGGTTATTTCAGTCAAAGTTGCTCTTCTATCAGCTTGAATCAGTCGACCCATTCTCCTCTGACCTCTAGCATCAACAAGGCATTTTCGCCCACAGGACTGCCGCATACTGGATGTTTTTCCCTTTTCACACCATTCTTTGTAAACCCTAGAAATGGTTGTGCGTGAAAATCCCAGTAACTGAGCAGATTGTGAAATACTCAGACCGGCCCGTCTGGCACCAACAACCATGCCACGCTCAAAATTGCTTAAATCACCTTTCTTTCCCATTCAGACATTCAGTTTGGAGTTCAGGAGTTTGTCTTGACCAGGACCACACCCCTAAATGCATTGAAGCAACTGCCATGTGATTGGTTGGTTAGATAATTGCATTAATGAGAAATTGAACAGGTGTTCCTAATAATCCTTTAGGTGAGTGTATATATATATATATATATATATACACAAAGAGGCATGGAAAGATGAAGGTGTGGAATAACAAGAGATGGAAAAATAAATGAATGGATCCAAGAACAATCCAAAATATGTGACATCATAAAAAGAGTGAAATTATGGGAGTTTACATGCATTTTTTAAGTGGTGGAATGATTATGTGCGTACATGCTTGGCCCGAAACCTTGGGAGAATCAGGTTTGGGGCCAATAAAATTGGCCACAGTGAAGGACAGGATCAATCCCAAATACTCAAGTAAATTACATAAAATGACAACAACACGGGAAACATATGCCCATTTCCACAAGTAAACCCACATTTCACATCTGTAGAAAACCGCATTGTAAAAGTGTAAGATAACTGCTCAGTTTATTGTGGGGTTTAAGGTAAAGTATGTTGTTGATGGACGTTTCATGGTTAGCAATGGTGTATTTCAGGTTAATGGTAATGCAGAAAGCTGTTTTTTTCTTTCTTATTATCATTATGCTCTCTATTTTATTGTGGGTCTGTTGTGCACTATTCAGAACTGTACACTGTATATCGTGTTGTAATCTTAATTTTATAAATCACTTATATTCACGTCTTGCTAGCTCCATCAGTGATGAGAAAAAACACTTGGTAAGATCAGTAAAACAAAGTATTAGGCACAAAGGCACAAATCACTGTTGTACACAGTTTAATTTGGTGCACAGATTCGGTGATGTAAGTTAATCTCAAGTTCTGTTCTCCACGCAGGTAAACCACCCTTTCTGTAATTTCCCTACAAAAACAACATGAGAGCTATATGTAGACCTAATTTACATATTAATTCACTCCTTTGCCCTTAATTTGCACAACGTTGTGCAAAACAGCACTTCATCCCGAGTACAATAAACTAAAACCATCTAAACCTCGAGAGGGAGAGGGTCATGTCATCTTTAACTCAAGCTTATTGTCTCAAGTAAGGTCAAAACACATATGTAAACTCCGCTGTTGTTAAAATGGCACTGTGCTGGACACACTGTAAGAAGTACAGATCAAAGATGGACAAAGGAAGCCATGAATGGATACAAAGAAATGAAAAAAGACCTAGAAGACAACTACATACAAGATGGGAGGATGAAATCATAAGCTTTGCAGGAGTGACATGGAAATGATAAGCTGTGTGATTGAAGCAGCATGTTCGGGAAGCCATCATTTAGCAGTGAATCGATAGAGGCTGATGGTGATGGTGATGGTGATGATGATGATGATTATATATAAAATTATATGTGGAAATTATATATAAAAATATGTATATTTAGTAGAACAACTTTACTTTGATTGCAAGTTCAATGACATTTGTTATAAAACATTACTGCTGTCTAGCTCATTGCTGGACCTGTTGAATCTGAGTTCTGCAGAATCCGGCTGGTTGCTAGGCTGTGATGTGACGAATTAGGCTATAGCAACAAGAAGAGCCAATGAAAAAGTGAGTTGTATCAGCAATGGCATCTACAGCACCACACTGTCAAACATTCCATCACATTTCAGACAATAATGAGGTAGAACTATAGGATATGCCAGTTGGCATTTATTCTCTGGGGTTTAAGCGTCTATTTTATTAAAACTCTGGGGTTGAAAAAGGTGCCGATTCTAATTCACGCTTTCTGTTTTTTTTATTTTTTGTACTGTTTTGGTACAGTGAGACTAATGCTGGAATTTTAACACCTATTATAGTGACAATGGAGTGATGGTTCCCATCTCTACATTCCTTAATAATTTATAATATTTTGAGTGAAATGTTTTGTATTGCATTTTCTTGTTTAGCATGATAACACACTAAATACCGCAATGCATTAAATATATTACTGTATTTTAGTAATGTTGATCCTCTAAACCATCCATGGTCAGTCAAACTAATAATAATTATTATTATAATAATAAACTTAAGAGACCAAGAAACATGAAACCAGGGCTCTGAAATAAGAAAGAGACATTCATTGAAATTCTCTGGTTTACAGACAAATGGATGAAGCCTGAATAGAAAATTCCTGAGCTTTAACTCAAATGTAATTTGTCTGCTAGATGAAAAGAGCCGTTTGATTCAAATTAAACAAAACCAAAGTAAAAAAAAAAAAAAAAAAAAAGAGCTTTGAAGAATAAATTGAACATCTGGTTAATTTAAGTCTTCTGAGTATATATTTATATATATCGTTTTAACTGTTAGCACTGAGCTTTAATGGCTAAATCATACAGGATTATGAGGATTCAAAGTGTGGGGTCACCACTGTTTCTAAAAGAAGCAGAAAGGTTCAAGGTATTGCAGTTATATATTGGGATACAATTAAACTGGCAAATCAAAGCTACCGGGGTTTGTAGCCATGTACTGTATTCATAAATATATAACTCTCTAAAAGCAAAAGAGTTGCTTTCCATTTTCAATGACCTCAAGGTGAGGCCCAACTTTGCAAAGGACTCAGTGAAGCATACCCAATGAAAATCATTTCAGTTTTACCATGAATAGTCTTTTAACACTGACATTTGTTTCTACTAAGCTAGTATGAAGAGAAGATGAAAGGGGAAAATCAAATAAACAAGACTCAAATGGTTCATAGTGGAGTGACATATACAGTAGGTTTATATATGTACTTATTTTCTGCTTTCTTTGCTGCTCATGCTGAATATTTGTTCTAACAAATGCTGATTTCCAGAATGAAAGGTTCCTATACCAGCCCTGTGGTAGTAGGGTGGGACATTAACCTACTCTCTGAGAAGAGCTGTTGTATTACTTCCCTTACTCTCCCTATTAACGCACTCTAAACAGCTGTGCTTCAACAGAAAGGACACAGTGAGGCACACATTGAAGGAAAAAACATATGAATGAAGAAAAAAAACAAAAAAACTGGTAAACAAGAACAGGGAATGGGAAGATTGAAGGAACAAAAAAGATGTCTGGGATGTGGAACAAATTCTTATAAAACACACTGTATACATATATGAAGAAAAGATCAAGAATGTGTTGAAAGAGGTTGTTAGCTGAACACAGCCACAGGAAAATAGACTTTGTGAAGGAGATTAAGTCATGAATATGTGCAGTAGCTGTTGGTTTGTGGAGTGAGTGATGAGGGAGTTTCACATAAAGATCAGGTAACAAGTGATGACAAAGGCTCTTAGTGAGATGGACTGGTGAGCAAAGAATGCACACAAATTAATTGAATGGCTTGCTGTGAATGACTGCAGTGGTGCCTGATTGCAAACTCAAGACAGACACAGACCATGTGAAGATTGGACAAATGTACTGATTTGGTTTGTAACTGGGAATAAATTGTGCCGCCAGGTCGGACGCCAGGAACCTTAATGATAGCGACTTGTCTTTCTAAAACCTGGGAAAAAGGGCAGGTAAATGAGTGGGTGTACAGAAAAAATGACATCCATTTATTACTTAAAAAGGTTCTGTTTTAAAAGCCCTCTTAGCTAAAGATGCAATACCATATTTCAGTGTTAGTTTTTATCAAATTTAATAAGCGCTAAAGCAAACTACCCCTTTGTCTCTAGGCAGCACTAAGCACTCTAAATTGGGTTAAGGAGAAAATCACTATGGTTCTCTGTGCAAGGTGCTTAAGGATTTTGGCTGGAAATAGATGTTTATGCGAAGGCCAGAATGAAATACAATCCATCTTTTTAATAATACAATTTAATATAACTGGCTGCCATAGTATAATTACTAACTTTCAACCTGTTTAAATGCCTGGATTAAATAATGCCTGATTTATGACAATGCTCACCAAGAATAGTCTCACATTTGTGATTAGGAGTCCACAGGTTATAACTTTACTAACTTAGCAGCTTCCTCTTCCAACAACATATCTCTAGGACTGACCTTTCCTAACTGAAGGACGGCAGATACATTACCGTTCCCTGGGACCTCACTGAAAATTAGTCGTTTTAGCCTTAGGCCCAAATTCAATTAATATTTTAGTTAGTGGGGGAAAAAAAATCTGAAATCATACATTCTTTCAATAACCTCATTTTTTGTTCTTGTGGTAAAACTAATCTGTTCTGAATAAATAGAATGTCAAGCTCATTTATAATTGAATATTAATTTCCAGTCCCTATCACAAAACTAAATTTGCTTTCTTAGTCAATAGCTATGTGATTCAAAATTCAAAAATATGGAATACAATGGTACGAATAGCTTTGACTTTCCAGTGTGGTAGTGGGCACATTATTCATATTATAATGTAAATATAATATAATATTAATTAACATATTATTATTATTATCATCATTATTTTGGCTGATGTCTTAATTCAGGTAGGCCCTGCTCTCACGACCACTGGTTCATATAAAACATTGATATAAAGTCGTTTGCAAACTTTAAAGTGGGAGCTGATTTATTCCTTTCATAGCATGTGGTGAAAAGTGTGCTTTGACACGCAGACCTCAGTGGGCCCACGGGGGCTCCTGTCTCGTTACCTGCGTCTGCAGCGTGTGGATCTGCGCCTCCAGCTCTTTGATTTTCTCCTCCTGTTTCTGGAGCTCGGCCTGGGCCTCCTGGCGGGCTGTGAACTCTTCATCAAACTGCAACGATCACCACAACAAACACACTCATCCATCTCCACGCTACATTAAATCATCTCGGGAAGGCTTTAAACAACAGGGCAGATCAAGCAGGACGATCACAAGCCGAGACTTTCTTTTTCTTGTTCTATCTTCTGTCGGTTTGTTTACCACCTCCCTTATGATTTTCATCTGGAATGATGGCCCTAACCTTTCTGAAAAGTGACCTGTGTCAGGACAATGTTTTCACTGACACCACAGGGATCTCTTCTCCATCAACATGCTTAGGGGACACCTGAAATATTCCCTGACATTTGCCACCACAGAGGAGAGCGCTTCTTGATGCTTTCATCAGGGAGCACTATGTACAGCTGACACTACTACAGTATGTTTTGCTTTCGTCTAGTCACTTCAATAGTGATTAGGCCTGTATATAGAATAACACCTGTAGAGCATTCAGAGGCGATGTCCCCTACGTATTGAAAAAGGCTGTGCATTTATTTAAAATCATGTGATTTACAAGTAAAACTGCATTAGTTCCATGAAAACATGCATGAAATTACTACTGCTACAAAACAACTAACTAAATAAATAATACAAAATAAAAACAGACCAAGATGCTAAAGGAAAATCAGATGCATTCATATTGTTTGAATATCACACGGTGGAGATTTGGTAGGCAAACCTGCAGTGCTGTCTCCGAAAAGGCTGTTAGATTAGTAAACAGAGATTCAAGCACCAGAAGATTCGAGAGTGGACCCCTAGAGTCACCATGATATTGATTTCTTTCAAGGTTTGTGGGTTTGGAAGCAAGCTGTGTATGCCACTGTTCTGTTACTTAAACTATATAGATAAGGTGGTGCATTTATTACTTATGGCATGGTCAATCATTTTCAAAGGGTGTTCATACAGTAATGCTATCTTCATTGCCCATGCTGACAATGGCAATACTATTGACATTAGTATGGGAAATATTTTTTGTAATATGAAATGTACTTGGAAACTGAGGGAATACTTTGTTGTAAAATAAATAATGCTGTAATTTCATGAATCTGAGTTAGGAGTACAGCAAATTGCAACCTAAAGCTAAAACAAAGACAGACAGTGTAATGGATGTTTTGTGGACTTTTCCCAGGGGAATAAAAGCAATAGAGATGGGTCTAAAACATTTTGAAATGGTGTCTCTACATATTTTAAGTCTAACTCTGTAAGGCACAAACAACTACGTACAATAGACTTGGTACATCAATATCGATCCATGTAATACTGATACAGATCATGTACTTATGCTGCCAGTTATTGATCAAAGCAAAGTAATCAATAACCTGTCTCTGAGCTTAGGAAAAAAAAGCTTTCAATAGGAGTTTTATTTGTGGAATACCAATGGTCTCATAGGATGATTTATAGTTTACCTTTTTGGATAACTCTGCAGCCTTCTGTTCACTTTCTTCAACTTTAGCTTTATCCACACACTGATCTGCCAAAACATTTTAAACGCAAGCATACATGACAACGAAATACAAAGGATTGTGTAAATTAAATGATGCATTGTAAAATCCCTTATTAAATTCAAGATCAAACACAAAATAGAAAACTAATAAATGATCACTTTAATACTATGTTCAGTTAAGTATTAATTGTGCAGGCTGTTATGTGAATGTATACACAGGCCTCAATTTATTTGTTATCAGCTATACATACAACATACATTTAAATCTAACACATTGTATTGTGCATGTTTAAAAACTTTAAAAGTGTCTCTACAGATCAGTTCTAGAACTGTTAGAGGTACAATATGACAGAGGAAACAAGACTTCCGGAAATGTATTTATACAGACTCAGAACTTTCTGTCACATTAAAACCAGGGGAAAAACGGCTTTGCTTTTCTGAATCATTTCAGAACACAATAACATAATGTGCTGTATATCTGAACAACTGGAAATACATCTTGGCTTTACTGGAACACAAACTCCCAAGGAAATGCATTAACGGTAATGCATGATTTATGTATAATTAGTATGCCATATCTTACACGTCTCCATACTGCAGGTGCTAGTTCATGTTCCAGGTCTCAAGGGACAAAAAAAGATAATAAGAGAAGGAGGTGTTGTTGTTTTTCCCAACTGAAAGTGTTGTCTTACAATGGAAAATAAAGCACAACCGGTTCTAATACTAGGTGTTTTATAGGCAGTGGCATGAGCTTCTCCCCACTGTCACACTGCTGTTCCTCAAGCTCCACCATGGGAGTTGAAAAGTGTGTTCTCTTCAGGGACAGTAATGTTGTTTTTTTCTCTCCTTATGGAACAATCTCTTAAAGATCTCTTTCCTTTCATTGTATTATTATTATGGTAATTATTTTGTATTCAATAATATCCAGTGGGGTTTAGTGTCATACAATTAAACTCATTCTTCTTCTAACCTGGGCAAGATTTGAGCACATGCATGCAGGTAAAAGGGCAGGGACAAAAAGCAATGCATCCTCGGAGTCACAGAACTTGTTGTTCTGCATCCATTAACCTTGAGAGGCATTGCATGGGGGCTTAAATCCAACTGAGATAGATACCATTTTTAAAATATGTGTTGTATTTGGATGCAGAATACACAATTCAGAAATTGGTGACATTTAACATCTGCTTAAGATGGGAAAACAGAAATTTGTTAAAAACACAATCATTTCTTCACAGCAAAATGAAAAGAGTAATTGCACTTCACCACCTTTATTCATTAATTATTTTTTTTATAAGAATTATCCAATAACCAATAAATTTCTTTAAATAAAATTAGGATTTATTTTCCTCATATTTCCCCCCCCCAAAGCTTATTTGTAATTAATATATGTATGCCTCTTTTAGAAACATACTGTGGTAAGGAAACACGGATAAGTGGTGTGTAACTCTTGATCCCTGATGGAAATTGGTACTTATCCTATAGGGGATAATGTATTTGCGATTGTGAGCAAAATAGGTCTTTAAAAAAATATTAGGTCACTTTCAAGCTTCCAGCTTTAACTGCTTGACAAGATTGAATCCAGGGGAAAGAGACCCTGAGCTGAGTGAATATAAGATGCAGAATGTATGAAATCCTTCCAGGGATGTAGCTGGCATGAATGTAGGAAGAGAAAAAAATGTCCCAAGGTTTATCTGAACTATCACACTTACATGCAATATGAAGACTGCAGAAATAATGTAGAAAAAAAAAAACATGTATACCCAGGAATAGCACAATTAACAGATATTTTTAAATTCTGAAAATTAGATTTAAGCAACTAGACCAGTTAACAGTACACTGAATTTTAATCCAAACTGCAAAATATTTGAAACCACGTGCTAGAGGTTCTTAAGCTGTCCACTGAAAGATTTAATAATTAGGCTAAGAGATTGGGAGGTTCAATTAAGGGTACATTTTCATGTGGGCTATGGCTAGGGTTAGATTCCCTGGTAAATGTATACTTCCAATTGGGTGAAGGTTGTGCTTCGACTGACAGATACACACAGCTAAAAGAAATCGCCTTGAAAACTTACCAATTAGGTGACTGAAGTCAACGTCCAGTCTTTTTCTGTACCCGAAGTCAGGGTCCATGCCACTTCGGTGTAGCACCACTTGAGAGACACATTCATCAATGACTTTGTAGTACTGGGGTCTGGAAAATTGAGCTCAGTGTTCAAGGACGTAATGAATTAGTGTGGTCCTAATGTATAACTTGCTCCTAATGGCTATACACATAGAGATAAACAAAGCATAACCATAGCAACATATTAAAAATTAAATTAGAAGTCAATTAAACATTGCAAAGATGCTATTTTGTGTTGTTGTGTTTTGTTCATTAAGAAAACTAGTTTCCAAACAGGAAAACCACTCAACAGCTGGGAAGTTAGTAGTTGACTCCTTGCCTTATACTCTCACTTTATGACTCCTGCCTTTCAAGGTTATACTCTTAAACTGAGAGACACAACTGAGCTAAACTTGGCAATCAAGAAATAATTTGTAATTATATTCTGCAATTAGGGATGATGAAACCGAGAACACAAATCAAATAAGAGTAATCAGTCTAATTAAAATCACAATAAAACACAATAAAAGAAATTCTCAAATTGCTATACTTGGAAAGTAAAATACAAACATTCAATAGCAGTTTGAATCTGTCCAGATTTTACCTTTAATTGAACCACATAGTTTGATATGACCTTTTCTAAGTTATATTATCAACTTTAATTGCAAGTGACATTTAACAAATACAATGTCAACTTAAACTCTGCTGTGTCAAATAATTATGTTCCAAACATAACCCTGAATGGCTTAAAGAGATATGCAATTTCTAAGTGGAATTTCATTTTAAAGCAAACGTATGGTGCATTTTAATGGTTGTGACCGATCTGGGGAATTGTATTCCTACATACAATATATGTTCCCTCACAGCGTTTATCACAGAGTGTAGAAACTGAAGAGGTCACAAACATTTAGGTGCAACGTTTTCAAATTACGATTAAGAAAAAGTAAAAGAAACATCCAATCAAAATACTACATAGATTAGTAATACAAAACACATCACATACAGTAAACATAAAGCTGTGTGTCTAAACTACAGGCTTTTTCTCTGCACACCGGTGCCATCTTTTCCTATTGAGTGATACAGAACAGCACCTCTCAGGGCGCAGCAGCATGGAGATATTTGGTTCCTCCCCTTCTTTAAAAGCTTAAGCCCAAATGGTGGTTTCACACACACCTCTGAATGTGTCATTAGACAGGTTACATCCCCACCAATAGCAGGTTAACAGGCATTTTGTACCCGAAGTCAGGAAGTTGGAAAAAAATTGGTTTGTTTACTTTAACACGAGTGCTGCTACTCTGAACAGTCTGCCTGTGTTGCCACTGATATGAGAGGTGGCCGTACCCATACTTTTAATTTTTATACAGACCTAAGCCACACTTTTTGGGCTCTGTAATTCACAAGGTTTGAAATACAACACACGCCATATATTTCTGAAAAAGTATTTTTTTGGAACACGAATCGCCATTTCCCCTCAGTAGTGGAAGCACGCGAACCCCAGAATTCCATTTACAAGGCCAATGACCAAAGTCGTTGATAATGGGGTTAACCACTGCTATTGTCCTGCTCTTTACTATAATTATATCAGTTCATATTATGACTTATGTCGCTGTATAGTACAACAAGGAGTGCATTTGGAAATGTCTTGTTTGTAATATAAATATTTTAATAAATACATGCTTGGAAAGGTTTGTGAAAATATAATGTCATTATGAGGAAAGATCCTATCCTGATCCTGTGCATGCAAAAGAGAGTCCAAAGTCATCACAAATGAAAATTACATGTATTTCTTTACAAAAATAATCAGCTCACAAAGCTCATTTTAAAGTTCATTATAAACAGGTGAGGCTGTTAACGAGTAATCAAGTTTAAAATGATTTAAGTTATTTAATCAGAGGACTTTAAAACATGCTCTGTGAGCTGTGCTATCCAAGCACTGATGAAAGCGTGAGCTGTGAAACACAAGAGCACCCTTTGCACTTCAAGACCTGATGATTTTTTAAACATAAATAAAGGTAATTTCTCATGGCTTTGGTCTCTCTTTTATATGCAGTGTGTGGACAGGATCCTTCCTCTCATAATGAAATAACTACCTCCACGCAGCTGCGGTACATTATCATGTTTTTTGCTTCCAACTTTGTATGAGATGGAAAATAATTGCTGCTCTCAAGTTGTACTATTTTTTAAAGAAAAATCTTTATGTTAATGTTTACATCAATAAACTCCATACAGTGTACTTTACCATACAAACTGCATGTTCTAGGTTACTTGTTTAGGAAATCTTTCATAGATGTCCACTGCAGGACTCCCGCTGTTTAAACGTAGGTCTTCATGTATAACCATGAACTGATCTGCACTTGGTTTGTTAATCAGAAAACATGTAATCACCAAGCTCTTTGCTTACGGGAAACCCCAGTTTGCTACATAATTGTGGCTGCTTCCATCCCTTTTTAATTTCACTAATGTAGTTTATCTTTGAGTGAGAGAGAAACTCATTTTCGCCATTAATACAGAACTATAAATGAGTTTGACTGTAGTGGGTCGTAACTTATGCATCAACAATTACAAATGGTAAATAATATCAAACTCTGTACTCCATTAAAACATTGAAATAAGCCTATAATTCAAAATAAGAAAAGTTCCCATTTAGTTTTGATGTGATGGGGGAGTTCTGACATTTATACTACTTTACATACATTGTATGTGTACATTATTCAAGCAGTACTAGTTTTTGCAGTACAATACTTTTTTAATTTGTCGATGTTATGCAGGTAGAGTACCTGGTTATTACATACCTCAGTTATCACATACCAATTTTATAGAATAGTTTCACTGTACCTCCAGCTGTACATGGCAGATGGTTTGTTTTTCACTGCCAAGTTGTGAAATTCCTCTTAAGAAACTTGTTAATTTCCGAATTGACCAGGTTTGATGACATTTGAAGTTTGGTGATGAGGAGCTGGATTCTATATTCTCAGATCATTCACATAAACAACAATAATAATACCAAGATATATAATGATATAAACATTTTATTTTAGGTAATATAATAGTAGAAATCGTAAAAGCGTTTTTTCATTTGCATACGAAAAAAATAAAATAAGTGTTTTCCAAATTGGCACAGGGACACATAAGCTGAAAAAACACTCTGATCAGGTTACAACTCTGCTCCTCCATTCTTTTTATGTGATTACAATCAAAATAGTTTGGATACACATAAAATGAACCCCAGTGTTTCTAAATCGCAGTATATATTTTTCTTAATATTACAAATCTCATATAGCGAAGTAAAACAGTGACGTGGCGGGCACTCTGGCAGTGGAATGCAGGGGATCAGTCTCTCCGCTCTGCCTCTACATTCCAATCTGAACACTCAGCTGTTTCAGTGCTGTTTCTCGCCAAACGCTGGATTCGCACCATTTGTCAATGTTTTGGGGTGTAGTTCACACAAAAACGTATCAACTATCCCATCCAAATGTTAGACAAGGGTCTTTACTATGAAAAATATCATAGTTATTTATATGTTTATTTTTATTAAGTTTTAAAACATATTTTTAATGACACTAGGTAAAGAAAATCCAAGATGGCGGATTTGAAAAAAAAAACAAAAAAAAAAAACATGTTTTTGGTGCATAAAAAGCCATATTTATTAGGGGTAAATTCACAATTTAGGTTTTTTGGTATTGCATATATCTAAGTTAAGGCATAATCTAACAATTTAACTGTATAACAGGTTTAAATCATTAATTTTTAAAAATCAATTGACCACCTTAATATAAGCTTCGGTATATTCCGATTGCATGCCCCGCTGTACAGTACAGACTGCTCGGAGGACATAGATTGGTAAAAAATAAAATAAAATAAACACAGGAGGACAAGATCATAAATTATAGCTGGAGGACTAATGCTGTCCCCTAATTAAGTTTGTTGGTTTTCTTCAAAAATGCCGCTTTATTTCATGATGTGGGGAAGAGGGGAGAGGAGAGTGGGGAAGAGAAAGTGGCACTGGTAGGTCTCAACAAGCTGTCTGACTATGTCACATTTGAATTAGACATAAATAAAAAGCATACAAATTGCAAAGCAGCATTTTTGAAATGCAAAATAAATAAATAAATAAATAATAATAATCAAGGAATTAATAGAAGAACCCAGGAAAAAGTCTCAAATGTTGATACACACATTAAACGGATTGTATAATTAAAACCTCTGGGTCACTTACAGAGCAATTTCGCACTACTTAAAGCTTATTTCTTTAACAAGCTAGTGCAACACTGGGAATGGATATCTCCATACATAAGACCACAGCTGGGGGCTGTGTTCATTGCAATAATTTAGTTGTGATTATTTCATACAGATCCACTTCTCCAAAGCTGGTGATGCAAAGCCATTTGATTTATAGCTTTTCCAAATAGCATTTATTTATTTGTTTTCCCCTATGGCTTGTTTTTTAAGATTACATTTAGACCACTTCCTAGGTATATTTGTATTTTCTTTGGTCTTTTGAAATAGTAATGCATATATTTATTAGTGAGCCCACAGGGAAATCAAGAGAAAACCTCAATTAGGACATTTAAACAAATCCCTTGACACACAATTCACTGTGGTCTAATTTTGTCCTCAGACTCAATGTATACTCATGCATTTCAGCTGTACTGTATACACAGCAATGCTGATAACTTTAAATACTGAAATCATTATATCAAGATGGTTAAACATTTTAACAGATTGTAAGACATAGAAGAAAAAAAAATCTGTGAATTTAGTCATTTTTGCTATTAACTATTTTATTTTAGCATTCTCCATAGTGTAGACTGAAGTGAGACTTGCAGATATATATTTTGTTTCCACAGTATAGTCTCAGAAGCAACACAATGGCTTCCAAAGCAGTTCTGTGTAATGATTTGTATGATATTTGCTAATACTGTAAATAACCTAATTTAAAATAGAACTTAATTAATCGCTCAAGTGACTCTTTTCTATTTCCTTAGGACTGTTCCTTCAGTGCTTCACAAGTAATTGGTTCAGAAGCTTTCAGCTTGACATTACATTACATTACAGTGGTTTCTAGGAAATACGTTTCAGATAAAATCCATTTGAAGTGTCAACGTTATGTAAAACTCAACAACAAACATTTTTAAAAGACTGTAAATAATTGTAATTAAATATGAAATGCTACTTTTTTAATGTTTGTATGGTTTTACTTTCATGTTAGGATGCACATTTCAGAATGGACCGAGGTTCTATTAGCAATGCTGTCGAATTCCCTGTAAACAATACCCACACTGTTTACTTTATTGAGGAGTGATATTCATACATTTGCTTCATTATGATAGATAGATAGATAGATAGACAGATAGATAGATAGATATGTGAAAATATCACACTACAGTAAGGAGATGATATTAAACCTTCTTAAACTATACAAAAATAAAAATATATATTTTTTAATATATATATATATAAACAAACAATTTGGGGCAGGGGGGTATTTTTCCTTCCATCTGTGGGTTTGCCTTGCAGAAATGACCAAGCTTTGATTGTTGCACTGAATGGCTTTGTGGCAAAGCTTACAGCTTACGACTGTCACTGATGTATACCAAATTAATACCTCAATAAGCGGTCCTATTTTCAGAACATCCCCACGGCTGTAAGGAGATAACTATAAGGAATCATTTGACCCAAAACTGTCAAGTCCCACCAGAAAGGCATAAACCCGTAAATGTGCATATGTCCGTATGCAATTTATTCAAATATATTGAAACTTTTCTAAAACGTTGATTTAATATCATCACATGATGCTTTACTGAACACAATTGCAGGTAGTAGTACATTAAAGACCAGATCCTGAAATCAATCACAAATTGCTCTGCTGTTGTTTTAATGAAAGGAAAATATGAAATTAAAGTTAATAAAGTTAACATATTTGATGTTTTCATCCTGTTAAAAATACTGCAATGTCACATGAATGTCTGATACACTATTTACAAAATAATAATAAAGTAAAACAGACAATGCTAAAAGTTAATATATCCAATTGTTGATTAAATAGTTCCTGTCAAAAATGTTTCTTTTTTTGGCCACAAAGGAGAAAACAAAGGGTCATTTCAAAAATATGTATTTATTTATTTTTATAACTATTAAAAAATATATAATTGAAACAATCTCTGATTGGTTATATTAGAAATGGCACATCTGGGTGTTTTTTCTAGTTTTTCTTTGATCAGAATTCTACCACCAACACACAAGGACATGCTGGTGTCTCATTTAATTTGACTTGAGCAGATATTGCAAATGCTGTTTTGCTTTCCTCTAGTAACTCTTGCAAATGGATAACTAACTTCCTGTGAGAATGACTTTAGACCGTCCCATTACTGAGGTAACATTTTTGTAAATGCCAATATTATGTAATGTTTTTAAGTTCAAAGCCCTGCTTGAAAAACTTCTCTCAGTTTCCGCACAAGCAAGTTCAGCTGTTTTTGCTTTACTTAAACAATACAGCATGAAACGTTCCCTGAATCTGATCAAAATGACCACTACAATATCCCCAATACAATCTATAATGATACCTAAAAAACAACAGCTAATGATTACCTGATTTACAGAGTTAAATATTGTCTGGACACAGCTTATGCATTGACTTTCCTATGTATTACATGTCAAGTCATTCCAAATATGCAATCAAGTGAATAGTAACATATTGATGTTTGCAGTTAAATAGGAAACATGTCTATGACCCAGATTCAATTAATGATCTCCACCAATTGCAGATTACAAACCCAGTACTTAATGGTAGGTTTTCATTGGGCACTGACAGAATATGTGAATAATTAGTTTCCAGTCAGTGTCATTCTAGCCCCTTCCCTGAATACACGACATAAATAATCCAATAATAGTTTAGCTTATCTGTAGTTTTTAAGGATGTGAATAGATCAATTAAAATAGCTGAAAATACTCCAGAGCCATAGGCATGTGAAGACAGACTCGAGCTGACACAGACAGGGCGATGCAGAGATTACATCTTGCCAGCTGACCAATGTAGAAAGAAAGACCTCTGTCTTAGATCAGGAAACTGTGAAAATGTATTTTTAAAGCATATCTTTAATAACAACATATATTTTTAATGAGCATTTGTAGTAATCTTTTTCAATGTCAGAGAGGCCTCGCATCTCGGGCCGACTCAGACAGGAATGCTGATAAAGAATTTGCTGTACTAGCTGGTTAATGTATTTTCTATTTCTCTGCTTCTCCAACAAGCTGGGGAATACATTATTCATAACTCAGAGGAGCAGAGGAACTTGTCTATAGTAAACTTTTTTCCTTCTTCTTGTAGTCTCACTTTTTTAAATATGTTATATAGACGAAAGGACTGACGCAGCAGCAAATTGATCACTGTCATGGCAGGAGAAGAAATTGCACTATTCTGCCACTTTGGTTTTACACACTGCTCTTGGGTAGAACTGTGTTAGGGCTGGAATAAGGAACATGGCTAGCCTTTGTAATAGTTTTTTTTTTTTTTTTTTTTGTTGGTTGTAAATAATATTTCATGTCAGACCCCAAATTAATTCAGAACTCCAAACGCTGAAGAGATGCTATGCTTCACACCAACCACTGTCCCTACCTGCAAACTGCAGATTGAATTCAGCACTTTCTTCTTCAAACTTCTATGGACTTGCACTACAACATGTCCTAAGGGTACTATTAAACAACCTGTTTATAATATAATTAAATTAGTATAGTGCAGTGTGGCAACTATTTCAAAAGATTTTCTTGGGCTAGTTAAAAAAAATGATTAAAATGTCACTTTCCACCAGCATCTTTAGTGCATGTTAACTACAAAAAAACATTAACACCCAAAATTAATTATTCTTTTCAAATATTAATAACCTGGAACAGAAACATTACTGCAAAACTGAAGAAAAAAGACTGCCAGACAAATTACAAAGGCAGGAACAAACACCAAAGCCCCACCCTCCGTCCGAGGCTGCGCAACCAGTTAATGTGCTGGAACCAAAGATGTGATTCTGCAAATGATAAGGATATAAGACAATCAGAAACTTATTAAAGGGCTGCTCTTACCTGATGTAATAGTCATTCCTGATAAGAAGAAGATGCTGCAGCACTGAGAGGAAATAGTTCTCTGACCCTGTGTCTTTCACCATGTTTGACAGCAAATGGTAGACTTCATTCATATCGGTGCAGAGCAGGTTAAGGAAGAAATTGTGTTTCTTGTGTTTTTCTTTTATCAAACAAACAAACAATGGGGGGGAAAGTAAATTGCATGAAGTACATACATCTCATTTTGTTATCAACTGCTAACATGTACCTGTAATCTCAAATTTGAAAGGCACCATCAAGCAAACATACAAGCCCCCCAAAAAAGACCAGAGCAAATCCCGTTAATCTTGTCAACAAACCACAACGCAAGGTGAATCTATTCTCACTGTTGGCAGTAAATACAAATGCATATGTTCTTAATCTTGTCAACAGAAAATGGTTGCAAACCCTATGACTTGTTCCTGTCAATCAGGTGCTACTGATATTATAGGCAACATATTTAATTGAGGAAGAAAGGAAGAAAGAAAGAAAGAAAATGTAAATAAATAATTATTCCTGACATGATCATGGCAGATATTTAGGATTTGGATATCATTACATTATTGTTTCTTGCACAAAGATGATGTTTGTCGAAGATGATGAATATAAAGTTGACATTGATGAATGAAAATATAAAACAAACTAAATTATTAAAGACTTTTATATCAATGTATGCAGGTACAAGAAATTAATCAATTTTCAGACAAAATTATATTTTCTGAGAAGCTTAAGTTATGCAAAATATTGACACATTGTTGCAGATCTTACTGTCAGTTTTTCTGTTTTTGTTTTTCTCTCCAATATAGTATTTGTCTGATACTGTACATGTATCAGACAAATAGAGGCCTGGCCAATGAAAGGGTCACTAAGATGACACCACACACCCATTTAACTAATGGTAGTCGTCAGCCATCTGAGAGTACGGACAAAGCCTGCATTTAAACCAGCAGCCTCAAGACATTAGGAATCTATGCTGTATTTGTATTTTGTAAGAACTTATTAGATGAATCACACAAGAGCCTCCTCCTCCCAAGTATTTTCTCTTGTTATTTGATCAATTACCACCTTATGAACCTTGACCAAGGAAACAAGATTGAGAGCTTCTCTTCCAAATCCCTTAAAGGCTGCTCTGGGAACTTTGCTCCGTTGACCTTCTGGCACTGTGACATGATTACATTAGGGTTTTGCATTATGTGTTTAATTGTTATTTAGCAATACTTACAATACAGTTTAAACTAACTTTAAGGCTGTGATTTAGTAATCCTTCTGTATTTCAGCTTTTTTTTTACTTCGATCAATTATTCAGACAGGTCCCTTCATGCATAACCAAAAGTTGTAATGATTTTTAACTGCTGTTTTCCCATTAGGGATCTCGTGTCTTAAGAAGAGTAAACACGGAGTGAAAAAAAATTGGTAATAAATAAGGTCCCTCAAGTCTACCTGTCAGACTAAGCCTTTAATGGATCTTGAAATTAATCAAATGAAAACTCCATAGGTTTGAATATTTAAACCCAAAATCATGAAAAATGTATTAGTCAATTGAAAATATTGCTAAAATCCAGTCTTCAGATTTTGCTGTCACTTGTCCTTAAAACAGAAATGATATGTTCTTAAACTCACAAGCCATATTGATTATATGTCAGACAAAACTCCCATGGGGACAAAGGCAATGCTTTTGATGTCTAAAATAGATGTTGTATCAGATAGAAATAACATTCTTTGCTTATTTTAAGCTGTTTTATTTTAACCAATAATGTCCTAAGAGTTGCACTGAAAGTGGAATTGCCAGACAGTTCAATAAATGGTCAGAACTACCATCACAGCAAAATATTTACTAAATAAGCAACAATTGTGTGTGTATGTGTGTGTATATATATATATATATATATATATATATATATATATATATATATATATATATATATATAGTATGTACTACAGTGCTTTTATCCGTACTAACCTTTAAACAATAGACATATTGTATAAAACAAGTGCACTTAAGTAACCTGAAGATTATATGCATAATATACATTCTTATATTGTTATTTCTGTTATAAAAAATAATATCCCAAATAAATCCATCTTAAAAACTGTGCACATAAACAACAAACGTAGAGAAAAAATGTGCTGCTTAAGCAGACTTTGATGAAAAATTGATTGCCATCATAATATTTAGTGTGTGTTTTGACAATCTCTGATGAAAGATTTACAAGGTGACAGCAGGGTGATACATTACTAAAGTTCCATTGCTTTCACGGTTCGCTGGTTTGCATTAATTTTCATTTGTTTCTGGTCATCCTGCAGTAAATAAAGAGACTTAAAGCAGTATCCTTTTTAGTCCAATAACCCCATAAAAAAATATATAATTTCACCTTCTTTCTATAACAGATCAAATAAATAAAAGATCCAAAAGTAATGACTCCGGCTGTCGTGCGGCATCAGCAGCTGTCTACTGTAATTTATTTCTGTATTTAAACCAAGATGGAGGTTTTGACAGAATCACAAAGCCTCGCCTTTAACTCTCACTTACGTTTCCATTTTGATTCTATTTAACTTTGGAGTTTTGTTTCTTTCTCCTTCAGCTTGCTTGTTTTTAACTTAAACTATGCCATGTGGTGTTATCTTCTAAATATTGCAGTTCTGTAACTGTGGATCTGTTTAAGGGAAAGGATGTTATGCCTATAACAATCAGAGAACAAAGGAGCTACTGTAAGCATTTCATATTTTATGAATACTTAATATAAAGGACCGAAGTACTAAAACAGTACAGATTAGGGGGGAAATTACCTTATTGGTCTTGTACTACTAAACTAAATTAGCAAGACTTTTCAAAAGCCCAAGGGGCGGGGTGGTGAGAGAAAGAGCATGTAATCTTCTTGTTATAATGAGAGGGGGATTTTACATTTAGAAAGATACATAAAGAACATAGAAAGACAGATAGATTGCTAGATGGATGGAATGGTAGTTATATTACATGAGAGTCATTAATTCTTTTTAGCAATATTTAAATCTATATTTAGAATATGTGCATTGCATCAAAATTGCGATTTTTGCCTGATATTTCATCATAACCATCCACACACATATATGAGAACCACCCTAATACATTGGATCTAATGAAATAATTAACTCTGATCTGACTCTCTGAGCCTATTATTAGAATTAAATCCTCTTTAATACCTGCATGGACATTTGACTATCTCCCATTAACTTCCATCACCTGCATTATTAAAGGATTTCCTCTGTATCACATTCTGCATGTAAGTCAAAAAAGAAATTGCATTACAACCAGACCAGAGTGTGTTGGATTGATGAATGCAATGACTGCTTTTAACATATTAGCCACTGTAGACATAATTCAATAGAGAACAGTATAGGCATATAAACAAATAAGTTAAGTAATGAATAAAGAAGCAAGCAATAGGAAATATAGTGAACAGTCTTATAAAGTATGTCATTTGCAAGTTAGATCAAACACATCAAATCTACAATCATGACTATAGTATTAACGGAAATAAAAATATAAACAAAAACTGCTATTTTATCTGTTTTATCAAATTCCAATTCTTCAGGATGAAGCGATTCATTCTGAGAAGCTGGAGAAAGTTTGGCATTGTACAAAATAATTAAAAAATATCTGATGTACAGTTCAAACTGAAGATGCTTCTTTAAGTCCTCAAAATGTACTTTAGAACCTTGATCAGTTTCAATTGCTTTTCAGATAAAACCTGACAGGGGTCTGGGTACCCTTGTGCTGGACATGTCTAGGCAAGGGATGAAAATGAAAAGAGGATTGCAATTGAGGCATACAGGCAAAATCCACTCGTCACTCATTCTACTAAGTGATACTAATGAAGAAGAAAAAGAAAAAAAAAATCAGAGCAGAGATGAGTTAGACCCAACAACAGATTCTGGCAGTTTACAACTAAAATTCTCAAGTTCATGGGAATGAATAAACATGAGGAAAGGTAATGAAAGCAGAATAGCATCGTGGCTGGGTACGAGAGGCAGGGGTAAAGTTAGGGTCAATCAATGTCATGGATCCGCACATCCTATTAATATTCATCAACAGGGAAGAGTTGTCTCACAAGAGCCAAGGTCTGGGCAGGGTTGAGAGAATTGTACTCTCAATATGTTAATATTCATGAAGAGGCTCCTCGTAGTCTTTAAAGCAGGCAGACGAGACGGTGCAAAACAAAAGCAGGAAATATGTATTCCTGAGAAGACCATGTGAGGAAAGACAGGGCATTTACAACAGGTACTAATCAATAACAATCCTTCCTGGAAGCACACAGCTACAATGTCATTTGAGAATCTGCTCAAGCAAATCAGAGGCACATCAAGATTTGTTTTTCCAGTGCATCAAGTGTCATTCAGTAAGCTAGCTGATATAACATAGGTCCTCACTTGGTGACACTAGTCTTGCGAGAAATTGGTTAGGCATGTTAAAATATGAACAAGGACACTGCAGGATCTAATACAAATGAGGCATTGATAGAATTTGTTGTTGTTGTTGTTTGTTTTCTCTCCGTAATAGTGTTGGATACTCTTCATATTCAAAGCAGTATTCTATATATATATATATATATATATATATATATGTGTGTGTGTTTATAACACGATTGATATTGGAGTATTATAGGAAGGGAATTAAATACATTGTCAGTATTAATGTAAAATCTTCAAAAAAAATTCCAATAAGGGTAAACTTGTTTGTACAACTAAGTTAAGAAACAGGAACCGCACACACAAAGGTATTCAATAAACTAGACCTGTTGAAGATGGAAAGGTACGAGGGTTGGAGCAAGTCTGATATACTGAAAAAAAATACAGAAAAAAGTAAGTTGCATCGATCTTACTGACCGATACAATTTTGGATAATAAATAAGTTTCAAAATAATAAAAAAGCACCTAAGCTTTCAACACTGGATTATATTAGCATTCAATTTCCAGATGTGGGCTACCAGAGTCTTTCTTAATGAGGGAAAGGTATTGAGTAACAGACCAAGACTTTTTTGTTAACCAGCATTATCTGGTCACAAATATGTCAACAATCACTTCTTAATGTTTTAAATGTAAAAGAAAAATAAAGAAATCCATAAATAAATAAATGTAATAAAATAAATAAATCCATAAAAGTGAATAAATATGTTTTAAAGAAAATACTTCAGTTCTCTTGTTCCGGGGTGATTATAATCTTCTAGATATTTAGCACTTTAATGAGCTGAAGCAATGAAAGTAAGCAGAAAAAGGCAGCTAGAAGAGAAGGTTTTTGTTAGTTGAAAACCTGATGAGAGATGGGAATCTAATCACTCTCTAGGTACACAAATCCCCATTTAATGAGCCTGGGGTCCCAGGTTTAGGTCTGTAACTAGGTGATACCAATATAATACAATCATTATGAGCAATTCTATTACTGGTAAATTAAACAAGGGCTTTGCAATGTTGAACAAAGGATATTCCATTTCAGCTCGGATGTCATCAAGACGGTGGGATAATTCAATTAAATCCTCATCCTTGTTTTCATTGAACACCTTCAACTGGATATCGAGCTCCTCTGTCTCTTTGAGCTCCTAAGGTTTTTGGAAAAAGGTAAAATACATTTAGGTGTCATTATGCCATTATTAAAATAATAAAAAAAAACATTCAACATTTTTATTCATTTCATCATTGTGAAATTAAAGTGCTTTCGTATGTATCTTTAGAAAATCTATACTGGAAGAGACTAGAGATTTCTTTTAAGGGATCATGCATAAATGTATACTAATATACTAAATGTATGTTCTGTTTTTTAATAAGCTACTGTATGTAGTTTACAAGTATTGCCATTATAATTTTCATCAACTTGTTTGTGTTATTCAAAATAGAGCAAGGGGCCTGTGCTTAAAAATTCCATTGAACAGGATTATTTATAGCAAATTGGGATTAAGAGAAAGGGGCTGTGGTGAATATTCAATCAAAAGATGCCTGGTGTGTTGGGGTGGCATTGTTGTATCATTGGACAGTGTATTGTTTAGGTAACGTGTTGGTTATTTTCATATCTTAACAAGAAAATAATTATGATAAATAATTTGTATAACATAAATTAAAAAGTATAATTTACTATAGATTATATACTAAAAAGATGATGGTTCATTCAATCAAATTACATTTCTTTATACCAGATATTTTCCGCACTTTATTTTGGGAGAAATTAATCTCACTAAAATTACTTCCCTTGGTGTGTCAGGAGATTCCAGGAAAGAAAAAAGATTTGAATTTGGATAAAATATGCAAACATCTCTTTAATCAGTGTAAAGAATAATATAATACTTGGACCCTGCTCCACCTCCACGTATGTACAAGTATAAGAATGCAAACGTTACAATTTTAATATTAATCATTTTAAATTAAATATACATTCTGTACAAATCAAAATGTAACCACATTTCTCAAGATATCAATCACTGCTTCGCACTAAAGGCACACCATCTGTCTTATAAAATGTCAGTTAAGAGTCAAATACTGCACCAAATGCAAATGAAAAGAGGATGGTGCAATTCGTGGGGTTTTGAAGCTGAGCAAAGATTAAATTAGTCTTAGTCTCTGCTCTCATATTTTTGCTTAGGTTTTTCATGTATGTATGTATGTATGTATGTATGTATGCATGTATTTAATTATGCTGCCATCTTAGGAAAAAATATTGCAAGTTATTATTCACTATGTGGTATTGAAAGACAAATGAAACCAGAAATTAAAATTAAGTTGATAAAAAAACACTGCAACAAAGTCTAAAGAAAATATATTATATCCAAGTAAAACAACAAAAAGGAATACAAAAACATACATATTATAAGCACAAGAAGAAGACAACTTTTCTTTTATATTCCTATTTTTTTTCATTTATAATGATGCGCGTGTGTATTTCTGTTGTTTGAAGTTATTTTCTGAGAATTGTGATTACTGGTGCATGTCTCATGTTTCAGCTTAATGGTCTACACAGGCCTGAGTTTAAGAATATATACATAAAATGTATTTAGAATCAACTGTAAAACAAAACAGTCTATTAGACTCTTCACAGTGCTGCATACACACCACAGTGTGATTATGTATCATCACTTTGCATACCCTTTATGTAGAACATAAAAACTATAATTTTGTCTGTTTTTTTCCCTTAGGACTTTTGTTTGAACAGCAATACAAATAAATACTGAAAAACTGAGAATCATAAACTTACTGGTAGGATTTTCTTAAGCCCACATCTCAGGAATTCGTTTCGGAGGTGTATCCTGAAGTCCAGGTCATCAGGAGATGTGACCAAGGCATTAATCAACTGCATGCAAGCCACCTGGGAATTGACCACAGATTTGGGAAAATAATTAATAGCAACAAATACAAATATTTACTTTTTGCTGCTTTTGGTCTCATTGCATTAGGTTCAATATTTCCTCAACCCAACACTTGTCTTAATAACCCTAGTATACATAATTACCTACTTGTTTGCATTGTATGTAGTTTATGCATCACTTTTCACATTTGGAATCCAGGTTTTACATCCATATGTTAAACAAAATAATGACATACACATACACACTAGAAGACTTGAAATGTATAGTAAATTGAGTCTCACAGCCTCCTATCTCCAAGCAGGCCCAAACCTGTTTGACTAAAACATGCATTACAGAAGTGGATCACAGACAAGTTGATGGTACAACCAAACATAGCCTACTGGCTACACAGAAAAAGGGAGAAAATATGTCTGAGTAGTTGATTGAACAGCTGTGCATTTTAAATTGATTTATCTGAAGGATGGGAATGCCAAGAAACGACATGAAAAGATGCTGATGTGCATTAACTGGCTATAAGGTGGCTCCAGGGATTGTTGTGGGATGAGGAAGGACGTTAATTGCAAGGAGAAATGTTATCCAGATAGCAGATCGATTGGAGCTGAAGGATTCCTTGATTGACACCTGAAAAGTAGCAATTATTAATCTTTTCTGCTGGATTTCTATGTGCTAGTATGTTTTATTAAGAGGCCATAGGGGATTCTGTCACCCTTATTTTTATGAATAGCCTCTAGCGTGTGTTTTTCCTTGAGCAACTCTGATGTTTCACATTAAAGTGAATCCTGATAAATGCCCAGCAACTACGTTAGGAAATGGTGCATGGTTGAGTGGGTCCTTGTAATGTTACAACAGTGGCATGATGAAGTAAACCCAAAGTGCTAGACGTAAGGTCAAGAGATTTACAGGAGCCAATACGTGCCATGTAGCAGGCCAGATTTGTTATTTATTTTATTTTATTTCCAGCAGAAACTCAGGTTAAATGGCTTGTATTAATGCAACTGAACAACTGGTATCTATGGGACACAGAGTTAATGGATTTTGCTGAGGAGGAAGCACCAAGATAGTTGAGACAAAAGGAAGCTTAAGAAAAGAGCGATGTTGAAAAACATAATACAAAACACTGACATCCACCTGTGAAGGCATCTTCAGTGGATAAGGAGGAAGAACCCTTCAATGTTAACCGCGTTTTACCAAGAAGAGGGGTTTTGAAAAAGGGGTTATGAAACAGAAGCCCCATTTTTATTAATTTATTAATAAAACATCTCTCTCTCTTCAAGAGGTAGTAGCACCTTTTTCTTCATTAAGATTTACATTACATTATTTAATAGACATACCTAGTCATTATTTTATTTTTTAATAATTTATTTAAAGATTTTAGATTGCTTTCCTGGCAAGCCGTATACTTATCTAGCTAAATGTAAAGCCTTAGGAGTTTTCTACCAGATAAATTAAAAAGACACTGCTGGGACAGTTTAAAGTTCTGATGGTAACTTCTCTATCATGGAGTAAACCTTAAACCACAGCAAAAATACATTTTAATCACATTAACAGTCGACTTCCACAGCCATATGCAGGTTGAAAGAGTTTAATTTCTTTGAACCCTGTGTTAGGAAGGTACTTTAATTTACTTCACAATTAGCAGAATTGCCTTTCATTACCTGCCGGTTTAAATTAAGAAAATGTAGAAGAAAATGGCAATCAAAAGGATTACACTCGAACTGTAAGATCTGGGGCAGCTTCTGCCAAAGGACTGAATGATTCGTCTCCTACTTAATAAATAACTTAATGAAAATCTTTGTTCTCTTTAAAAAGAGAAAAGAAAAACTATTGAATTTGTAATTAAATGTTTTGTTCGGTCTGTCTTAGGAGTGCATGTCGTAATGAAAGACATTTCAGCAAAGGGAGCATCAGAAGCAATGCAGAGTCGCTTATAAACTGCAGAGATAAAGAGAAATATGGGGTGATGCTGCTGGGAGGGAGGGGGCAGCCATTTTCTGAAAGGACTGGTGGCTGAGATCGGTTTGGGCTGCCAGAAAGATTGAAAAAAATATATACATAATGTAATTAACCAAAAATAAAGTCAAGGCCTCAAGTGCTCTTCTTTAATTCCAGATTTGAAAAGCTAGGTACGTTGGAAGAAGCCTTCGGTCTCCTGACATTTTAAGCACATACAATATTAAGAATAGCAGCGTGTGATGGAGAACTGCTTCACTGGCTCACTTCAAAATCATTGCACCATTCAGAGAAATATGGTCAAATACAGTGAAGACCAAGAGAATAAGGACTTCTCAATTCCCTGCAATACACAGATTATTGACCATCTAGAGTCCAACTGTCTGTCCCTTGTCATTAGCTTTCCACTGTAGACTGTTCATGGGTTAAGTAACATTCTTGGCAGAGAAGACAAAAAGGGGAGGGGCTTAAATATCTCAGCTTTCTGAGGTAGACCTGTAGAAGTGAATGACAGTGCAATCAATTTCCTTTGCCCTCCAAATTACACATAACATCAAACTAAAGAAAGACTGGCTGACAGATATGGTCAGGAACTTATCTGTAACATGTAAAGACATTGTATAATACATACAGTATGTACTCTAACTTTCAATTTCATCCAGACATGAAAGGTGCATGTGGACAAATAATGTATACTGTAGCTTTTTGAACTATGTGAATGTAGCCCAACATTTTATATGACAAAAACATGAAATGTTTATTGTATGTTATTTTGTTTAAGTTTACTGTGTGTTTATTTTATATTTTATCAACTGAAAAAACATTTTATTTACTTATGATTTAAATATAAAGTGATTTATAATAGCCAAGAGATGGAACGAGTAAGACGGACAGAAATACAACATTTCGGAGTCAGAGAGCTTCTCAACTAACCTGCAATTGTGCAGCTTCGTGATTTTCCAGCCCCTCCACGATGGCTGCAAATCGTTCCTTGTTATTCCTCTCAGCTGCAATAGTCATCGCTTCCAGGATCTTTTCAAGCCTGCACGAAAAGACACAAGAGACACAATGAAAGGTAAAGAAATATAAGCAAGTGAAATGGTCACTCACATGCTTGTACACGTACACATACATGTATCCTATATAGATGTATATATAGACACACAAAAAATGAACAAAAATCTTGTTCTTTTCCAGGCCCTTCACAATTTTATATTTCCTGGTTTATTTCTCTTCATGTTCTATCAAACGTGCTACTTAGTAGGTCTGCTGTTTCAAGCTTCAGAATTAAATGATATAATCCATTGCAAAACTATTCATAATAAGCTCAATTCACAATAGATGGATTGAGGTCATTTCTATCTGAGTACAGCCCAGCAGCACCATTGTGAGTGTCAAAATCCTATTGTTGAGAAAGCAAATTAGACAGCTTACAGGATGTTACATAGGCTTTTGCTGTTGATAAAACTAAGACATAAAACGTACTGAGAATCCACTGGAACAGAAACATGGCGGTTTATTACACAGCTCTGAAAAGTGTCGATCGTCAGTAATAAAATACAATATAATGAATAATAATTGATGTAAGAGCTTCATATTTTCATTATAGTATCAGGTCTGATTAAATCTCATTCTCATCAGGTGAGGAAGCCATCCGCTAGCAAGCCTCCTTTATCTCGTGAACACAGGTAACACAAAGGCAGACTGCTACACCGGGCATTAATTTGTCTTTATGTTATATTCATTTTTTCATCAGTAGTATAATGAATAATTGTCTCCACCAACAGGTGATGAGACCTCACAGCTGTGATCTTACCTGCTTGAAAGATATTTGGTCAGGGAAGAATTTAATAGCAGAGATCTGAAAAGTTTATGTAGCTTGTTTTTTCCTCCAGCCCCCCACAGATAAGAAAAAACAAGCCTGTTCAACTGCACTTTGTTACTACCACACTGGATTGATGTGTATGGACTTCATATCTATCCAAATAATTTCAGATAGCATTTTCTTTGTATTAAAATGTGCAGTACATGTACCACATTCCCTTGAACTCCCTTCACACTTGCTTCTACCAAGCAGGAGATGTTTCAAAATAATTAAATAAATGAGTAAAGGTGTTCAATAATTAGGGTGATTAAGAGATCCGAGATCAGGGCACAGGGACTTTCTTTCATGTGAGGGAAATCTGTTCTTCAAAAAGCAACACCTGCTTGACTTCTCATCTGCCCATTTGATGTTGTCACTTACAATAGTATCAAAACATTTCCAATGCCGTTACATCTTTTCTAAGCGGATTGGGGTACAAATTGAAGCGTCAGCTTTCCTGGCGCCACCGTTGCTGAAATGTGTATAATACTGCTGTAGTTGCTATGATCACACTAAGAACATTAAAAACAATGTATTAATGGGAATGCATAATTTAAGTTCATTGAACACATTAAATATTAACTGTGAAACAGAAATAGAAGCATCCTGTCCATAAAGAAGTAATCAGCAATGAAGAAATGTTAATCTGCTGTAGTTCACATAGTACAGTATTCAACTTTCCTTGTCTACTTAATCTTAATCTACTATGGGCAGGATTAGAGATTCTTGGTTGAGAAAAAAAAATAACTGAAAGACTTTTATACATTTCAGTGATGACTTGCTTTTGTAGCATTGATTTCTATAACATTTGACATACTGCTGTTTTGTCTGAAACACTTGTACAATGTACAATCTGACAGAATAGCTGCATGTTCACATGTAACAACACTGTGTAATACATTAAATATCCCTTAAAGCTAAATTGTAACCTGTCTCAACTGAAGATGTAGGCAATAAGCATATATCCATTTCTAAGTTTAGTCCTCAATGCAAAACAAATGCTTACTGTTTGAAAAAGACTTACGGACACTATGTTGGGTTTTTCTAGCTTGAGTCATCCTCAGCTTGAAAAACAAGACCATGTTATTGATCATTTAGTACATTTCTGAATCCTATAGTATAGTACCTACAAGCAAGATAAACTGTTGGTATACAATGGCATAAACAGATTTTTGTTTTCTTGTTTCTGGCATTCAGTACCATGAAAAAATTAATTATCCAAAATCATACTCTTAAAGTGATACCTTTCATGGCTTTGGATCATATAAGTTATTAATTTGTATTAACTGGATGGCAGAAAAAATATTACTGTTAACTTACGTGTTTTCCTCTCCAACAATACAGACAGCAGAGAGAATTTTGACGATTTCTGTCATCATGCTGGTTTGTTTCGGGTCAATAGCCCTGGCCAAAAGTAAGAGGCTCCGTTCATCTCCCAGGATCCTTTGCAAGCCATACTAAATATATTGATATATATGAAGAATTAGTCAAATAACAACATTAAGGTGATTGACTGTGAAATGTCTCTGGATATTTAGAAATTCTACATATTACCATACAAAGCATTCTAGTCATCTTTGGACAGTTAGCATTGAAGTAGCAGGGTGGGACATTGAGTGAAGAGAAGGGGGGGGGGGGGGGCGTAAAATGAAAACAACAAACAAAACAACAACAAACAAAAAAACTTCTGATGCCTCCCAGAGGACATTTCATTTGCTTACAAAAGCCCCAGTGTTGTGTGAATGTTTTGAAATAAGACAAGACAGAGTCATATCCAAGTATATGCAGTATGGTTTTGCTTTTTGTTAATCATTTTATCTTTAACTTAAAGGAATAAGAAATGTATGTGTGTCAATCTTGCATATATTGTTGGAAAATAACACAAAACATCGTTGCTGACATTACCATCACAGCTACGTCCCAAATAAGAAAATATTTACAGAGAAACATCTCAAACATGGCATTCTGGTTTAAAAAATTAAACATTTATATAGCTCTATCCATTTATTTATTGTAAGTTTAATAGATAAACTACAATAAAGTATAGAGGTACTTTAAAACAGTTCAGCCCAGGAGAAAGTATGCTCGACAGTATTGCTCCCATACTAAAAGGATAGAATTAGCTGTGATTCTGGTAAAAGAGAAACAGAGAAAGTGGAAGAAAATGAAGATTGTGATGAATTAATCCAATTCAGGACAGGTCTTTAGGGACAAAGAAACATTTTATTGTACCTTTAATCCCTTATGCTCTTAGGATGACCTAGTCGAGTTTTGGGATTTTGCAACAGAAAGCAATTTCTGGTCAATAGCAACTTAATGCTTGAAAGAAACAGGGGACATAGTTCTATTTAGGAAATCTGGTGAAAAATGATAGCAAGGGTTCCAAAGGCAAAAAAAAAAAAAAAAAGCAAAAAAGCAATGAGTTATAGTGTCTGCAGAGCCAGAATGGTACCAGTTTAATTTTACACAGTAACTCAGTAATGTGTGCCTTCGGGCGACAATGTCACACATCGCCAGGCTGTGATGGCTTATCCTAGAACGCACACCGCATGGCCTGGTTTTCAGGTACCCTGAAGGGGAGTGACACACACCTACAAACTTTTGGTTCCAGTTTGCCCTGAATGTTCCTTGAATTTTCAGTGACCGGCCTGTTCCGGCTGGCGCACAATCAACTGCTGTTTGATCAATTTGTATCCAGCAGTGGTAGGCACTCCTCTAATCCATACAGGAGGAGTGTGATGTCACGGTTTACAGTGACAGAAAGTGACCTATGATCAGACTGCGTGTGAGTCTGAATTTGTGGTCCGGTCCAAGTATAAACACTTTTCAGCAGTTAAGGTATTTAGAAGTGTAAGGTTTATCTTAAGAGTCAGTTTAGAAAGCTCTTGTCAGCTTAAAACAGCTTAAATGGAGTAGCAGAGATTTGAAAAGAGATGATAATGCATTTGGGCAAAGCTGAATTTATATGTTGAATTATGGGGGTGTATTTTATGACATGATGGTCAAAAAAGTCTGACAGATGTGCCAGTTCTTGCCCTGTACACATACCTTGTTGTTCATGAATGCCTTGAGACACTGGATAAGTTTGTGCTGATTCTTTTTATCAATTGGTTCTTGCCTGAAGAGAGAGAGAGAGAGAGAGAGAGAGAGAGAGAGAGAGAGAGAGAGAGAGAGAGAGAGAGAGAGAGAGAGAGAACACATTTAACAATGCAGCCTATTTTTGAAAAATAAATCACTGTTTCAATGTGTTTGAAAATACATTTGTTCCTTACTGCTTTTTGTCCAGAAGCTTCTCAAGGACATCCAGTAGCTGTCCCAGGCCTTCATGTCCAAAGTTATTAACCCAACTAGAGAAAAAACAAGTCCAATGTTAGCCTGTGGTTAATGTTTTAAAAAAAACTATTTTTTGTTGCCACATGGAAAATAACTCACATTACCTTTCATTGTCTCAACAAGTCTCTCTCTTTTTCTAGTTTTGTTGTAATTTAAACAAGCAACCTAAAGGGAGTTACTAGTCTTTCGCTCTTAAGCCACCCATAATGAGTTAGAGCAGGTTTCAGTTTCCCCACAGAGAATGAGATTGACTAATGGCTTTATTTTCAAAATATATGGATTAAAAAAAAAAAAGAAAGATTAAAGGTTTTTATTTGCTTTAAGTTGTCAATAGTAATCTCAAAACAAATGTATGATCATAAAGGTATGATATGATAGGCTGCAGACAATTACTATGATGCAACTGAGTATTATATCTATTTTAAGATTCCTTACACTCTTCAGCGGTTCTATTTGGAACCTTTGGGTTCTTCATGAGTTAAAGGGTTCGTTTAAGAACCGTGAGGTCCGTCTTAAACACAAGGGATCATTTAAGAAACCTTTTTCAACATGATCATGGTTGATTTAAAATATGTTTAAGGTTCTTTAAGGATCCTTGTTTGCAAAGAACCTTGGTAAAGGGTTCTAATAAGAACCTTTAAGGGTTCCTCCACAGTATCAACCCTGGGAGCCCTAAAAGGTTCTTATTGGAACCTTTACTTCTTAGAGTGCAATTACAGCTTAGCCATTGTATATTTTTGAATTGTGTGTGCTACGCAGATCCTAAACAGTATGGGTTTTATCCAAAATAAGGAAGTGTAATATATATATATATATATATATATATATATATATATATATATATATATATATATATATATATATATATATATATATTTATTTAATTTTATTTTTTTTCTTTGGAAGAAATTCCATAATTATCAAGTAAATTATAATGAGGAGCATGTTAAAAGGGCATCCCATACTACTTTGCAATTGCCTAGTCCTTAATTATGGAATCCTACAATCAAAGACATTGTGAATCTGTCGCTGGCACCATTTCAAAATTCACCATGTAAAACAGAGTAATCATATTTTATAAATGTTATTAAATCGTAACATAATGGATTACTGCAGAATGCTAGTTGTTTTTAAGATCAAATAATGGATCTTTTTTGCTCTATTTTGTCAATTCTTAACTGTTCAGAAATGTCCATGAAACACAGCGTGGAAGCTACCAATTTTCTTGGTGTATTATTGCTAAGTCAGGCCTAATACTCTAGAAATAAAAACACTCAAATGAATGCACTATTTTTTGTCTGGATTTATCACCTTCGCCTGTAGCCATAGCAAATGTCTCACTTTCTTTCGGTTTCAATCCCTGTCAATCAGGAGTCAAAAGTTTATTTCTAATTAGAAATTATATCGGTTTCACATCCTTCAGGAGAGAAAAAAAGACTCAGTGATGCAAGGCCTAGAAATGTCAATAGGAATTATAAAGACAAGCAATGAGAACATTGTCAAGTGCTGGAAGGGTAACATCTGACACCCTGCCATTCTCCAGACAGGAGTGCAGGAATATCAGCTGCAGTGTCCAGCTGGATTGAGGACAGCCTCACTACTAAAAGACACTCAGTAGGAAACCAAAGAATCGAGATGGTAAGACTGTTCACGTGTCTAGTTTCACCAAAATCAACTCCATGGTCTGTTATGCTTTCAACTAGTTTATATCACTCATGTGTGGATAGGGGGCTAGCTTAATTATAGCACACTGAATGATAAAATAAAGAATACATTGAATGGGGAAAACAACAGGTATGTTTACGCCCTAAGACAAATAAAGCAGTAAAGAGGAAATTGAAATTGCTCAATAAAGTCATGTGGGATTGCCATTCATAAAAGACATTTTACAGTAGTCTTGTTTTCAATATTTCATGATGGATCTCTAAAGTCAGGTTTTATTAATTGTTCATGTATTGTACCGTACTTGGCAAGACTATGCAGTAATATGAGCCACTACAAGCCCAGAATGCCGCTTAGTTATTTCTAACCTAACACATAACAAAAACACACTGGCGGTGACATATGCTTCATTCAAAATGTAATCATATCTTATGAAGAATCCTATATCTTAATTATTCATGGCTGTGATCTGGAAACTCCCACCCTGATGCCCTACAGCCTGTCCAACAGCAAAGTGCTTAACAAATGCAAGACAGATAACCCAGTAATCAATATGGAATTGCAAACGATAATTGGCTATAAACCACACTGTATCATGAGACTGCAAATGATCCACTGCAGACAAGCAAATCCTCTATTCTGTTTTTTGATAATCAGGATGCTGGAGCTGTCCGTGATTACATCCAGATTATGTTATTAACATTAGTTATTTGAAGCCCAGCACTGTCAATAAAACAAAATACATGGAACAATTTGTTGCATTATAAAACATAACTCAATGATTTATTTTCCCATTTGACGATGATTTTACTCAATAACAGAATGTATATTAAAGTCATTTGTATTGACAATCAGTGTCACAAACAACCTTCTATTAGGCATGATGTGAATTTGCCCACAGCAATGTGTGGTAGTAAAAAAAGGTATCTTCAAATCTGCTTTTAGATTTACAGTGAATTACACACACTGCCAGGCCGTACACACCATTATTCAAAATTCATTACCAGGCAGCCAAACCCAATTTGAAACTTATTACAATTTGCTCTACAGTATATTATGACCTGCTTTGTTAATAAAACAAAACAATATAATGTAGGAAATCTGTCTGTTTACTAAGTGCTTTCAGTTTAATATTTGCTCTTTCACTTCATGCTGTTTTTAGTGGTTCATCACATACAAACACAGTTAAATACAGCCCACCCCTAAAAAGAAGAACATTTGTTTTTTTCCAAACACCATCATGTTGTTTAAATTAGCATTCCCACATTTAAGTATCTAATCTAAACAACACATTATAAAATCAATAGGAACAGAGAAGAATGAATTTTCTAAAAGTAATAAAGCAGAGGCTTTGATGAATTGCGCCAGCCACCATTACAAGCAGCCGTATTTCCTGGCATTCCTACTTCTTTGTCTTTGTGTACACTTTTACGACTCATGTCTGAAGAAAAAGTGTATTGCCCTGGATATACATGACTCTCAGTGTCATGGATGTTGCTCAGGGTGATGCATTTCAAATTTCACGATGCACCATTGCTTTCTTTATCCCATTGCTTAGGCCACAGATCAGCTAATACTGTAATTATTTGACATGGCAACTAATTTTTTAAACGTAATAGGTGCCATTAATGATGGAATAAGATCTCTGTTTAGACCTGTGTGTAACAGTTCTAGATATTGTATGCATGTCTGTATGATGCCAGGATCATTATTGGAAACACAGAAATAATTATCTGATTTAGAGGTACTGTACTTCAAGTGTATGTGGTCATAATGCCTTCCATCTTCAAAACGGCTAACTGGAAATATCAAGATATCGAAGGTGATGGCAAATCCATAAAAAGAAGGTAAACCAAAAATAAATTAGCTTTCCCTGCAGTCGATAGTTTATTCATTTATGTATGTATTCATTTATTTAGAAGGAGGCAGGAGTAATACTGGAAAGGGGTGAAAATGACATAACTGGGATTGATTCCAGGAAAACGTTGTAACTCAACTCACACACTATTATTAAAAATAGAACAATTTTAAAACTTACAACCTGACAGCTGAAACCCTAGTTAATAAGTTAAATATGCTTCCCCTGTGTGTTGTCACATGCTCTTATCAGTATAAGCTGTGACTATCATTCCACCACAGGGAAATCTGGCATATTATTTCAGAGATGCCTAAAGCTGATTATTAACGAAGTTTGATCCAGCAGTGATTCTTTGTGCTCACTTTGTTTCCAGTGTCTATCTGTAGGAGCGCAATGACACAGCATGGGTGGAGAGAGAGTCCAACGCCTGGTAAATTTAAGGGCAGCATAAGAAATGGTTTAATTCCTTTATGTATTAAGTTTCATTCCTTTACTTTTCCTCCTCAGATATTTGGACTAGAAAAACCTTGATGATGAAATATTGATGGGTAAAACTCCATACTAAAGTGCAACCAAAATTGTGATACTTTCAGCAATCATGTTAAAACCTGAGGCAAAATGAAAAATTGATTAAATCCATCTTTAGATGGCTTGTTTTATTAATATATTGGTTATTTTATAAGGTTTTCAGTGTATACAGTGTTTTCTTTTCTGCACACAAACAAACTACGGTCCACTGCTTCAATATCCTGCTTTGACTAAACTATTCTGGCCACACCAGACCCAGATAATTTGTATTTTACAAATATAACTTCCTGAAGCAAACTGAATGTTTGTGGTAGTCAGAAGCTTCCAGCGCACTGTATGGCTCTTCAGACAGCATGATTGTTCAGATGGCTGTAGATCAATTTGAAACGGGTAAAGAATAATGTAAAGCTCTACTTTTCAGACTCCTGCAATATTCTGCAAGGTGCATTACTTGGTCAATTAATTATTGATATCTGTTTCTCAGAGACAATTAGGCAGTAATCATCTTAACTGGGGGTTACCACATAAACCATAAAATATTATCCCAGTTCAGCCAGTTCCTCACACATTTCAGAGAACTGGTCCGTTAAAATATTTGTTTTTATTATTTTTATTTGGTTAAAGTCTATCTATTTATCTACACACACATAAACACTATAGTTCATCACATTTTCCAGGGGACATCATTATGTTGGCAAGAATACTGTTCATAGTGGAACAAGTCACGTGAAACCCCTTGCAAGCTTTAAAATGCATGACACACCAAGTGAAAATCTTGTACAGTGGAAGAAGGCTGAGGGAAGCTTTGAGGCTTAATTTTTAATTAATCTCCCCAAAGAACTGCAGCTTCTCTGTTATAAGGAACAGTGGTATCCTGGAATCGGTGAAGCTAAATATATTTTTGTTTGAGTTTCCTTTTTGTGGCATGATTGATTTTAACCACCAGTTCAATAGTGTTATGTTATTTCATTGTAATAAGCCCTAGAGTGCTTTGACATGAAGAGCACTATGCGAGAGTAATTTGTTTCATATTGTATTACTAGACCACACTAGTCCAGATCCTGACCTATTCAATGCTAGTCTTCTAAAAGCAGCCCTGAATTTCCAACAACAAACTACTCTTAACATTTAATACTAGACCTAAATGCCAAGCTATTCAACCTAACAACTTTCTGACTGCACTGTTACTCAAACAATGTATCCATTTACAAAGCTGTATTATTTAAATAGCTCAAGAAGAACTAAAAAGTATTATGAATACAGCTGCTCACTTTCCAGGAAACAAATATTACATCAGTGTATACAACGTTAAGAAACGAGGAATATTTGAAAGACAAAGAAAAACCATTACAGTCTTGATTCCTACACTTCATTAAAAGGGCTGTTTAAATAGAAAAAGTAAATATTTATTGAAAATCTGAATGTCACTGTTTTGATTTGACTTTTATTTAGAGCACGGCTCTCAGTTCTCTGTGAATTATCAAGACGATGATTTCTTCGCTTTATTGTTGCATAGCAATGAATGTCAAACTCCACACAGCAGGTGTCCATGTAGCTCAAATATCAAAAAGGAAATAAAAGAAAAGACAAAAAATAAGAAATGAGAAAGAAAATTAATAAAGGGTGGATGTGCATAGCAGACACGGGCCTGCGGAAGATAAACCAGTATGGAATGGGCTTATTCACACTTGTACTCCATACAAATTGATAAAAAGATGCTGGGATAAAAAAGAACAGAATCCATACACATTGATTGTATGCTTTCTGAGACACTTCTAGCCACTTCTGCATTATTTAGGAGAATTTCAAAAGATCTGAGGGGACAGCAAACAAGTGTACTATAGCTGTAACGTACTGAATCAAAACATGCCTCTACAATGTTACCAATTTCAAAATGTTGTTTGGTTTAAGATGCACACATGATTTAAGCCTCACACCGTGTCTGGCCTTCCATTACAAGCGTAAGTGATTATGTTTAGTGTCACTTGCAGCATTTAAAATAATAATAAATAAAACTGTAAATACACAAACACACACACACGCACACACACTTCTCATTGCTACACTGTTCCGAAAGGATAGAGGATACAACTACTTCAGGTTCAAAGCAGTGAAAGAATTAAATTAGTTACAAGTTGCTGATCAGAAGCCAGTACATTCTCACTTTCATTAAGTAACCACTGAGGCAGAAGTGAAAACTAAGTGTAAAGAGCTAAGCAGAAGACATCACTCTTGCTTGGAATAAGTTAATAATGTATTTTTAATCATATATAACCTCTCATTTAAACATCTCAAAATACAATACTGAAAACAAATGCAACAATAAAACACAAAATAGTACCAGAAAATACAAAAGTGCCATTTAAGCAATTGACATATCCACTGGCATTAATCCAACATTTGTGGAATGTGAAATTTGAGTATACAAATGACAGAGTAAGACTTAATTATCATTATTGATATATTCAACACATATTTTAAATAAGTAAATGGGTGCATTAAAGAAAGGGGGTGAATTTATAGATATATTAACCTTCACAGGCATCAGTAGCAACTATATAGACATTACATTTCACAAGATGTACAGTAGCTAAACCCAGAGGCCTGATCTGAGGCAAATATTTTTCATGTCAGTGTCTTGTGATTGTTTGTGCACAGCTAAAGGCTACTGCATGGGGTGTGTGTGTGTAGTGTTCAAAGGATTGCATTGCTTTCTAATGGCATTTGAGTCCCAGCTGGATTCTCACACTACAGCAACAATGGCCTCACATCAAACTAAATGAATGATTGTTGATATTTCTTCAGGACTGGGTAAGGAAGGCTGAATTAAAGAACATGATTTCCCAACACAAATCGGGGGGGCATGACAACTGTGAAAATAAAAAATAAAAATAAAAGAGTATGCTCTGTGTACTTCCCTGAAATTTGCAAATTACTGCCTGCTGTGAAGAAAATACTCCTGAAATTTCTAATCATCTCCAACACAGCAGGAGAGCCCCTAATGTTCTTCCAATTAATTGGACCCAAAATGGTCTTTACTAAATGAGGGATAAATTACCCAGAAATTACCAAGGCAGTGACTGATCAGTAAAATTAATTAAATAAAAAAGAGAAATGACACATCTTTTCAAAAACCTTTTCATGTTAGAGGTGTGTGTGTTTGTGCGTGTGGGTGGGTGGGGGGTTTCACATGTACCCCCTGCTATTTATCATCTTTTGATTTGTATTATTAAAAAAAAAAACTTTGCTGGTTAGGTTTTCATGTGTTAAAAGAAATACAATAATTATGATCATATTCTGAAAACAATGCCATGTGGAATTGTAATTATTCACCGTATTCAGAAAAGTTTTCACATAGTCAGAGCATGTGGGGGAATGCACTTCTGTGATGTTAATGTTAGCTGAAAGCAATCCCATTAATTCACAAGTTTCTTATAGATACATGAGTCATCTTCTGATGACATAATTTCACCATTATTTTCTTACAATGTTTAAATCAGGATAATCATTTTCAAACCAGTGAAGTAAAACATATTTTGTCCACTTAAACTTAAACTATGATGTGTTTTTTTGTATGTAAAATGAAATGTCCACAAAGTTGTGTGACCGTGTTAGTAGGGATAATTCTTGGTTTAAATGAACAAGTTTATTATGCTGTAAATTAAGGTCAACTAGACCGTCCTAATAGGCTAGGGCCGGATTAAATCAAAACTTTGACCCACCCGCTAATAGAAAAGTACAGAACTGTACTTAGTTGCGGCTTCATTTTCAGTTAGATGACACTTTCTTATAATCAGAAATGTAACCGCTATGATGTACAGATTTGTAGTTTGCTATTAGAGGGTGGGTCAAAGTTTTGATTTAATCCGGCCCTAGTTCTAGTTTTTAGTGAGTGAGTAATTGAAAAACAATGTTGGAAATTGGAAACTAAATACAGGTAAGGATTCTATTTCTGTTATGAATGCAATCATGTTAATTTATTTCTGTTGTTACTTCAATTATCCAGCTGTAAGGACAAAGTGTATATTGCTGATTTATTGTGACAGCAGAGGAATTAGGGTAATCGATTGTCTACTATAATTCGGCAGCAAGATGGCAGGAAACTTCAGGACTGAGCTGTGCTCATGCAAGCAGAAGAGAAGCAGTAATCAAAAAAGCTGCCATCAAACCAAGATGGAGCAACATTATTTCTGGGGAAGAATGCTAACAAGTTTCTTTTTTAAAGCTATTAATTGAGGACTCTGGGAAAACAAATATATGTTCAGTATTTAGAAAACATAAATCCACCACAACCAAAAAAATAAGAAAGATCACAAAATGATGAGTTCTTATACTGAATACAAATATATAAATGCAGCACACAGCATATGTAAACCAGAAGTGAGAAAATCCATTTAAAGTACTAAATATTCAACTTGCCTGTATGAATGAAAAACGTAAATTGCTCTTCTAAATTATACAAATTAGTTACAAACAGAGCAGCCGGTAATCTACTATGTAAACATGTCTAATAAAGGTTAGCAAAAAGCAACCTGAAGCAACTTGAAGGCTTATGAAAATATATCTGGAGGAGGGGGACAAAACAATTAATAAAGGAAGATATGGTTAAATTCCCCAGAGCCCTGAGGATATTGGATTTAATGCTGTAGAATACCTATTTACCCCTGCACCTGCATGATACCATTTCTCACTAAATCAATACTGAACTCAAATCAGATATCTGAATTATGTATGCTTAGCTCCAGGGCTCTAAAAGATACGGCTGGCTTTGAGGTTAACAGATGGTGGCATAAAATGAAATGGCCGACCAGATTAAAAAATATCCCGTCACGGAGAACGTCTGAATCTTTCAGTTTCTCTACTGCTTTTGAACAAGTAGATGAACCACCAGTGATGTGCATGTCCAAAAAAAAGTGATGAACTCTTTTATTTCAATGTAGATTCTTCAACCAAGAATAGACACATATATGCAATTTATATATTGACTTTTTCATACTCTTACCTTTCCACACAACACTGCATAAGTTTGGTACGTTTCACTTTGGAAAGACGTTTAAACCACTGCCACAGATTCTGTTCTTCATGAATCATTTTTAGAAAAGAGATTAACTAAAAATACATAAATATCAATCAGACTGTCTGTCCCCAGTGAGAACAAGAGTTCCAGAAGTCATCTTGAGTTCCCGCTGGGTTTTAAAATTATTTTTAAACTAAACAATAAAAACTGCCAAACCAGCTAAAAAAATACAAAATAGTCAGACAACTGATTTCTGTATGACAGGTTTCAATTAGTGTCTTTTGCTTTACAACAAACAGTAAATGAGTGTTTGGCATTATGCATGCGTTTGCTCAGCATACTGTCTGTTAACAATTGTGCAGTTCTCAAAAAAAGAGTCAAGCTTTTCGCAAGCATTAAAGTGTTTTGTGGAAGTTACAATGCATTTGTAAGTAACATCCACACTTATGCATACAATTTTGACCAATTCAGCTTAGTTAGGCCATTCATTAATACAATAAATAATGCATCTCTCGAGAACAAAGCTTGGTCAGATTTTTCATCAAAAAAATTATTACTAATTACTTTTTTTGTTCCTATTCAGAGCAACAGTGAATTGACTGATTGCAGTGATTGGAATAAAGTCTCATTATGACAGAATGAGGAACAAAAAATAAGGAACTTAATTGGCTGACATTCAAAGTTAGCTAAATGAGTGCCATCTAACAAAAAATATATTTATCTATCCATCCATCCAACCATCCATCCATCCACCCACCCATCCACCCATCTATAACTATATCTATATCTCACAAACATAAACCAAATTAATCCAGCACATGTCTGCAGGGTGTGAAGAGTGATCAATTATTTTATCTTTCTTTCTTTTTTTTTTTTCCCCTAACTTTGGTATTCTTGACAACTGCAGGTCCAAGTTAAAACTGCCAGAGCCTTAAGGGTACACTGAAGTTTGTAATAACATTTATAGTCTGGAGAGTAGATATTGCAGTACAGCAGAAGAAAAATGACCCTGGCTCTGAGCTTCAAACTTGGACTCACTCAGTCGTCACAGCAATGGAGACAATTTATTTCACAGACTGACAGGAGTATTTTTGATAACTTTTTTTCACTCTCCTTCCTTCCCAGACCATGTCAAGTTTGAATGTTATAGGGAAATCTTATAATAAGTTTATATTAGAATCTTGAGTAGTAAGGTACATGATCGATACAGTCAGGTTTTTGTTTACATGCTGTATGTCCTCTAGAAGGGCTGATATTTTTGCTTATACTGCCTGAAAAGACATTTTAATTTTGTGTATCAAGCAACAAACAAAATAAGTGTCATCTTTCATTCATTCAGCAGCAGGAATAAATTAAGGCTAGCTCTGAAATTCGTACATTAATCAATCCTGATGGATTTTTATAGCACACTGTTCAATTTCTTTACAAAAGGAAGCTTTGCAAAACTATTACCTTGCCGCTTTGAGAATGTACGCATGGTATTTATAATCTGTTTAAGCATAAGGGATTTATATAAAAGTTATATATAACAGCAGGCTTTTACAGTTACATGTGCATGTGACATTTTCAAGGAACAAACATATTTTGTTTGATTTTGCTATAGAAGGAAAGGCCAGAATTATAAACTAGATGCACTACACCAATTATCCTTGAGAGATAATAAAGTTGAACAGAAAAGCTGCACATTTGTGATATTTGAAATGTAAAGCTTCACTAAAAAGCAAATCTGTCAGGATGGCATGGCACCTCCCGGTCACCTGGTGAAACCCAGGTTTCCTAATGAAACATCCATCATACAGTACAGACTAGTCACTATATAATAATAGCGTCACTATAAATACTTCCTTTCTACTGAAAACAAACTCAAACAAGGTATAAATTGATGCACTATTAATGCAGTAATAGCTCATCACTTGCAACTGACATAATCCTTTTTAATTCAATAAATGAAATTAGAATATTGTTTTGTATCATGATGTATTACTTCTACAGAAAAGAGTGAACTGAACCATCTCTCTCACTCTCTCTATCTATATAAAGAAAATATGAGAGCCTTTGTAATCTGTCCAATTACCAGTGTCAGTGTCCCCATTAAACTGAAATGTAAAGAATTATTAGTAAATATATAAATGTAGAAAACTTTCAAAAAAATCTTAAAACACTGTATTACATGTATCAAGCATTTAATCATTAATACATATATAATTGCATTAAAGAAAGCAGCAAGCTCCTCAGAAACCACTTTTGCTTCAAGGATATTTAGCTTTGAAAGGAAACATTTGAATTCAAACACACTATCCTCCAAAGCACTGGGTATTGAAAGTTTTGATGAGATGAAACTGAATCTCTCATAATATTCATGGCCTTTCAATCTATTCTTTTCTTCAGTTGATTGGCATAAAATAAATAATAGCATTTAACAAGAAATGAACCTTACACATTTCCTTGCCTTAACAATATGGAATGAAAGGCTATGATATATATATATATATTTTTTTTTTCTCAATACAGATTTTGCTATTACGCTGTAAAAGAAAAAGACGTTATTGTGCTGGGATCTTGGAGACACAATGCTACACTGGAAAGATTAATAACATTAGTGTCATCACTCACTGGGGAGGTACGTTAATGTTCATCTTCTCTGCTGCTGAAACAATACTTCAGCGCTAAGGTCAGAATCTGTCATCATTCCAAGTGCATTGGGGAATAACAAAGGAGGTTCTTAAATCTAGTATTTTGCCATATTGATATGCTGCACCTTACTGATTTGCATTAAGATAAAATCACATTTGCCCATTTGTATTTGTCTCAAGGTCACTCAAGGTTTAGCTTATTACATTTTTCATTGCTGCTTAACAAGGCTTGGGAATATCGTACCTAATGGCTTATGTGACTGCAAACCTTACTTAAACCTAGCGTACATATAATTTGATCATTTTGGACATTTAGCATTTCTAACAGTCTGGAGATGACCTCATACAGTGAGGGAAAAAAGTATTTGATCCCCTGCTGATTTTGTACGTTTGCCCATTGACAAAGAAATGATCAGTCTATAATTTTAATGAAAAACGCATTTCAAAATGTTATAAATTGATTTGCATGTTAATGAGGGAAATAAGTATTTGATCCCCTATCAATCAGCAAGATTTCTGGCTCCCAGGTGTCTTTTATACAGGTAACGAGCTGAGATCTGTATAAAAGACACCTGTCCACAGAAGCAATCAATCAATCAGATTCCAAACTCTCCACCATGGCCAAGACCAAAGAGTTGTCCAAGGATGTCAGGGACAAGATTGTAGACCTACACAAGGCTGGAATGGGCTACAAGACCATCGCCAAGCAGCTTGGTGAGAAGGTGACAACAGTTGGTGCGATTATTTGCAAATGGAAGAAACACAAAATAACTGTCAGTCTCCCTCAGTCTGGAGCTCCATGGAAAATCTCACCTCGTGGAGTTTCAATGATCATGAGAACGGTGAGGAATCAGCCCAGAACTACACGGGAGGATCTTGTTAATGATCTCAAGGCAGCTGGGACCATAGTCACCAAGAAAACAATTGGTAACACACTACGCCGTGAAGGACTGAAATCCTGCAGCGCCCGCAAGGCCCCCCTGCTCAAGAAAGCACATGTACAGGCCCGTCTGAAGTTTGCCAATGAACATCTGAATGATTGAGAGGAGAACTGGGTGAAAGTGTTGTGGTCAGATGAGACCAAAATCGAGCTCTTTGGCATCAACTCAACTCGCCGTGTTTGGAGGAGGAGGAATGACCCCAAGAACACCATCCCCACCGTCAAACATGGAGGTGGAAACATTATGCTTTGGGGGTGTTTTTCTGCTAAGGGGACAGGACAACTGCACCGCATCAAAGGGACGATGGACGGGGCCATGTACCGTCAAATCTTGGGTGAGAACCTCCTTCCCTCAGCCAGGGCATTGAAAATGGGTCGTGGATGGGTATTCCAGCATGACAATGACCCAAAACACACAGCCAAGGCCACAAAGGAGTGGCTCAAGAAGAAGCACATTAAGGTCCTGGAGTGGCCTACCCAGTCTCCAGACCTTAATCCCATAGAAAATCTGTGGAGGGAGCTGAAGGTTCGAGTTGCCAAACGTCAGCCTCGAAACCTTAATGACTTGGAGAGGATCTGCAAAGAGGAGTGGTGTTAAACAGTGTTAAACAGTGATGCTTATTCTTCCCAATTATTTGTTTCCCAGACTAAATGTATTTGATCACTTCTGAAGATTTCCGATGAGATTATAGATGAGTCTAATACAAAAAGACTGCCTGTAAAGTGATATCAATGTCAAAACTTCACAAGAACTTCAGTAAACTACTGTTACTAGGCTTACACTGTTACTAATACAGACACTATAGTATTCAACATAAGTAAAACACAACTGTTGCAGTGCTTTACATAGACAGACAGGCAGCTAGGAGGTTATGGATTAAAAACAAAATTGTTACTGTAATAGGTTTAGAATACTAAGGGCGAAGCGAAAAGTACAAACCTGTATCCTATCATATATTAATTTTTTTGTCCAAAGTCATTTTCTACTACTTAAAAATCTAAATGCAATAGGGTTTTTAATTTGCAGAGGGGGGTTGAAGTTTTGATTTGATCTAGCCCCAAGTATCACTAACTGTAAACAGGGTCAATCACATGTGACAGATTTTGACCACTCCCTGACAGGTTTTTGTATGGTCCCTTTGAACTAACAAAGAAACAATGATGTACAGCAGGAAATAGCACTTATTCTGTTTTGTACTAGTACATTTTCTGTACCACTTTCAATATAAATGTATGTATGCTTATGGGTAGTGGTTAGCTAATGTTATTGTGGATGACAACAAATATGGTTGTATTTGGTTCTATAAGCCAAACATTACTAAAAATGGTAAACAATGAATACCAAAAGATGTTACAAAATACACTAATACTACATAGTTACTTACACAGACCATATATGTGTTTTACATACAATGCTCTGCAAAATGGTACTCACAATGCCATAGATGCCTACAAATGACCTTCAGAAACATTATAGTGCTGCTATGAAGATTTTCACATAATGAAACTTTAGAGCCAGCAAATTCAATTTTGGAGAACTATCTTCAGAGATCTCAGAGCTAGCAAATTCAATATGGAAAAGTCATTGCTGGGATTTGGGTGACAGAGAATTTAATACTAAGGGCTTAGTACAGGGAACTTATAAGCCAGTTTCTTCAAAGTACAACACTTAGCACTGTGTTAGAGCCTGCAAAACTCAATGAAAAATCAGCACAGGTAACATAGAGCTAGTGAACTCAATAAGGGAACTCTAACCAAGAATCAACAAATTGGATATGAATAATAAAATGGATAGTACAAGAAAAAGAGCCAGCATACAGAATGAAGTGAACCGATCTATAAATTCTGCATGTGCTTGTGTATGTGAATATGTAGTCAACTTTTTATTAACTTTGTAGTTCTATAACATGAAGTTTCTCCACATCACCTCAAAACAACTTCCCTAAATTGCCATGTTTGTCTTAAAAGTGCATCAAATGTGACAATTCCTCAGCAGAAATGTAAACGATGCATCGTTCGTTTTAACAAAAATAAGAAAAAGAAAAATACTAATAATGCATATAATTAAAACAGTATGACACTGCATTATGCAGCATGCAAAAAGGCAATCTAATAAGTTATCAACACAGGAAAAAAATGCATAGTACAATAGACAATTCATATCATATACAAACTAAAAACAAAAAATTGTAAGAGCTAAATTATGTATTTCTTAGCAGACACCCTTCTCCAGGGCGAGTTAATGCGCAAGATGCCTCAGTGAGCACTGCAGGCAATGCCATCTGCAAATGAAGATTCGAGAGAACTGCTCACGGTGCACCTGTGTGGGACAGAGCGGGCGCACAAGGAAGTTAGAGAGCATGGCGCTGGCTGGGCAGGCATCTGGGCAGAGAAACAGGTGCAGACCTTCATGCATTAAACAATTACACAATCAGGGGCAACGGGGAGAAAATTAGCAGACTACACAACAACGCATGGACTCGGATATAATGTCTCGAAATTGTAATTTGCAGTGTTGTGCTGAGTGAAACAAACACTGCTCACAGAAGGGCTACAACAACAAATAAATTAGAAATAAATGACAGTGTTAATCATGGAAGGGAAGGTTACGTGGAAGTATTTGGTTCCCTTACAGGTTCTGACATTTGAACAAGAAAACATCTTCAGAATGACCACATGTGTACAGAACTACAATTCCAAAGTGTGTTAGATATTTCCAACTGAAGTGCCCCATACAGGCTTTCACTGATAACTTTACATATTTGTGTTGAAAAGTAACAACTCGTATTTTGGGGGTTTAATTGAGGTGGTTATGTACAAAATACATGGAAATATGTTGTTTCTGTATTTATTTGTCTTTATTTTGCTAGCTACTTCACTGTTGATGAATACTTTAATTTGTATGTGAATGTAGAAATGGATCTAGACACAACTAGCCTGGAGTTTTCCTGATTCCGGCTGCATCTTTAACATATTTAATTATCTAATGTAAGTGACAAATTACTAATATTTAAGAATTAATATTATTAATATGCCTAATTTTGACCTCTGTTATCATTTTATATGCACCTTTACCATGCTATTATTATTCTTTATATATTTAGAGAATATACAAGGTAAACATTTAATGCAGAAAAAGGAAAAATGCAGAGCATACAGTACTTGACTCGAAAGCACATGGTCAATTGAGCATTTGTCTTTAGGTATTGCAGAGGCTTGATATGGTGATTTCACTGCGAATCAATTTCTCTTTACTGTGCACTGTGTATGCAACATAATGCAGTGTCCCCAAATACTTTCCTTGGGACTGAGAGGACCCTTTTCAAGATTAAAAGTGAGTATTCTTTAAAGATTACATTAACATTCAACTACCTCTGTACTTCAGATTCCCTGTGTGCTGTGATCCGTGACCGTTAATTGCATCCATATTAATTACGAGTCGCCTTTGAGAACAGAAGAGGTTGAAATGTCCCTTTCATCATTTTTTTCTTAAAGAAAACAGTGTTGAGTTTATTCCAGATATCTGTCACCTAAGGCAGCCGGCTTCCCAGTAAGGTCTGCTCTACCGTGGGTGTTTAAGACGCTGAGTACATCTCCTTCACCTCTGGGTCAGAAGTTCACTACTTTGAAAACAACCAGAGGGTCAGCCTGCACTTCTTATAAAAGGCTGTTACTGATGTAAAAGAACAGAGCTGCAAGGCTACGGATTTTAAGACTGGAGTCACTGGGGAAATATTGTGGGTTTAAAAAATTATTTCATATCAATTTTCTTTTATTAAAAACAAAGGAAGAAAACATTATTATAAATAAATAAATGTGATAATCACATATACATAAATACACACACCTGGTATAATGTGAGTATAGAAAATGCTATACATATATCTTATAGCTATATCTTTAAAAATCACTGTGTACTAGGACCAAAACCACTGTCACACAGAACAGATTCTTTTTTTTTTTTTTTAAATAAAAGAAAACTTTAGAAAATCTATTAATTGGTTTTGAGGGCAGATCATATTTGCTGTTATCTCTTGGTGTACATTATCTTTCACATGAAACCACACCAATGCCTATTAGTTTCCGAACTTTAAGGATGCTGGGATAATGCTTTCTGTATCTAGTGGTTCAAATAACTGGTCCACTGGGGTTCATGAAGGCTGACTTTTAGCAATGAGGTCTACTTAAAAGAATATGTGCCACTCAACTGATGACCACTTTATATGCAGCATTCATTGATTCACATTAAGAAACATCTTTCCAACAGTGAAACTGTAAATAATTTAGAAGGTCTGCTGTCACCAAGGGTTCCTCCGTGCTGTTGGGACCAAATTAAACTTAAAGATCCTATCTACAAGAAAGAATCAGACGACTTTGTGAGAAGCAGCCCTGAACACCGTATGCTCTAATTATAATTGAATGAAGATCTATCAAAGCTTGCAGAAATGAGCAACAGACTGAGGAATATTTTAAATTATTTTAAGTAGTATATTAACTAGGATCAAACTACAAAAAGAGGCCGAGGAAGAGACGGGCACTTTGCTGACAAAAAAAAAAAATCAAAGAAGAAAGATTTGATGTTAAAACGAGGGAAGGGTGCTCATTAAGCACTAGTAGAATAGGATTCTTGCTGATCTCTAAAACTGGACTTCCTATCTATTACGAGCTAATAGATAGAGTCGTAACTAATCCCTCCTGCATCGCTGACAGCTGTGGACATAGAGCTCATTGGCTACATGAATTGCAAATGGCCCATCTCTCGGCTCATGCAAATTCCGTAAAGACTTTGTGACATATTTCAAATTTACGGAAGCACAAAAAAGATGCCAGTGACAAGCTGAAATTCAGAAGGAAAAAAATACAGATATGCAAAGATTAAGCGTACATGTAAATACAAATAAATTGGGAGTGTACAGCTTTGACCCAGATGGATTCACCGCAATTTTCCACTCCTAATCCTAATTCTCTCACACCAAGGTTTACATCCATTAACAGGGTTTGGGAAGGCCCATTAATCAACTTGCTTTGAGGCTGCTACTGTGAGCTCTAGGCAAGGATTCTAACTCAAGTCTTCAAGACATCGTCTCACAATCACTACCCCGACGCTTCTCGGCGGGGTGCAGGTGTGCAGTTTAAACCTCTTTTATTTAAGTCTCCAAATAGTCAGATGAAGCTCATACTCAATACACATAACTGACCCTGCTTGTACTTTCTTTTTGTTGTGTTAGCAAGGACACATATTGCTTTGAGCACTTGGCAGACACACGACAGTAATTCATGAAAAGGAGGGGGCATCAATTTGTTGGTACATCACACTGAATTTGAATGTTTTTTGTGTGTTTATTGCCTTATTGTACATGCACTGCAACCACTTAGACAAATGGTCTGCTGGCACTTATAAACCAGACATTTATTAAGATGACCTATTACCAGTCATACTTTCTCAATAAGTCAGAAAGAAAGGTAAGAAAGTCTGGATAAGTCATCCACTATCTCCCTGCATTCTACTTAGGCTATTCACTAGGATTTCAATAGCTGCATTTTAACACATATCTCAGTCATGCCAAAGGCCAGGCTTTGAGTGACATATTTAACTGACTAAGGCTGAATTACAATACCAGTGTTACATAGTAGAGATGGTCTTTCCGTACCGCTCTAAGTGTGTCTAAGGCTCCTAAGCAAACCAAGTTTTTTTTTTCAAACTCAACTGCTTTCAACAGTGTCTGCTTCTACAATAATTATATTTGACAACTTTGGGGGGAAATGCCATTACACTAATATTTTCAGAACATTTCAGAGTAATTGTTGATGTTCTTTGGCAAATGAAAGCCTCTTATATTAATACACACAGACCAGAGTATGAATAAAGCTGGAGGTCACTGTATTTATATATTTATTTATGAAACCACATATCTGCCGTAGTCTTATTGAAGGACGGTGAGATTGTATTGCTTTTCTGGGTGTCTTTCTTGCCCTGCATAGGTGTGACTGACCTGACAGGGTTGCTGGTTAAGGACACTCTGAGTGACTCCAGGCAGTTGAGAAGCTTGTCGTCGATGATCCCGGATCGCAGCTCATGCACGTACTCCTGTGACGACAGTGTAAACTCGTGCTTGCTGTTCCTCAGTCCTCCCTGCAACACAACAAAGCACAAGACAACAGGTTAGCAAGCAGAGAAACTCAACTGAAACTGGGAAGCTGCAAAATTCAGACAAAGTGGGCAATTCAAGTTTTATATTAATTTTATTTTATTTTATTCAAGGCAAGTAACTTCAAGGACGATAGTACTTAGCTTTAGAGTGACCAGCTCCTTCGATTAAAAATTTATATCCCATACAAACAGATGTAAGCAATTGCAGTTATACATATAACCACTGCTGTTAAATCTCATATAATTAATCAATTTATAAAATCAACTAATCAACTTATAAATAATCAACTGTGTGTGTCAAAAAGTCTTGGAAAATGATGTGTGTAAGCTTTCTACACACCTTCCTTAGTGAAATCTAAACTAAACAGATAAAAACTGTTATTCTCAGGCAAGCCTCTGTCTCTACTATCCGCAGCAGACTTTGATAGTGTTTTGCATTCAGTAATTCGCCCAAGTAGATCATTCATTAATGTCTAAGTAATAAGGAATAGTAAGCAAAGTATTGTGATTATCAAGAATAAATTTGGCTGAATCTGTAGAAATATTTTATTGCTGAACAGAATGGGTCAAAAAGTTTTCGAATCACTGACATCACACTTTCAGCACACAGCCCTGGTAGGATATCACAGCAGTCTGGAGTACAGCAGGTGAAAATGATTACTTGTGCTTCTGAGCTAAAGCTCCTTTACACGTCATTACCTCAGCTGAGTTCCTCCGGCAATGCCGTGATGTAGTGAAGCAGCCATGGATTTAAGTACCCCTACTTCAATACCACATATAAATACACCCCTCAGCTAACTGGTACTTAATAAAGTGGCAAGGGCTAGTTCACAGAAATTAAAAGAGGCCTCTTTCCTATGTATATAACATTTCTTTATTATCTAAGTAAAACAACCTCCTTTCTAATGTCCTACTTGTAGTCTGATCCAAAGACGTATAATATCTGCTCCACTGCTTCCTATTCTTCTCAGTTCAAGGTGTAGCTGATGGCAGTGACTGAATGTATGCTTAGCTAGCTCAATATCTTAAGTCTTATTAGTTTAATCATGTCACCTGAGATTGACCAAAAAGGAAATCACACACCACACACCACAGCCCTGTTTGCTGCAAGTTATGTTTTGGCACTATCTCTCTATAGCCATGTGTAAAGCTTGTAAAATCAGCTTACATTTTAGGGTTTTGAGGTTTCTTATAAATCAGAGCAAGTCTACATTAGCTTACAGCTACAAGCATGTGTCTCACATCAAAGTCACCATGGAACACACATTCTAGTAGTCAAAAGGGGAATAAGATTGTTTCACGATGTGTGTATGCAATACCGAGTTTGACATCTGCAAGAATTATCAAAACATCCTCTTTTCTCTCAGCAAACAAGTCTACATTGGATTAGTCACAGCTCTCCATGTCTGTTGAAATCAATTTCTGTAACCTGCCAAGCCGTCTGAATCACATTCATGCACTATCGGTAACTAATCTTATAGAATGGCTGTCAAGACAAGGAGGGAAGCAATGATGTCTGTCAATCGTTCTTTTTTATCTCTTTTCTTTCTTTTACTTTCCCAAAGGTCCATAAAATGTTGAACTATTACTATTATTTTAACTAGGAATGGATTTTGGCTAATTCTGTCAAATAACCATTATATGAAAGTACCTGGATTTTTCACAGACAAAGAAAAAAATGTAGTGTAAGAAATACTAGAAATTCCTAGAGTGCAATGAATTTTATTTAATGTGTTCCCTTGATTTGTTTAGTTTCCCTTAAGACTTTCTGTATTAATAGACCGTTTGAGAGTAGGATGTAACTGTTCAGCAACTGTCCTGGGAAAGCATAAGGCTTTAAGTGATCTCACATGGGAAGGGGAGGTGCTTGACCCTGTGATTAAAGCACTGTGGGTACAATAAGCAATGGGTTTATCAAAAGTCTCCTGCATGGAGACTAAAGGAAACTCACCTGGAGAGTACAAATCTGGTTAAAACTGGGCTTTGAGTCCAAAGAAATATGAAATGCACATTCTAGTGGGACTTGATTCACAGGAACATTTAAAGGTGGATAACTTTTTTTTATTTTTTTTTATTTTCTAATTTCAAGAACATTCTTGTCATTCTTCCTTTTCTCCTTTGACAGTGAATGATGAACTCAGTCTGGAGAGTATTGCATAGCAGCATGCCATTCAGATCTCAGATTAAATTACAGACAGACATTTAGCTCAATTCCCTAGTCAAACACAATGGCTTTGTTTACTAAATTATATAGTCCTAGATCCCTTTGCCTTCAAAACAGCATCAATTCTTCTAGGTACACTTGCACAAAGTCAAGGATTTTGTAGGCATATAGTCAGGTGTATGATTAAACAATTATACCAAACAGGTGCTAATGATCATCAATTCAATATGTAGGTTGAAACACAATCATTAACTGAAACAGAAACAGCTGTGTAAGAGGAATAAAACTGGGTGAGGAACAGCCAAACTCAGCTAACAAGGTGAGGTTGCAGAAGACAGTTTACTGTCAAAAGTCATACACCATGGCAAGACTGAGCACAGCAACAAGACACAAGGTAGTTCTACTGCATCAGCAAGGTCTCTCCCAGGCAGACATTTCAAGGCAGACAGGGGTTTCCAGATGTGCTGTCCAAGCTCTTTTGAAGAAGCACAAAGAAACGGGCAACGTTGAGGACCGTAGACACAGTGGTCGGCCAAGGAAACTTACTGCAGCAGATGAAAGACACATCATGCTTACTTCCCTCCCCAATCGGAAGATGTCCAGCAGTGCCATCAGCTCAGAATTGGCAGAAAACAGTGGGACCCTGGTACACCCATCTACTGTCCAGAGAAGTCTGGTCAGAAGTGGCCTTCATGGAAGACTTGCTGCCAAAAAGCCATACCTCCGACATGGCAACAAGGCCAAGCGACTCAACTATACACGAAAACACAGGAACTGGGGTGCAGAAAAATGGCAGCAGGTGCTCTGGACTGACGAGCCAAATTTATTCTGCAGCAACAATCCCAAACATACAGTGAAGTCATTAAGAACTACCTTCAGCGTAAAGAAGAACAAGGAGTCCTGGAAGTAATGGTTTGGCCCCCACAGAGCCCTGATCTCAACATCATTGAGTCTGTCTGGTATTACATGAAGATAGAGAAGCAACTGAGGCTGCCCAAATCCACAGAAGAGCTGTGGTTAGTTCTCCAAGATGTTTGGGCCAAACTACCTGCCGAGTTCCTTCAATACCTGTGTGCAAGTGTACCTAGAAGACTTGATGCTGTTTTGAAAGCAAAGGGTGGTCACACCAGATATTGATTTGATGTAGATTTTTCTCTCATTTTGCATTTTGTTAACTGATAAATATAATCTATTAACATGTTTATTTTTGAAAGCATTCTTACTTTCAGCATTTTTTCACACCTGCCTAAAACTTTTGCACAGTACTGTGTGTGTGTGTGTGTGTGTGTGTGTGTGTGTGTGTGTGTGTGTATATATATATATATATATACACACACACACACACACACATACACATTTTCACCTCCATCAGCCTGTATCGATCCACTGCAGGATGATCGCTACCCACGAGATTTCCACTTGTCTCAATGTCTCTTTCCCAGGTCACACCAGTAAATGTTCGTCTTTCATCTTTTATGTGGTCCTCTAGGTCTTTTTTCATCTCTTGGGACCATTCAATAGCTTCTCTTGTCCAACTTTGGTCTGTTCTTCTTGTAATGTGAGCGGCCCATTGACATTTTAACATTGACGTCACATACTTTTGTTTGTTCCTGGATCCATTTATTAGTTTTTCTGTCTCTTCTTGTTATTCCAAGCTTATATCTGTCCATGTTTCTTTGAATCATTTCTAGTTTCGGTATCATTTTTTTAGTTTAGTGACCAGGTTTCAGAGCCATAAGTGAGCACTGGTAGTATGTATTGATCTCTTCAAGCAGATTTCTTTTCAATAGCCTGCCGTTTCTTAAAAAAGTTACTCCATCCCACCCCATCCCTTCATATAATACATTTTGCAGGCATGACATGGAAAAGAGAAGCTGTAGATCGAATCAAATGGAAGCAACTTGGGGAGGCCCAACTAGCAGTGGATCAATATGGGGTGATGTATATATGTATGTACAGATATGTGTGTGTGTATATATATATATATATATATATATATATATATATATATATATATATATGCAAAAACCAAAAACAAACATGAAGACAAATTATGTATCTGTGTATGTCTTAACATCTCCTCATCAATATGGATCTTCAGAAAAGTACAATGTTTTACAGTGCCAGACTGATATATGTGCCATATTTAATTCCCAATGGTAGTTTGCCTGTAAAGTTCAAAGGTCATTTGCTATTGTACTTATCTTTAGTTGTATATGCACTGGAATTACTGTAGGCTATCTTGGATTGGTTTGAAAAAGTATACGATTTTACAAATAAAGACATATAAATGTTATGTAACCTTGGTTATTCATTTTTGTTTTTACTTACCCAGGCTGCCTTACAGTTGTCATAACATAAAGCGGTACAATTAACAACTGTGCACTGTAAACAAAAGATTTTAACATCTGTGCATCGGGAAGGTGTTTTGTAATATAAGATATCAGCTATCCATGGTATAGCCAACTAGAAACGTGAAATGCTTGAAACTGCTCTTTTGAAAATGATTGTTTCACCCTGAGTTGGATGTTTTCTACAAGCTACAGAAAATCTGTGTCTCCAATTTCACTAGTTCTCATGACCTTTATTTTTAGAAAGTCAGGATGACCTCACAATCTGTTGATCAATGACATATGATCAATTCTGACTCTATGACATGACATCATTACATGGCAAACAAACATTAATATAAAGCAAAGAAAAGGAATAGAACTGACTGACATCACAGGCCTTTGTTTGTCTTCAGTAAACTAACCATAATTCACATCAGATAATCTGGCATTTATATATTTATTGGTAACTAACAGTGTCACAAGAATAGTTATTTAACTTACATTTCAAAAACAAGTTGAGATGCAATTAATGTTCAGATATAGAATAACAATAGTTTTGAGCATGTATTTGTCTGTGAACATGACTAAATTTGGTTCTCCTTGTTGGTGTTAGTGTCAGAATTCATTCTTCAGTTGACCTACTTGTAAAGAACTGTCAGAGAAAAAGCCACCAGAAACACAAACACACCAAGCAAGGTAATACCCAAGACATGTCAACCCCAGCAATAATGAGAGAGTAATAACTTTGCTGCCTTCAAAATAAAAACATTTTAAATCGGTCCAACAATGATAAATATACTAACCAGATTTTTTGTTTGGTTACTATAGTTACAGTATACAATTTAAAGGGACTTCGATGTGACAGTCAATAAATTGGGTACAACCTAGTTTTTCATGTGTACTGAGAGTGGGAGTGAAGAATACACAAAGTGTGAAATACCAGGAGTAAACAATGTCAGTGAATATTGTTTTAATGTAATTTACCCCTCTTTAAATACAAGGAACAACTTGTTGTGTGTGTGTTTGTGTGTGTAAATAGGCCTAGCCAACATCACTAATCTGGATGTGTGTACAGATTGTGCTTTGTTCCATCTTTTCATGAAAAAAAATCAATAAACCATTCTCACATTGTCTCAAAATAAAAATCTATCCAATTCCAGGAATTATGTTAAATCACACCGGCTTGTGCATACTGTACAATTAGACTAAACTAATTTTGAGCAAACATGCGCACAAACTGAAATCAAGACCCAAACATGACAGCAAAATGAATTTTAAATAATTATGATTATTTAGTATTCTTATGTAATAATAGCATGATTCATATTAACATTCGGCTCCCTAACTAAATGCCAAATAGAAGGGGGGGTAAAAAGATGAGGAATAATGAAAATTTTAATTAGCTCTTCACTGTATGTGATTAATGAAAATTACCCGAGCGCCCTACTGATCTTTTGAAAAATAATACAGATACAATCTTAGCAATTAGTGCACATCATGCAGTATCAAAGCCAAGTGGCTAAAATCCTTTATTCCTTAATTTCCTTCTCATTAGAGTAGGAATGACAGTGTTGCAGAGAGGAGCACTTTTGTATATATATACACACACACACACAGACACACACACACACAGTGCCTATATAAAGTCTACACTGCCTTTCAAAATGTTAACCTTTTGTTGCTTTATAGCCTGCAATTAAAATGCAATAGAACTGTTTTTCCGTTGTTGTTCATTTGTTTTTGTTTTTGTTTGCAGAGACTCAACCATGAGCACCAATGAGCTTTCAAAAGAACTCCAGGACAAAGTTGTTGAAAGGCAGAAATCAGGGGATGGGTAAAAAAATATCAAAGGCCTTGGAACATGATTATTAAAAAGAGGAAGGTGTATGGCACCACCTAAACCCTGCCTAAATCAGGCCATCCCTCCAAACTGGCTGATCGAACAAGAAGGAGACTGATCAGAGAGGGTACCAAGGTTACCAACTTTGCAAACGTTACGGCCAAGACTGGTCAAAGTGTGCATGGGACAATAGTATCCCAATCACGCCACAAATCTAACCTATATGGTACTCAAGAAAGCCCACCTTGAATCCCATATGACGGATAAAAAAAAAAAAAAACATTCAGGAGATTCTGCAGCCATGTGGCAAAAATGAATGTACCAAAAAGTCCTTGAGGAAAACCTGCTGCCTTCTGCAAGAAAGCTGAAACTGAGACAGAAGTTCACCTTTCAGTATGACAATGACCCGAAGCACACAGCCAATACACTGGAGTGTCTAAGGAACAAAAAGGTAAATGTCCTTGAGAGGCCTAGTCAGAGCCCGGACCTAAATCCAATCAAAAATTTGTGAATGGATTTATGTCCATTAAAGCTCCCAGAAAAACTTGAACAGTTTTGCAAAAGAAGAACAGGAAAATTATGCCAAATCTAGGTGTGTAAAGTTGGTAGAGACCTATCCCAACAGACTCACAGCTGCAATTGCTGCCAAAGCTGCTTCCACCAAGTATTAATTCGGGTGGGTGGAGATTTATCCAATTATGATACAGCTTCACAACCTCTTATCCAAAACCCTTGGGGCCAGATGTGTTTCAGAATTCGAATTATTTGGATTTCAGAAAGGTAGTACAGTATAATTCACTGTATATGACGGTAACACCACAGCATGGTCTGTGGCAGAACCCTATATGCAAATACATTCATATTTTTTGCAGTGAAATTTCAATAAAACTTCAAACATAAAAGCAAACAATATCGGAGAGCACCTGACACACGTGTGACTGCTAGGAGCACTGAGACACAACTGACACCATGCACCTTCGGTTTTCAATGCTTTTTGAATTTCGGAATTGCAGATGAGGGATTGTAGACCTGTACTTCAGTTTTGCATTTTTATTATATCATGTTTTTTTCACACTAAAACTTGTTTCCCGTTAACAGTGTGGAGTATGATGTGTAGATAAGTGGTAAAAATCCTCATAAATGCAAGAAACTCTGAGGCACTGACACAACAAAATGTGAAAAAGTGGGTGTAGACTTTCTATAGGCAGTGCAGGCAGTGTATAGATGTATATATATATATATGTATATATATATATATATATATGTATATGTATATGTATATATATGTATATATATATATGTATATGTATATGTATATATATATATATATATATATATAATGAAACTTTCACGTAACATTGAAAGGTCAGGTAAAACTCAGGTCAGTTGATATGCTCATTGCTTTAACTATGAAACTCAAGCTGAAATTCAAGGGACATCCCCTGCTGCCTGTAGATAGGATTGTGTGTCTGTCTAGGGGTTTCTGCATTAACGCTTACCTGGTAATTTTCACCATTAAAGACGCACACTGCTTTCCAGGTTGTAAAAGAGGCCAGGTAACCAGAGAAGAATAATTATCAGGACTGAGTAGCCCAATGAATAATGGGGAAGTAAAGAATGACAGCCACAATTCGGACAGTAGTAATTGCAGCCCCTCTTCCCACTTACAGAAAGAAGCCTATCTGAAGAAAATGACAGACATACTGGCTACAGATACATTTGTAGACATTTTTGGTTCAAACCTAATGCTGCCTATCAGTGTAATCCATAACACTGTAGGGTGTTGCAATTGCAAACTGATTAATCATTACAAATAAATAGGTAGCAGTCAATTACATAATGAAGAAGGTAGCTAGTTACTGAACAACTTAATTGCTTAGGTTACAATGATTAGTTAATTCTGCCCCAATAAGCCTTTTAATCCTTAACATTTTATGACTTGGGTCCTGATTAAACCAAATCTTCAATCCATCCTTGAATTACATAAAAGCCAGAAACAATATGTGATTGTGAATTTACATCAAGCAGAATTAAAAAGGTTCTGCTGTACTATATAGTGACAAATGTGCAAATGGTATGTGATACAAATCTGGGCCTTCATATCAATTAGAAACCTTTTCAGATTTTCTCATATCAATTAACAAACTATTTTAATTGGGGGGGGGGGCATGTAAGTGCTATTATCAAATATAATAGTATAAATAGCACTAGCAAATAATTTCCTGTAAGACAAAAACTAGCTTTAAATACAGAAATCTAACACAATAGAAAAGCTGATTCATGGCTTGAATGAATTAATTATGGCTAACATTATTTTCTTTGGACTTTAAAGTGAGAGTGTTTGCATATGGTTTAATTATCACTTTACCAGGATCATTGTTAGTATCAGTAGCCATTGCAAACGTAGTGGTAGTAAACATAATAACAGTGATGAGTGCAGGAGCATTGATAACAGCATTAACAGTAAATCCAGTATTGGGTTGCATGTTTTCCAACCACACAGCTCCACACAGGGTTGAGCTGCTGGCATACTATTCACTCATCTGCTCCCTCATTTCTCTCTCTCAGCAGTTGAGACCTTTCCCTGCTCTTCCAACACAGATCTGGTTTACCCAATATGAGGCTGCCCTGGTTTCATAGCCTCATGCAGTGAGTACACTTAACATCAGGGCCTGGAGTGACATGGCATGCGATTGGCTGCATTGGTCCTAGTAATACATTAACTCCTACTCAGTTCATCAAAGGGGCCAGAAGGGTATCTCTACAATTTTTCAAAAACAAAAAAACAATGAGACTCTGATACAGACAACTTTCCTACTATCTAAACCTAATGCAGTGCGTCGTGAAGCTACTGGATGTGTGATTTTAATTTTGTATAACACATCTTTCTGAATCATTGCCAAGGCATCAGAAGATACCAAACAATGCAAATGGTGTGTTGATTAGACTGGTCCCCAGGATGACAGCATGGCAGAACGCGCCGTAGCTGAGAAGATTACAGTCTTAAAAGATTTGCCATTTTATTCCAACACAAATACAAGCCATAATGCCTTGCAAAGCAAATTTAATCACACAAAACTACTTAAAACTAGATGGTATTGCCATGAAAACATCAAAATAGGAAGATGTCAGTTTTCCTTTGAGAGGGAACAATACTCCAAGGTGGTTGTAGCAATACTCACAGTATTTATTCATAACCAAGTTTCACCAAGAGACACTTGGTGAGGAAAGAATGGTGTATTTCAGTAAATGAGTTTTGAAGCTTTCAGTAAGGAGTAGAGGAGATTACAGAGCAGTAATGCTTTCATTATACTTGGAAGGCACAACAAATACAACAAATAAAGATCTATAACCAGCAGTTGTTTAAAGGGCACCTCAGTATCTATTTATCTATCTTTAGTGTTTTTTAAGTGTTGAATTAATAAACTTTTTTTTAAATAATATTAATGATTCACATATTTAAATCAATATGCATAGTGTAGTGTTTGCCCACTGTTAAAAGTGACAATATATATGAGAGGTTTAAAAAAATGATACATAAAAATCTTGTTTGGAACATATTATTAACTTGGCATTTTGATTTGTAGACATCATCAGAATTGTGATTCATTCTACTTTACACGACTTTAGTGCAGCGAGCCAAAGATTTCTTAAAATTGAGTTACACCTAATTCCTGCTTTCGGAAAACGCAAACTTAAAATAAGAAATAAGTTAGTGCCTCAGTACTTTAATCACCGAAAATTAATTTGGGGTGTCAGATACACTTAATATAATTTCTACTACCGAGTTTTCTCTATGGATATTTCTGCAGGTATATCAGCTGCCAACTGGCCTGGCAGAGTATCACTTAATTCTGAATGAAGACTTTTGTTATTTTATTTTAAGGACACATACTGTAACTGTGAACTGCATTAAACACATTAATCAAATAAAACCCCTCTTTTTACTTTCAGAAAGTGCAGTGTTTTTTAAGTCCTCTCCAGAGACACTGCCTGACAATCCTGCTGTATTTGTGAGTTTGTGTTCATGAGATTCACTTAACAGCCTCATCTAAGAAAGCTTTCATATATTCTCAATGGGTTACGTGTGGTCTTCAAATTCAGATTTACTTTTTTATAATTTTTTTATAGTTTATTTATTTATTTTTGAATGGCAGTACTTAACAGGTATGAGTTGTGGAATCAAAGGCTCACCTAGAATTCAAGGACACTTCGACGAGAATGGTACTACAGGATTTCACATGGGTCTCCTAATTGACTGGATAAGTTTCTGAGAACAGACCAACTTTTTATACACTATAACACGATGGATCTGAGGTCTCCAAAAGAATGCTGGGCAGTAGCAAATGGTTGGCTATGCAGATGAGTGATGTCAGATTGTTTTGTTTTTGTTAACTTTGTTTGTAAACCACTGTCTCTGGTATGGTCAACCTTGGTTCAAATGTACTTATTTTTTTGCTTTTCCTCAAATGACAAGGACAGCAGCAAACACTTCCTAGAAACCAGCTTGCACCCTTAGCCCAAGGGAGAAACTTTTACTGACTCAAATGCTACTCCTTTAAAAATCTTTTTAACCTGTGTCGCCCCTCAAAGACAGTCCACTCTCAAAAGAGAATCATCGAATGTGATGTAGTTTATTTTTCCTCCCTCTCTCTCTCTTCCTGAGAGAGGAGTCTCATAGCTGAGAAACTCACTTCTGATGCCAATCGCTATTAATAAAAAGAAGCAGCTCTTTCCCCTTTGCTGGCAGCATTTCAAGACACACAGTGAGGTATAAACTGGCAGAGTCAGCGAGTTGTGCCATGCTTCTCACCCCTCGGAGGAAGGGCCACTGTTTCACTCCAGGCATTATGATTAATATTAATATAAAAATAAATGCTCATCTCTAGCCTGTTCCTTATCATATACACACATATATATGAAGTGTAAGACTTAAAAGTTACACATAGCATTCCTGAAAGAAAGAGAATTGCTCTAAGCCATTTACAGGAACTCTCAGATATTAAAACATTATAATTAGAGTTCAATGGGAGTAGCACACAGTAGCTTATATGTGGTCTACTTTGTGATACATCAAAGTGCAAAGAGACTTCAGGACCAATTATATTTTTAAAATAAAAGAACCAGGAAGGAGAGAGAAAACTCTGAGGTCAGCATCTATACATGTATAAAGACTACATAATGAAACTTACAGGACACTTGCGAAACTAGAAACAAAATGCTCTTGGTAGCCGTGGGGGCAAATGTCTATATCATTTATGGGAAATAATGAATCGAGGAGCAACCTCTCATCCTGAAAATGTGTTTTTTGACCTGGACTTGAATTGTATTTATGCGAATATAAGAAAATATCAATAAAACATATTTTGTAGCCACAGAACTCAAAATGCCCCTGAATGAGCGTGGCATTCAAATAAGGGCAACAGGACCAGACAAAGACGGTCTGAATGAATAAATAAATAAATAAATAAATAACATTTGATGCTGTATGCTGTTAAAAGGAAACAAACAAAAAAACAAATAAATAAGCATCTTTGGATGAAGCAAGTCTCAGCAGATATGGGAAATAAATGTGTTATATAAAATATTTAGACAACAAACTTTTTGAAGCTTTTATATATTACTTATTGAGACATCGTGAGCTGAGGTACACAACATACAATCAAATACAGTGGTGCTTCTGCTTTTTTTCTTTTACCAACAAATAACTGCGTTGCATGTTAGAACTAGTCAGTATCCACTACATATTAAAACAGAAGCACCTTTCATTTGAGTTTCTTCACACTGTTAGACAGCCACCCAGTTCTCTTCCTCAGTAATTATCCCATAATTAGCCTGTAGTCTACATTAGCACACAGAAAAGGAAAATTCAAGATCTTATGCACTCAGCCACAGCAGCAGTAGCTTTAGAAATGCTGAAGGGGAATTTGGGTTTGATTAGGTTCATCACAAAACGGAACTGAAGACCAGGCTGTGACGCAGGGTGCTTGTTTGTTTGTAACTGACACAGACTGACAGGGCACAATATCACTCCTAATGACTAATCTTGCCAGTCAACAGAATGCAAGCATGTGTAGTATCCTCATGTTTCCCTTCCCGTTTAAGGACTTTACACAATTATCAGTAATGCCTACCTAGAGTGTAGAGAAGATGCCTGTAACAATTTCTCCAATAAGATATGCTGATGAACAATGTGGATGCACTGTGCATGGATCTAATGTGACTTGAAGGTGTGAAAAAATATACAAAATTACATAAAACTGTGACTAACATATTCTTCTAATTAATAAAGTATCATTTGAAAAAGTGCATTACTGTATTGTAGTAAAAGTACTTCCTCATCATAGAAATTTAATTGTACACAGAATTTTCCGTAAGGTTGAAAAATGGTCTTGGCCTAGTAAAATTCTACATGTAGCTAGGTCAAAATATCCAGCCTTAGAAAACCAGAAGTCTGCTTTCCTAAGGTTCAATTTGATGAGACGAGAGCATTTATTTATTTATTTATGCATTTTTTCCTTCAAGTGCTCTCTGCCCTCTGAAAGACTGCAGAAAGGAGAGTGTTGACACATTGGAAACAATGCTGTGTTATTGAGAGGTTTCCGAGCTGTTTTCTGTCAGGACCTTACCCTTGCTCTATGGATTACCTTGTCCAATTTAACTTGAAGCTCAACACACACACACACACATACTCACACAGCCACACAAACATAAAAACAATATTCAAGTCTCTGTGAACTAACTGCTTACATTTTAGCCATTTTAAATCTCCCTTGCGTCCTGCCTGATATCCTGATCCGGCCTTGTACACAACACAATTAGCCCCTTTCAATTAAAGTGCTATTAACAGCACAAGGGAGGGACAGCTTCAGTTTTTAATGTACTTGTATGCATGCTTCCAGTGTAACTGCAGTGAGAAGGCATGCTTTTTGCCATTGCAATGCACAAAGAGACACAATCAGGGTCAAAACCTTTTCGTTTTGCTCAGCATGGTTTCTCTCTGCACCGAATCTCACGACAGTTGATCTTTATCAGATACAAAACAGATGTGATTCGGTGTTGCTCTCAGCAGGAGGAAGGCACTTTTTAAGCCAAAAGGTGCACAGACTTTATCCTGGGTTACTGGAGTCATAAAAAAGGCAGTTTCAAATGTAAAACTGGTATTTAATCCTTCATCAAAGCCTATGAGGTTAACTGAAAGACCTGAGGTCTTGTCAAATTTAAATACAATAAATGACATATCAGCTCTGCATAAATATTCAATATGTATATATATATTTCTTTGAATGGAATATGTAAAATGTTCTTGTATAGTTCTGTCTGTCTGTCTCTCTCCCCCTGCACACCCACTTTTCTTTGTCTGGTTCCACATGCAAAACATGTTGAACCACTCTTTCCTCCACAGTCCTTTGCGCATCCCAGAATGCTATGCAGAGGAAGCGGTGACGTCGCCCAGAATGCTTGGTAACTCCACCCTCCAAAGGCGGAAGAGGAAGTAGAGAAGCGAGGACTGAGCCAATCCACATGTACATCCGGGACACTGCCCTCTGCTGAGTGGACATTACGCACCTTTTGTTTAGAACTGTATAAAAATGCAAACCCGGAAGATATCTGTAAGAAAAGCTGTTTGAACACAAGACTGCCTCGTGTTCGCTCTGTTCTTCTCCGGCCTGATTAAAAGACTTATTTTCCATTTGCAACACAACTCCTGCGCTGCCGTTTTCGTCAATTTAAGAGGGTTTCTTATCTATTAAATGTATATGAACTCCACTGTTAAAACAAATGATAATATAGTGCCTTTTGACTACAATGCAAGCATAAACAAAACAAAAATCATAGACACATATAAATATCTTCATTTGGTAAGCCTGCATCATCTCATATCTTCTATCACATACTGGCATATTTAAAGTAAATCACAGAGGAACTAATTTGGGCTAACCTTCTGCCTTGGTATCATTGATTGCAATGTAAAGACATCATTCATTCACTGCTTTCACAAGCATCTGCATCGCATGCAGATTAGAATCAACAGTGAAGGGCTCAATAAACTGTTTTTGTGCTGAAGACTTGAAGCAGTGAAGTAGTGCTGAAACCCTAGAGAGTATTTTTTTTTTTCTTGTAATGCTACTTATCTCTAGCATTGCCTGGGCCATAATGCTTCTGTAATATCATATTTTGCACAAACAGGGGCTATTTGTTTCTTTGTAATTATTTTAAATATAACATTGTCTACCCTAGAAAAACAACAGATTTTTTGTTAAATGGTGTGTGAAAACATCAACTTATTGCTGATGTCACTTACGATTACTACTACATTATGCTCTTCTCTTTTAGCTTAATTTTATTTATTGTAATATGCAAGTGATTTTTAGAAAGTGACATTACTCAAATGTACAACATTAAAAGGTTAAATGTTACTGTTTGACATAGTTTAAGCTTATTACAATTCTTAGCTTGTGTTTGTTTACAGATGTCCTTTGTTCATGCATTACAATTAAATACAACTGTACTTGTACTTGTACTTGTATCATGGCATATTAAAGTCATAATGTAAAATAATAAATCCCTGCAAGTTTACATGATGATATTCTTTTCTATAGTTTTCTTTTTTACACTTTTCTTTTTCTCTGAACAACTAGTGTCTTTAAACCATTTACCTTGACCTTAAGGAGATGGGAAAACATGAATAAATAATGAGGGACAAGGGAAAATAAAAGGTGGGATACAAAATGAAAGCTCTTAATTGACATTAAAAAAAGGTTTTGTAGTTCAAATGTTTCTGAATTAGCTCCCCAAAAATGGGTAACTCCCTTTCACCCATGTCATGTGTCTTCATAAAAAAACCACAGGGACCCACATATAGACTTTATGACATTTACAAATGCATTAAGAGCTCCATTAGCAAAAAGATTATTATTATGTTTTTCAAATAAATTCTTTACTGCTTCTGTTAGAAATTACAAGGCAACTAAGGAATCTGTGGAATGAAATAAGATAGACTGAGTTCTCCAGATTAGATGCTAACAACATCAGATGCCTATTAAGTCACTTATAATGGTTTTATATCCTGTTAATGTTAAGAATTCACTTGATTAATGGCACCAGGGAGTTCCAGGGGCTCAGAAACATCAGGTGATATTCTTCTACTGTATCCAGCTGCCTTTGTTTCCATTATGTCACCTGCAGGCTTTATTCAGTCACTCACTACACACACACGCATGGCTTATGTCTGTCTGTGGTTTAATACCTTTAGATATTATACGACACATCTGTGGGTGCCCTTTCTTGAATGGTATGATACCATTCCACAAAGCTTTATAACAGCAGTGAGTACATGCTTAGATTAGCACTGAACAAAGATGCAGAATGAGGTCTTGGTTCCCCCATTTCGGTATACCTGGTGCAGCAAAAGTACATGTTAAAATGGCAGACATGGCTTGAATCTGGATACAAAGAAATATGGGTTATATGTAAATAATGCCTACGAAAAGCACTAATGTCCATAAACTATGAGTTAAAAAAATGTCTCTACCTGAGGAATAATTACATAAAACAGTAAATATATTATCTGATAGTAAGGATGAATAGTGTAACTTTTACAGCCCTATAGATCTACAGCTACAGATCTATGGAAACAAAAGCGGTTTCTCACAATAGCTTGCACCTTCACACCAGTTCTATCCCTGGCAGTGTCTATTCAATACCACTAGAAATACCTATTCATCACCAGCTAAGGACTGCTTGCAGTTAATAGAAATGTAGAGATCTTTAACTGCCCATAAATTAATGCTCCTGGTTAAGAAATCTAAAATCAGCAAACCTTTCTCCAAGGTTTGGCATGACTACTTCTACAAAGCAAGATTAATTAGCCTGTTGAATTGAGAGTTGTTTCAGCGATGGCAACTTGCCTTAATGCAGCTGTCCTGCTGAAGCTGTTATGTGCACTGTATCGAAAAGTCTCATGTGGACTTCAGCAAACATGGGGGAAATGAGGGAGATCTTGAAACCGTCACCAGTTTCAGCAAGTAGGGCATAACACAAATTAACTGCAAACTTTTTTTTAAACACCATTCTTGGGAAGTATAATAATAGCCTCAGATTTAAACAAGGAAAGGCTACACGCTTGAAAACGTTAACAAAAGATCCAGCAATTTAAAAGCGCTGCACATTAATTTTGTTGAGACGACAGGTGATGATTTAAAGATTTGTTAGTTCAGTAAATTGGAACTTTGCATGGGGAAAAAAAAAAACTAGTAGAGGAAGTGCAAACTCAATCTTCAGCACCTTGATTACATTATAGATCCAAAATTAATCTGCTGAAACTTTACTATTAGCATTATGGGAGCAAAAGCCCCACCGTTAAAAACCGTCCTTTTGTGAACCACTGGCTTATGCTTTCTTACATATTATTCATGACAAGCATCGTTTGTCTTCTTTCACTACTGAAATGTTGTAGATAAAGAATTTAAGCAACTGTCTGGAAACTGTATACCTGTACTGTGTAGGATGGTACTCAGGAAGATGTTTCACATTAGTTATAGATATAGGAAGGAATTGCACACCTTAATAGTCTGTGTTCAATATCGTTTGTTTTACTTGCCTATCTTAATAATTAATTAAAATCTTATAATAACCTTTCACTTCTTATTGGTACATTACACAATATAAATTAATATATTCTCAAATTCAATGAAGTTTTGGCAGACCTTGTTATCTCAACGCCTACACTTAATTTTACTGCGGTCAGATGAACATTACTTCCCAGATGAGGAAGAAACAAAAGCTGTCATTTCTATAGCAGATCTGCATCCAAAATATGATGAAACAATTAAATGAAATAAACCTTTAAGAGGATTTGACTGGTACAAGTTAAATAGTTGAATCTTTCTTCCCCCCACCCAAGAATTATACATATCCAAATCTGGGGTCATTCTGTATCCAAGTCAAGATATTGAGACATTTCAGATCACTGTCTCAAAATGTACATTGTTTCCACCTTCAAAAATGTTTTATATATGTAAAATGACTGACTAATTGATAGACTAGCTGAGTGATAGATTGTTGCAATTACTGGAAGAAAAATCCTGATAGATATGCACAGTTTGCAAACAACAATACAGAGACAAAAAGGTCCAGAGGGACTACAAGCTGATCCTTTATATATTCATTTGGGTACAGTTCAACTATAAGCTCTCTCTCAAATGAAATAAGAAGAATCAATAGTATGCTCTCAGTAGCACAAAACAAGGAGATTTGAGGTGTTTGGGGAGAATATGGTCACCAGGTGCAAGAATAGAAGTGAACTGGTTACAGAGACCTCTGTAAACCAAAACGACAATAGCACCTGAGTGAATTACTTTCAGGAATGCTGTTAATTTAAATCTGCGTCAGCGCCTCACTCCCTAAGTGTTACTGTGTTAGAGAACCTCTCCAGGCACTCAGTGTGGTTGAATCCTCTGGCCTGTCTTAAAAAGTGACAGGTGTGACCTTTTGCAAGTAGAAACTGTGCAGCATTTGCCCCCAGACAGGCTTGTTCTATTAGTCAGGCTCCTTCTAGATAATATATACACAGACAAAGTAATGTATGTGCACAAAAACCAAGTTGTGTATGTCCACTGTATTAGCCTGAAATATAGAACATCTAATGTCTGTAGATAGAAACATTCATCAAATGGCTCCTGCCTAATTTATGGGTTTTCTTCCAACACTGTTCCTGATGGAAGGAAATACAGAAACAACTCACTTATTTAGGAGTTCTAAGATTTATGGAAGGGAGGCTTCATTATAAAAATCTTTCTTCTCTTCTGGGGTTTATATATATATTTTATTTTCAATTATATATATTTTTTGCAGTGTGTATATACACACACACTTATTGTATATATAGATACACTAAATATATAGTATATGATATATATGTTGTACTACTGTACTAATATATAATAGTTGATTTGTCAGTTTCGTTTGTCAGATTAATTCTAAGGTTGATCTTAATTGTGTTGTTTACTACTGCTCTATTTTCTGATAATATACTGCAGTAGAAGCAAGAGATAATGATCCTTCTGAAAACAAAAATGTAAATGATTACAATTGGCACTACCATCTTCGAAATGTAATGTTGCCCAGGTGTGATAAATGGCCACAGGCGGGCAAAAGTAATGACACACTGACTCAAGATTACTCTTGGTGTAGTTACTGCAGATGTACAAATACATTTACTAGATCCTACACTAAGATGATATATCCATGATAATACTATGTTTAACTGCCACATACACAACATACAGATATACATTTATCACATTAGATCATTTTGATTATTGAAACAGGCAAAGTGTGAGGGATCAACCTAAAGTCTCACCTAGAGGAATTAAAAGTACAAATAGAAACATCTTCTCATGTTCATATACTATCTTATTTTTCCTTCGTGTCTCTTTCATTAAGGGTCAGAGAATCACAGAAGATGGCTCTGATTCCTGTTCTACACTGTGTGAGCGATCATGAAGGTTTTTAGTTCTGCTGCTGACCAGCGCACACACATGAGAAGTTACATCATTTCTTACTGTGAGTCGTGAAGCAGAAGAGTGAGCATGTGTTAAGACACTAAATGCTGGCTACAGAACTTGAAATACTGTATGCTGAAGATCAAGGCACATTAGGTCCAAGATCTTAGAATGGTCCAAGTTATACACAGTAATATTTGGCAACAATTTTAGCAAGACAACTCATTATAAAAAACTAAAAAGTAAAAGAAGAGGCTTTGAAGAGATAAGTTGGGAAGAGTTACTGTATGTAAACAAGCTGGTAGTCATGACTTCAAAAAGGCCAGTTTGAAATTAGGAGAGTTCTCATTCTTCACTATGTAGCAAAATTTCAATGATTCAGATGAAGTTTCATTGCATTAATAAGACACAAAATGTAATTCTGACATATTTTTCACATCTTTATTCATATCAATACAAATGCTTCAAAGCCATTAAAAATAATGAACAATGAAATATACCAAGAAAGTGGGACAATTAAACTGCCAACAGGACAGTCCTAGAATTAATCTGAAGCCATCAATGGAGGCAAGTTAATTAGCAGTTTTGAGAATCGTTACCAATGTGCCAAACAAGCCTTTTTTTGGAAAAATAAAAAAATATAATTAAGTAATAACAGTTAAACCCAATCTCTGAGGGAAAATGAACACTGGGATAATACAATGATCTTATAAGCATACTGTGTAAAGACTTCATAAGAAATTGAGGTGTCCAAGACAATCCACAAACTGTGCTAACACCATGAACAGCAATGCACTAGTCAACCATATTAGGTGCTAGGGGCAAAAAATATGAATATCCCATTAGCTTGATTTGAGGAAGGACAACAAAAAGACTGGCCTTTGTCAGAAGGAGGCATGTGAGGAGAAGACTGAAAATGGCTTCTGTAGATAAAGACTGAGATAATTTACTGCATGATACTATAGGTGACCAGCAGAATTTCAAACACATGCTACATGTTACACACCTACAAAAGTGAATATTTTAAATGCATCAAGGTGCCCTTTAGACAGCTTTGCAGACTATACACTAGGGGCTGATTTTCTTGTTTCTCCATATTACGCTGGGGTTGGAAATGACCTTTCTTTTAAAGCTGCTGTGTTTCAGAATGTAAACCCTCACACTAAAATAGATTTGCTTACTTTAAGTGAAAAACAATACCAAATAACACAGCAGTCTAACATGCATTTCTAAAGCAAATAGAGGTGGTTACGTATTAAGGATATAAGCAGAGATAGGTATACTGGCATGCAAATAAATATATATATATATATATATATACATATATCTACACACACATACTATATACAGTTAGGTCCATAAATATATGGACAGTGACACAACTGTCATAATTTTGTCTCTGTGCGCCACCACAATGGAGCCCTAAAACTGGAGGGACCACATATAATTCCTACACCGTTCACCCAATTTGGATGAAAGTACCCTCACATTAAAGATGAAAGTCAAGCATATCTTGATTCTTTCCTTTCAAATCCATTGTGGTGGTGTACAGAGCCAAAATGATGACAGTTGTGTCACTGTCCAAATATACACACTGAAATGTAGCCCAAAAGACACAGCAGGTAAAAAGCCATCTTTGAAAGTGGGATTTAACTAGCAGAGGCCGAGATTTGTTATTCAAAATGGAGATGTGGGGAGAGTTTGTTTTTTTCATGTGAGTCACAGAGAACCAACCAAACCTTTGGAAATTTAATCTAAACAGCTTGCTTCAATAGCAGACTGAATAAGGTAACATATTTCAAGCTACTTTGTGTTAAATAGTCCAGATGTTGGTGTGATTAAAAACAGAAAAAAAATGACAATGATGTTTAAATTAGAGTTGGTGTATGATTCTCAGTATGCAGGTGATCTAACACACACACACGCACACACTGACACACATAGACATGTATGTCAGCATCAAAAATACATTACCAGCACTCTCCTGTAAGGGTCTGAAAAAGAACAGATGTTTCAGTGTTTCTCCAGCAGATGAACACTTTCACTAACCAGCACCTGAGAAACCGCAAAAAAATCTTTACAAACAAGCCACTGAAATATTAAAGATAAAATTAATTATTAACCCGAACCAGAATTAGGGCTGTGCGATATGACGATATATATCGTATGACGATAGAAAAACGTCTATCGTTTCATATTATGCTATATCGTTTATATCGTAGTGTCGCAAATTGCAATCTTTACGGCAGTGTTTTTCGTCATTAGGACGCTTTGCGTTCTTCCCGGTTCTTCCACACGTGTCGGATGCGGCAAGAAATGAGCATCAGAAACGCAGACAGACATGAGGAGAGACCCGACACACAATAACACACAACCAACAGACACTAATGCGCAGGCGCACACGCTGCGCCCCGCTCTCGTCGCCGGGCTGAACTGGATCTGCAGGCACCCCCACCCCCGCTAATTTAGACTGATATCATTTGTATAAAATTAATAATAACGTTTGTTTGCATTTTAATGAATTGTAAAGCAATGCAAACACATGCAGAAAATATCATTTTCTTTTTATTAAGATGGTGAAGTGGTTCAACAGTTGTATTATTACTATTTCGTATTAACATCGTGCTGTACTTGTAAGTAGAATCGCGACGCGACGGTCACAGGAGAAACGTCTGTCCAGCAGAGATTCAGCTGAATCTGTAGCTTTACTGCGCATGTGTAGCGGATCCCTGGTACGTGTGTCACTGGTGTTGTGACCGAGGAAGAGGAGTCGAAACGCGTAAGCATTGCGATGTTCACTTTCTCTAATAAATCATTTGAGACATCGGTGAATATGGACTGTTTTTAGACGCGAGCTGCTGTACCATCCTAATATAATACGGATAATTGTTTTATATAAAATCTCTGGGATAAGGCACCCCGCATTTAAGATTTATTAAAACTATTGTAACGCCAGCTATTTTTAAACTTATGTGTATATGTATATATGTATATTATATATATGTGTGTGTGTGTGTGTGTGTGTATATATATATATATATATATATATATATATATATAGTGAGGGAAAAAAAGTATTTGATCCCCTGCTGATTTTGTACGTTTGCCCACTGACAAAGAAATGATCAGTCTATAATTTTAATGGTAGGTGTATTTTAACAGTGAGAGACAGAATAACAACAAAAAAATCCAGACAAACGCATTTCAAAAAAGTTATAAATTGATTTGCATGTTAATGAGGGAAATAAGTATTTGACCCCTTAGACTTAGTACTTGGTGGCAAAACCCTTGTTGGCAATCACAGAGGTCAGACGTTTCTTGTAGTTGGCCACCAGGTTTGCACACATCTCAGGAGGGATTTTGTCCCACTCCTCTTTGCAGATCCTCTCCAAGTCATTAAGGTTTCGAGGCTGACGTTTGGCAACTCGAACCTTCAGCTCCCTCCACAGATTTTCTATGGGATTAAGGTCTGGAGACTGGCTAGGCCAATCCAGGACCTTAATGTGCTTCTTCTTGAGCCACTCCTTTGTTGCCTTGGCTGTGTGTCTTGGGTCATTGTCATGCTGGAATACCCATCCACAACCCATTTTCAATGCCCTGGCTGAGGGAAGGAGGTTCTCACCCAAGATTTGACGGTACATGGCCCCATCCATCGTCCCTTTGATGCGGTGCAGTTGTCCTGTCCCCTTAGCAGAAAAACACCCCCAAAGCATAATGTTTCCACCTCCATGTTTGACGGTGGGGATGGTGTTTTGGGGTCATTCCTCCTTCTCCAAACAGGGCAAGTTGAGTTGATGCCAAAGAGCTCGATTTTGGTCTCATCTGACCACAACACTTTCACCCAGTTCTCCTCTGAATCATTCAGATGTTCATTGGCAAACTTCAGACGGGCCTGTACATGTGCTTTCTTGAGCAGGGGGACCTTGCGGGCGCTGCAGGATTTCAGTCCTTCACGGCGTAGTGTGTTACCAATTGTTTTCTTGGTGACTATGGTCCCAGCTGCCTTGAGATCATTAACAAGATCCTCCTGTGTAGTTCTGGGCTGATTCCTCACCGTTCTCATGATCATTGAAACTACACGAGGTGAGATCTTGCATGGAGATCAATCAGCAAGATTTCTGGCTCCCAGGTGTCTTTTATACAGGTAACGAGCTGAGATTAGGAGCAGCTTCAAATATATATAGCTGTTGATCAGGAAGATTAGACAAAGAACTGTGGTACTGATTATACAATATATTAATAAAATCTCAGGAGTTATATTTTGTATAATTTAGAATCCTGGAAGGGGGTGTAGACTTTCTATAGGTCCTGTATTTATTTATTTATATATATATATATATATATATATATATATATATATATATATATATATATATATATATATATATATATATATAATTGCAACTTTTAGAACAACCTATAATGTAATTTTCAAATAATTTAATTTCAGTTCATAGCTCTCTCTATAGCAACGATCCACTGTGTGATATATAATATTGTTGTTCACCTATCCAGGGAATATCTCAGGAAAACATTGCCTAGACAGTCAATTATGGAATAACTGAAAGTTTAGTTTTGCTTAAAAGAAACAAAAAAAAAAAAACAGGTTGTTTCAAAAAGGTCCCTTTCATCTCATTTAATGTAATAATTTAATAAGCTCTTACAGTTATCAGGCCTTAAAAGGATATTTTAAAAGATGCAATATAACTTTTTACTATTCCCATATGATTGCTTACCCATCTCAGAAATGACTTATTATTGTGTAATGGTGAACTAAAAACAAGTTTTAGTACAACTGAACATCCAATCCTGTAGTAAGGACTTTTCCAAACAAAGGCAGACATAGGTGCCTACAAAGCTTTTATACTTCTAACTGACCAGCTCTGTGCCTCCAATTTTCTTTGATAAGCAAGTTATAAGATGCAATATTTATAATTAAAACCATCTAGCAATTTATCAAAGCCTAGGAAGACTCTAACCTCTTACTATGTCTATTCCAATGATTTGAGAAAAAAAATGTAGTTTGCTGCTAAAACCTTGTAACTGAAGGATTGTTTAGTTATTTGTTGTAGATTTAATATATGCATTTCTAGCCTTAAAGCTGTACTCATACAACGGTAAACTGAAGGTCGTTAGTCTGTATAGTTTATAATGATATTCATCCATAGAAAAAGGAGAAAAACACTATGTTGGCTGGACACAAAAAGCAGACCAGGAGACAGATGGGCAGCATTCGTGCTAACCAACCTGTTCTTTAATTACAGATCGAGGAGAGGGATAGCCATGTCTGCAGCAGGCCCACAACCTCCTAAATTATTCCATCCTCGCCAATGGAGAGCACCCACCTTTACAATGATATTGAAATGTATATTTAGCATTTGGTCATTGGAACATAGTTGCAAGCTTCTCAAGCAATCATACATTCTCAAACAACAAACACTTTATTCTTTAATATTATATATGATGTCATTAATGCCTATAGATGGTGCAGAGCAAGCAAAGATTGTTTAGAAAAACATCTAAAAGAAGAGTGCTAATAGTTAACTAATATCTAATAAAATTAAGTCCCCCAGAAACATAATTGAAACGACCTCTTCATATTTCTTATGGTTGATATAACTTCCAATCCCATTTAGCTCAAATCCAGATATAAATACTAGTACATTTATCAACAATTTTGAATTAAATTTACGTTGCCTTTACTAAAGCAACAGATTAGCGGGCACTGCCATCTGTTACCTGGCTGCTTCAGAGCCCCAGCTGAATGCAAGTGTAGTAACCATGTAGACAAGGTCAAACTCCAGAGCCTGTTGAATGGGGCTATACTGCTTCCATGTGACTAAAACAATACCAAATCCATCTGTTGTTGCTTTGCACATTGATGCATTAGCTTATTTTTAATGGTATGTGTTCCTTTAAAATAATTTAGTTTGGCCACTGCCATCAGCTGTTGTTTTGAATACAGGAGGCACTGTGACATCTTGCCACTTTTTTTTTCTTCTTCTTCTTCTTTTGAATATGAACGCTTCTTGCACATCAATCAAATTTTGCTTCTTGATTAACATGCAAGAAGGTAAAAAGCTACTTGCTATGCACCGGTGACAGCTATGATGAACCCAGTGGATTGAATTCCCTTGAGTAAATCACCTGAATACAAAGTCCGGGTGTCTGTAAAATTTCTATTAGATGGCCAATTCAGCAGTGAAGCAACAATACCTTTCGTGGTGTATGACAAGTATCCTATTCATCATCAACAATAGAGGATGTATTGCAGTAAATTACTACACATGGTTTTCATAGACCATTTGGTATGATGTGTAACCAGATAATGTTATCAGTGGTGATTAACTGCTATATAGGGTGATAGGACCTAATGAGATTTAATGGGCCATATATATCTATACAATTAATAAATAAAACTATGCTCTGAAATCATTGAATACTTTTTGGGGGGCATAATTCCACTTTAAAAGTGGCATTGCTTAATCATCAAGATACAGTATATAAGATACAAGAAAAAGCAACAGATACAGTCCCTATTGTTTGGATTTACAGACTGCCACAGAATGCACAGGTTTATCTAGTTTCCGTTCCAACTCATTATAATGGGTACTGACAGGAGTAAGCATTTATAATGATGATTTTGTGCAATATACAACACACATTAATGGAGAAGATTTCCCATGTCGAGAGCACTGTACCAACACAACCGAAGAAGACGTCCTCATGTGGCTTATGATATGCATGTGGACTCCCTGATGAAGACAGCAACATCGAAACAATAAAATAATTGACAACTATCCTATAGAGCTTTGCAGCTAGGATTCATTTGAACAGGATATGCATATCACGTCCTGAGAGATAACTCATACAATACCGGATAAACAAGCTACTTAAAAAATGAGCACAGGCTTAGTAATATTAGTCCGATAGTTATTCTATCAAGAGGGTCTGTAATTCATTATCAGATTGGATGCTGGCTAACAGCAACACATTTTGCTCTGTGTTGCACTCCTGTTTTGGCCTGTATATACACATATGAAAACTTTTATGAGAAGCATCCTTATTTACCAATAATGATCAGAATGTACTGTATCAGATTAACACATAGCCTAGGTCACAACATTTAAAGAGCTCCAACACTGCACCAAGCCAAAGAATGAAGTACTGTTTTGTACGAGGAATTATGAGCAGGAATTCCAATTTCTGGTCCTAGGGGACCCTCCATTTTCTGGTTGTTGTTCCACCTGAGCTCTTATTCGGTTAGGCTTATCAAATCCTTTAATTGAATGGTTTTATGAAAGCCTTTTTCGTCAAACTTATTCCAGCTCCTAATAAGATAATTTGGCATCAAGAAAATAGCATGAACTGGGTATCAAGTGTTGTGCTTCTCCTCTCATTTAGGTGAACAGTTTTAATGACCACGTGTCTGGAAGTTAATTTTGTAGACACATTTAGGAGAGCGACAGTGTATTACACAAGTTGGGGACAGACTGAACACAGTTCTGTTTCCTCAATGTCTTGGCAATAACACACCTAAAGTGGAGGAGTTCTGAAACCAAGGACCGATGGCATAAAAAAAGCTTTAAAAAATCTAATTAAAAACTAGGTAAATTAAGGGCTCAATTATTTTTAGCAATTAAGAGTCTGTTTGGAATGAAAACCAGAAAACACACGGGGTCCTCACTGATTGATAGACTCTTCAACACACAACAATGAATGGAGGAGTAATTTATCCTTGCTATTGTTTCAATCGAAGGTTCCCTGACACATTGTTTAGAAAGTGCGCTTTACAGCAGAGAAACTGTCGAGAAACTAATTTTTAACTTTGCAAAACTTGAGTGGCTGTGGCCCAGATCATGAAACCTGGTTGGATGACTCACCACAGTGGATTACAAATAATAATGTACTGGCTGAGAATTATCCCTCTGTGCCACAGTGCATATAATACTAACAGCCATGGAAAAATGTAATTTGTTCCTGCAAGATACCTCCCTTGTCTGTATCATCTCACTCACATTAACTTGTTTTAGAAAAGGGCATCCTAAGTTTCTTGGGCTTGCCAGTAGTGGAATAAGAAAGCATCCTCGGCAATGAATGTTTAAACTACAATATTAAAAAAACTGGAGACGTAATATGGCAGAATGCAGTGAAGCGAGGCACCCCTGCTGTAATTCATTTAAAGCTTTCTCCTCGAAAGTATGAGGATATGCCACTCAATGTGCAGCAAATCTGGAAAATCAATCACAATAAATAAAATGTAATGCATTGCTTGCTGCTATTGTCATTAAAGTGATTAGTATTATGAAAAAACAGACATTGTGATTTTTGTTTCGTTTTATCTTGGGGGTTGTTCGTTCATTTTGTTTCTTGTGTATTCTGTTAAACACCAAGTCCTACTAGTTATTGTAGGCATGATCACACTACACAGTTCAAAGGAAGGGCAGAACTAAAAAGGAAATCAACTTCATGAAAGGTCATACAGAATGTGTGAGGAAAAAATTATAAGAGGTTGGTGTCAGTATAACCCCATTTACACTGGCATTTTTGAGCTGGGTCAGACCCACTTGTAGGTGACCTGGGTCGAATTTCCCAATAGTGTAAAAGCACATGCACTGATCGAAGGTGAATTGACCCAGGTCAGTAGTGACCCACCTCACAAGGTGGATTGACACAGCTTGACCCAGGTTGAGCGAGGTAAAATGCTTGTTGTGAACACGTCGTACTGCATCCGTTTATTAAAAAGAAGGAATCAGCATCTGCTATTTAACATTTCTTTCCAAATTAAAAACCCTGCAAGCATAGTCAGGTAAACAGTACTGCGTCTACTAGCTGCTGACTCAGAGTGGGTTTAACCCAATTCAAAGTGCAGTGTGAAACTACTTAGTCGATCCACTTGACACCGTGTCCTGACCCAGGTACAGTCTGACCTAGGACAACCATGCCAAAAAAAATAAAAAAGCTGATCAATATGTTGTTGCTGTTGACAGACAATTCATATGAAATTCCATTAGGTTGTTTCAGGAAGTATTTAAGTGTGTTTGTTGCATCCAATGCTCTCCTATCTTGTACAGCTGTCAAAGACTCTACATTGTCTTACACCTAAACTCTTAAAGCTGTCTGTGCAAGGGCGGAAATCAGTTTTGTAACAGAGCTTTTTTTTTTCCTTCTTCTTTTTTTATCCAGATACACCATAGTTTATACAGTATTACAAATGAAAAGGTTCTATTTGTACAATATGAAGGCAGAGGAATGTGAAGAACTGCAAGCTTCTCAACAACTACAGAAGTCACGGACTGCCCTCTACAGGTTTGTTAATTGTACTACACATAGCTAACTGCTGTACGGCCCCCTTCCAATATATCACGTCACTGTCTTTCCTGTATGCTGCATGTTGCAAATAAACGTCAAAAGACAAGGACCAGTGAATATCTGAAATCATCTTAAATAACACTAAAGGGTTCTTTCAAAATGCCCCAAAAATTGAAAATTGTCCAAGGGCCATGTTGCAAAAATATTTTTGTCAAGTATTTTAATTTGCTATGATGCTGTTTGGGATTTCAGCATAAACCACACAATGCGAAGGCTGTATTTTCCAGGTGTGGATCAAAGATATTTAAATATCTATTCAAACAAGAAACAGTGGTTCTGCGAACCGGGTTGAATTCCTTGGTGTCTGTCTGTGTGGAGTGTGCCTGTTATCACCGTGGTCATGTGGGTTTCCCCAAGCACAACATTTCCCTCCCACTTTGCAGAGACATGCTGCTTAGGTTGATTGGCTGCTCTAAATTACCCCGTACTTGTGTGTGTGGTACTCACCAACATGTCTGGCCAACATAGTGACTTATGGCTAACGATCCCCCATGTGGAAGCCTCATCCTACAGTAGACTGATGAAGGCTGATGGATATATATATATATATATATATATATATATATATATATATATATATATATATGCATAGATAATACAAATAAAACAGATGCCACATTTCTTAAAGAATGCTGTATTTATCCATACAAAAAGTGACATCAACAGGGAATGCAAAGTAGGCTTATTATCAACCAAGACACCCATTTAATTAACAATTTAAAAATACAAGACTATAATAGTGCATGATCTGATCAAGAGATATGGTAGTATCAATTGCAGGAGAAACACAGTCTCCTTCAAATATCTGTGACACAACGGTGAAGGAGAACCAGCTACAGTGCGTCACGTCATGGTCTGAGCCCTTGCTTGACAGTTACGTATCAAACAGAGTGTAGCACAGCTGGGGAATGACATAATTAAAAACAAAGTGTCTGGGAAAAAGTGAGCGAAGACAGGATATCACATCCACTGCTGAATCAAATATGAAGAACTGAGCGTTCTCTCTACAAATTAAACAGCGCATATAGAACCCCCCCCCCCCACACACACACACACACTGTTCCACAAGGCACACAAGAAAAACCCCTATTAAGATTAGGATACACAGATTATACCCAAAAAAGATTTCCATTTGTGCATTACTTCACTAGACACTAGATCCAAGGAGAATACCCTCCATCTTCATGATGTCAGTAATTCTTCACTATGTGGAATGGAGCAGAGTCCAATAAAAGCTCCTCTAATCCACGCTGGCTCTCTGTCAGTGAACAGCAGCTCGACTGGCTGCAGCAAAGCCTCCGAGACCAAAAGTTCTACTAGATTTTTATCAGAGAGAAATGAGGTTCAAGTTTCAGTTTAAAGAACTCTTCCCGTTTTTAATATTTAAGATTAGCTTTTCTCTGTGGTGTATTCTCAGTGCATTTAGGATTCTTTACTCTGAGAGCAGTGTAAAAACAGCAATAGCTTCTTTCTGATAGACAAGGCTAGGTTATTATACCTACAGCATGCACTCCCAGCTGAATTGCTCTGATTAAAGTACGTGCGAGCTGTTAACTGAGGCAACAGGAACACCATCACATGTAAAGGTTAAATGTGCACACTAATTATTATTTTCAGTAACAGTGCAACATTCAACAAACCGTTCTATCCACTGAATGTTGAATTAAGAAGCTCCTGTGTTTATATTCTCGAGACTATTACACCTGTCATGCCAGTGGTCCTGCCATAGTTACATAGTGAAGGGAAAAATCAAACATGTTCCACGAGGGTTAAAATGACAACGTACTGAAGTGTATGGTGCTAGCTTGGCAATATGCAAAACATCAATGAAAAATTAGAAAATGTCAGTAGCATTGTCAACGGAATACGACAACATTCTTGTCACGTTAAATTTCCTGGAATTATTCCCATTATTTACTGTTCTCAACACATCAAGAAAAAGTGAGGCAGAGAACATCAACACCTTCCAGATTGCATTAATGATGTGATTGACAGGAATATATTGGAAGCTGAAGCCTGCTGCTGAATTTTGATTTTCTCTGCCTATATACAGAGAAATTCAGTTGGGTAAAAAAAACAACAACAACAACAATAACAACAACAAAAAAACAATGAAAGCACAGACTTAAACTGCCACATTGTATTTTAGAAGTCTGTAGTGTAACAAAGAGTTACAGCAGATAGGCCTCCCTGATTAAATGCATCTCTTTAGGAATTTATTTACATATTTAAATTGTTTAATAAGTTTGGACCATGAAATTGAAATCTAATCTACCATGTATGCATTTCCTATGAAGTAGAAATATTGTGGTGTACAGTATGTGCACAGTACAAACGATGGGTTGTTTCACGTGCAAACAAATGTAAAAGTATAAAAAGGAATCAAACCGCTTTCAAAAAACCAAACAAAAACCAAACTGTCAGGAGCCTCAAAAAATGATTTCAGGAACCTATAAAAGACATGCTATCAATACTGAGAAGAAACAGCATATCCTGCCATCTAGTTGCTGTGTGCCACCTGCAAATTCCAATTAATTCACGCAGAGAAGTTTGACTAAATCTTATCTTGACAGATCTGACCCATGCACAGTTAAAGAAAAATAACTCTTAAAAACAATTCTTAAATACAACTCGTATTTAATCCTCCTAAACAGTCCTTCTTTCTTCCTTCAGCACAAACCAATCTTTAGTCTTCCTTCTTGTTTTTCTACTACAAAAGATGAAAAAAACAAGATGCAGGAAATTCAGATTGTTTTATACTGGTGTATAGAAAGTGACTGGAATGCTGCCTAGGCTTTGTGTTATTGTAGATAGATTCAATAACTGGAAATAAAGTATGAATCCCATCTACATAAAAAAGAAAAAGCAACCCTACTATTAAAGACATCCATGAATGAAAGATATATTAATGTGTACCATATTCAACCCTCATTAAAAATACGATTTCTTAGCAAAATGAGACTAGTAATCTGACTCGAACTAAATGGTTTTACGGTACCATGTCAAGTATATCTATGGTTATAATGCTAAATGTCTATACTTTGGAAGCTGTACTGGAGTTGGAGTCAGCCAACCTGGAGCCTAGCCAACCCTAAATCACTGCTACCAAATCCAGACATTGCATTGCTTTGCGATTAAAGAGGCAATAGATGTACTGTAACAGGAATCGCCATTATTACTCATTTGATCAATACAATCAAATGTATTCTGTATTAGATAGGACAGGACTGACAAGAACAATGACAATGTCAAGAGCGTGTTCAGTAGACTCATGGCAACAGTTCCAAATGAAAACATCTTACCAGAAAAGCTATTCGCTTTGTTTGGATTTGCTTTGTTTTTACCACATTCTCACTGCAAATCACTGTATCCCACAGCTTTGAACACAGATTAAAAGGAAATAATACGTATCTGACACCGGACAGACAAATCATTAGTATTCTGGCCTAATGAGCTCACCACGCTGACAGATCCGCTACTAATGCAAATGGAAATACCTCATCAGTAACAATCCTACAGCTATCACTTTAAAGTAAGAGACATCACTGGAAGCATATGGTATTTCTTGATTTAACAGGATCTTGTGTTCCATAGACAGTGGTTTAAAATGTAATTCAGTTACAAATACAGACTACAGCTAATCAGAGCATATCAACTTTCAGGTGACTTGGGCTACAAAGTATTATTTAAAACAATGTACTTTTTATTTATTTATATCACATTTTATTTCTTTTTTTATGCAACTATGTTCAGAATTGCTTAATAAATAATTTAAGAATGAAATATCTTATCATTCAAATAACTGAAAAGAAACATAGCATTATCTTTTACGTTAAGCACAGTGCTTTCAGTATAAGACTCAAATTAGGCAGTGATTGTTAATGTAAATAGGATCCCGATTTCAACCATGGACACAATATATACCCAACTGATATAGATTAGATGTATGGCATCCATGCCACCTGACAATGTGCTAAAAAAGTCAGTGCATGAAATTCCCAGAGGCAGAAGACATGCCTAAATATTCAGTCTTCAATGTCCACCCTAGACCCTAGAACCTCCAGACGTGATGTTCTTTGGGATTTCACCTTGTGTTATTGATTTCTAACTTTTGTTAATCGCTATAAATACACACATGCATCATCAAGTCTCTCTGGGATTTCATGAAGAGAGAGAAGAAACTGATGCTGCCTAAATCCACAGAAGAACTGTGGTTAGTTCTCCAAGATGTTTGGGCCAAACTACCTGCCGAGTTCCTTCAATACCTGTGTGCAAGTGTACCTAGAAGACTTGATGCTGTTTTGAAGGCAAAGGGTGGTCACACCAAATATGGATTTGATGTAGATGTTTCTTCTGTTCACTCACTTTGCATTTAGTTAATTGATAAATATAATTATTAACATATTACAGCATTTTTTCACACCTGCCTAAAACTTTTGCACAGTACTGTAGCTATTTTTCAAATAGAGCATTATGAATAATTATAGATATTAGAAAAACCTGAAGAAACCACTGTCTGAAGAACACTTAAATTACTTTTTTGTCTATAAATTTGATTTCCTAGTAGTGGTTTCACATAGTTAATATATTTAAACTGAAGGAATTAGATTTATAGTACATTATCAGTCTATAAAACAAGATAAAAAAAATCTAATTACAAATTATAGTTTAAGTAACTTTTAATTCCTTTAAATGTTATAAAAGCATGACTTTAATCAAATAGTTAATGTTAATATGAAGGTTACCTGTAAACATATCAGACTTGATCTCTATTAAAAACACATTTCTGATTGAATCACTATAGAGTTCAAACCAGATAAACAGCTGTCACACATATACTTAAAGTTTAGTGCAGATTTTAAACATATCTCTGTATTTTACAATTAAAAAAACGTTTTAATTTAGATTATTCTTAAAGTCTTATCTAAATTTTGTATGTATTGTTATAAGCACTACAGAATTTGCTTCTAAGTGTCCAGCAGAAACACGCACAGAAACATGAGTTTAGCAATCATATTAGCATTACAGACATCTATGTATGATGCATGTAATAGTATCTTAGATGCTTGGCCTTTATAAGGACTGCAAACCCTGAAAGAGTATGTCCATATATGCTGTATTATTTTGTCGGCAGATGTATTGGCCTTCACAATATATTCTGGTGGTTTTGGTGCCCTTTATACAATCAGAAACATGTCCTTACAGCCTCACAATGCAATCTTCAAACTGAACAGTCAGGACTTTTTCCACACCCACAGTCGTACAATAGCAGAAGCAGTGTATAGACGGTGACTTTATATATTGTTCTTTGCCACACTACAGTGTCCTGTTCACATTTCATCACTGGCTTATAGAATGCCATACTAGTATACATAATGTTAGATGTGCGCTTGTCTTTACAAAGCATTCAAATGGGAGCTTCAGAATGTGGAACTGACCAGATAGACACTTTCTGAAAATAAATGGAGAGATTCCACACACTTGTTCTTGTCAAAAGGTTTAAAAACTTTCCTTACATCTTAGCATTATACCTACAACACCTCAAATAAAACAAAAAAGGCCTAGAGTTGGTTCCATATTTTCAAAAAGTATTTTAAATGATAGCAACTGCTTTGCATTATAAGAATTACACAGATAAACAGAAATAAACAGTATACAGTAAACCGAAAATAAATTGCCACGATGCACTGAGCAATCCTACCGAAGCCACTACTTCTGATTTCCTGATTCTTTCAGGGGAAGTAATTAGTGTTCTAATTTACTCTGTCATTACAATACGAGCAGAATTATTTAAGCTCTACACAGCTATCAGGCAGAAGCAGAAAAGAGGCACAAAGTGCATGTGAGATCACTTCACTGCTTGTTCTCTCGAAATGAAGTTAACTGGCACAGTCCTCTGTAAATGGAATGCCAACCTCATCAATAAGCTCCAATATAGAATGCCTGGAGGCCGTGTGGAAGAAACAGGGCTAAGAGGTACTTCATTATTTATTAATGGGAATTAATCTCAAATTGAAGGAAGAGGAGGACAAAACCACATAAAGAAAAGAGAACCCAGAATTCAGAAATAAATCCTACTCAGGAGTCTTAAACAATAAAAAAAATGTTTAGGCATGTATACACTTAATTAGTAATTACAGTGTCCCATGGTCTTCTCCTTTTGTCTATATGATTGGACATATTGTATCAGGGACCTGCTGTAGGGATGACAGTACTCATGTCACCACTTTACTGTTCTTATTATTTAAATCTGAATGAGTGATAGGGTCCAGTAGGATACTCTATCACCTTGCAGTAACAGCAGTTGCTTTATGAAATTCAAGTTGTTTTTGATTTATTGTGTATACTGCACATGTGTGATTCCTGTAACCTTACCTGTTATCTCCAGGGACATGCTAGAAAATAGGGTGCAATACCTCAAGACTTTCTAACAGTTAAAAAAAAGAAGAAAAAGTTTGTTCTCCAAAGTTTCAGATTGACTAATAGTTGGGCTTCCTAAAATCATTGCTTGCTTTTTCTAAATATGATTATGAATGACCGATATGAATAACCAATCACCTTAAATTAAAAATAAGTCACTTTATACTCACATGGAGCCAGCTATTGACGAAGAGAGAAGGAACTTGTTTATGATTGTGTGTGCATGTGCGTATGTGCGTGCGTGTGTGTGTGTGAATCTGATTGGTTATGTTCGGACCAAGAGACAGGGGGCTGTCCTCCTCCCAAGTTTAAAACTGCATTTTGGGAACAGAGTAGGTAAAACCCTAACATCAGTCCCGTTATTAGAAACCACAGATAAATATGAAGACATCAAATGTAAAAAGAAAAAAAACATAAATCTTTACATCTTATACTACAATACATTTCAGTATGGTTGCCACAAGAGCATGTAAAATGTGCTCCCACTTTCCCACTTCGAACTAAGATGGGGTTTACATTTCCTGTAGTTCGCATTGTTAAACATTAAAAAATGATGTTGAGCTCTTGCTATTTACTGATACCCACATCTTCTACTGCCATTTCACTTCCAATTGTGTTGCTGTATTTTATGATATTTCAGAGGCTGAATGCAGTTTGTATAGACTGTTCCATCCCACAGATTTATCTGCCACTGACCCCTTTGAAAACAGCAGTCTTTCAAGAAAACAAAAGACAGAGGCCAGCGATGTGATGGCAATAGATCAACCAACAGCACATTAATGTAATCTAACAAAGGGGAGTACAGTGCACACCATAGAACATGGTGCTTTATTGTAAGGGGTTTCTATCAATTTTGCAGTTGTACAGGGGGGGGAAAGAAAAAGATAAAAGGGTGAGTTGGACTGCAAAACAATTTGAGAATTTATATAATTTTATGAGATTCTCTTCTTCTCTGGAGGTACGAAATAGGAAAAGTGAAAAGTTAATTAAAATGTGTAAGATTATTGGATTTATTTTTAATTAAAAAATAAAGAAAAAAGTAAATCAATGCCATTAGCAGCAAAATAAGATATAACCGGGTTTCTGCAAAGCGCTCATCATGTCAGAGTGAAAAGCTCTGGAATACTGATGCCGTTCCACAGAGCGTGACCCAGTGGTTGCATCTGTCGGCAGAAAGGTGTTCTTAACCACCACCAGTTAGCATGCCAGGACCTATTCCACAAATTGTCAAACAGATTTCAAGGTTTATTCAAAACCACCAACCCAAGGTTACTGAATTCCAGTCATTCAGCTTCTGGCATAATACTTAGTAACAAAACATAAAATAAAATTGCAGAAGCAAGCATTCAAATGTCAAAAACCTGTTCCGAGCAGAACATATAAAATGAAATCAAATTGCCGGGCGATTTGACACTGCCTGTTCCCTTTCCATTACAGAGGACAGGAAGAAAAAGGAAAAACACTGCCCACACAATAACTTGTGTGGCTGAGACAGAACCCTGAACTGAACCAGGCACATTGATTTTTCATTTAAACCATTTGAAGGATGATAAATACAAACAACATCGGAGCTGGCACCATTAGCAAATCAAAATACAACACCTAGCCTGCTAGTTGCCTGTTATTTCCTACTTGCTTCAGAAAGCTCTTTCAACAGGGTTTACAGCTGCTTTCCAGCAAGGAGTTTCAGCAGAGAAATATAGCAATGTAGGCACCAGTAATCAGTAAACTCAGCAAACCTATAAGGACATTAAATAAAGAGAAAAGCTTGTGTGTGTATGTGTGTGTGTGTGTATATATATATATATATATATATATATACACCGATCAGCCATAACATTATGAGCACTGACAGGTGAAGTGAATAACACTGGTAATCTCGTTATCATGGCACCTGTCAGTGGGTGGGATATATTTGACAGCAAGTGAACATTTTGACCACCTGCCTAATATTGTGTAGGTCCCCCTTTTGCTGCCAAAACAGCCCTGACCTGTCCCAGCATGGGCACCCTGACTGGTCTGCGACTACGCAGCCCCATACGCAACAAACTGTGACGCACTGTGTGTTCTGACACCTTTCTATCAGAACCAGCATTAACTTTTTCAGCAATTTGAGCTACAGTAGCTCGTCTGTTGGATCGAACCACACGGGCCAGCCTTCGCTCCCCACGTGCATCAGTGTGCCTTGGCCGCCCATGACCCTGTCGCAGGTTCACCTCTTTTCCTTCCTTGGACCACTTTTGATAGGTACTGACCACTGCAGACCGGGAACACCCCACAAGAGCTGCAGTTTTGGAGATGCTCTGACCCAGTCGTCTAGCCATCACAATTTGGCCCTTGTCAAAGTCCTCAGATCCTTACGCTTGCCCATTTTTCCTGCTTCTAACACATCAACTTTGAGGACAAAATGTTCACTTGCTGCCTAATATATCCCACCCACTGACAGGTGCCATGATAATGAGATTATCAGTGTTATTCACTTCACCTCTCAGTGGTCATAATGTTATGGCTGATCGGTGTATATAGATTAAAGTGAGCCAAATTATTATTTAGGTGCTGTGCACTCCATAAGTTATGGATGATTCAGTACAATTTTGAGACTTTCATTTCTTCATCCCTAGACAGCAGGCAATGTCTTTGATACCACAAAGTCCAATAAAAAGGGCAGTAAATTATATCTGATTGACTTAAATACTACCATTATAATCCCATACTAATAAAACATGTTTGGTGTGCCAGGAGTAAATTTATAAAATAAATAACCCAAAAAAGTTACTAATCAATTCTTATTAAAGTAGGAGAAAGATGTGTAACACATACAATAGTTTTTAAAGTTTAGGTATGTCTATAGCAGTGAATGGGGGGGGGTCTGTCGACAAATCTACATAACAACCATGTGTACCAAGCCAGGCAAATCAGCAAGGAACCACACTAATCAAATACACCAAAAGGTTGGCACGATCCCCGAGTCTTTTACAAAGGGGAGAAAAGTTCATAAGTGTATTTTTCTTTTACAATCGGCAACACATGGAGTCCGCAAAGCTGCCTATGTTTCTTGTAATGTTTCAAATGAGATTACACGATTGACTACATCAAAAAGCAGAATCATCTACACAAGGGATCAGAAACCTCCGACTTGAGAGACATTTCTGTTTCTTCAGGGTCCAAAATGACTCTAACAGGTATGGCATATGACCAAGCAATTGTATTTTTGTGTCCAGTTAAGGACAATTGGCAACAAATCTGAACAACTGAAAAAACAATGCTCTGTCTATCAACTCTCCAAGGTCCTCTTTCAATGAGAGATAGCCATAGGCATTTGTAGAGTGGTCAGTCTACTGGGCACAACATCACTGAAATAAAACCGTAATGTGGTGCGCATAAATATTTTACATGAAAAGTATGTTTTTCTTTTCTTTCACTGATTTCCTCATGAAAAAGGACTTGTGGTGCTGCCCAACTGTTTACATCTAACTGTTATTCAGTTTGAAGAATTCACCTTGGATGTTTTAAAAAATGTATTAATAGATACATTTTTTATGTTCCTATCCCAAACATATATTTAAGGTGTTGCAGTTAAAATATGTTTTTGAAATTCTAAACCAAGAGCAACAGGAACTAGGATGACAACAGTACCAAATAAATGACTGGTTCTCAGTCACCTACTGTGTAGACCACCTTCTATATTTTAATCCATTCTCGTTCGCGGACAGTTGTGAAATAATTGTCATGACGGCATCCAAACATTTCGATAACAAATGTGTTATGACACCTAGCATGGACAAAACTCCTAATTTCATTCTTGTCCATGTATTTTTCCCCCAACTTATCAAACTTTCATTATAGACTCAGCACAGTTTCATCATTTCAAGACTCCACATCTGAGTAGAATCACGGCATATGACAAGTGAACCTTCCAGTGGCTGTGTCACTGCTATTCCCTGCAGAAGAAGACAGCTCTCCTCAGAGCCACATTACAATTCTGAGCATGTTTACTCAGTGCTGTAAAGCTGAAAATGACAAATTAGGAAGGTTGTGGCTCTGGACTTCTGCCCCCAGAGGCCTAAAATAAGGACTAGTATAAAGCACGGCTGGCAGTGACTAATTTTACATTCGACCTCTTTGCTGAACTCCAGTCCCTGCATGTAAAAGATGGAGACCTTAAGGACTGAGAAACCCAGATTGTAATCCACACTGTCGAAAAATATGAGCTTTTAAAGATGCACTGCCCCCTTTTCTTTAGATATAAAAAACTAATTTAGCTGACTGCAAGGGAATATATAAATAAAACAGGAACCGAGGTAGGCTATAAAAAATAAACGTTATAAAATAAGTTACAGATAAATGTATGTTTACTGGAATCTTTCAAACTTCAGGCTTCACTGAATTTGTCTTCTTTAGCAATCAGGCTGACACTCCACTTTGTATAATTCTCCAAAGGCACTTTTGCAAATGCATTATAAAAAAATTGAATAGACGAGTTAAAGATGATCTCACAATTAATTGTTTCTCTATGATTTGGATATTTTGTTTCGAAACAACATTGTTTCAAAATGTACTCAATTAATAACAAAAGGTAACATTAGGAAATTGCGAGGCATGCCTAGAAATATTAAAGTTGAGAATACTGTAGATAAATCTGAGGAGCTAAATAAGAAATGTTGATATAGGTAAATGTTTTGCATATACCAAACAAAAGCTTAAAACAATAGCTTTTTTGTATGCTACACAAAAGCTGTGTTTCACATTGGATCTACATTGTGATTGCTGCAGTTTATTCTGGAAGTCTGGCCCAGTTAGGATCAAGTGCTTATGTCTGTTTTCCTAAGGGAATGCTGAAGATTACATTGAACTGCACAATTATGTCTGACAGCTCCCTTAATTTCACAGCACAGAGGATTGGCTTGGGAGTGCCACATTTACCATTTGTTAGAGCCACAATCCCGACTATTTGCACTCCATTTAAGATTTCCATTTATAAGCTGTATTTAGAAGCAAGGGTTATTTTAAGGGAATGAGTGTTTAGGGAGACTTCACCATTTTACTTTCAGACAGACACCATATGTGAGGACTAAAGATGACAACAACGCGTGTCCATTAATATTGTCTGTGGCTCGATCCACTTTGACCATGAATGAAAATGGGTCTCTCATGGTTAAAGAGCACTCAAATCTCAGCTGGCACCTTAATTATTATATATATATATATATATATATATATATATATATATATATATATATATATATATATATATATATAATGCTAGAAATAATCTGCCTATCACACTGCCAATATGTAGGGCTTCCTATTTTTGATATTTATTTTTGCCTTTAAAATTGTAGTTAGCCTTGTTAATACATGTTTATTTCCCAATTAAATCACATAGATCTGGTTATTCGCTCTGGATAAGGGTGTCTGCCAATAAATAAATAATAATAATAATAATCTGCCAAGAGATCTGATAATTAATCATGTATTTATTAACAATGGCTTTTCATAAAAATTACACTGTTTAAACTGATATCAAGTGATACAGGGCAATGAACCTGCAAAATAATAAGTAACTACACTGTGTGTTGTTGCAACAGTCTACCAGTAAAAAGAAAAACATGTTAAGAACAAATCTTTAAAAAAAATATGTTAATACTGATGAGATTTGCTCTCAAGAAACTTTCTTTTCACTAGAACAATTATATAACAGGAAACTAGTTAATCATATTGCATCACCTATTTAGAAAGAGATTAAAGTTAAAAGAGTGTAGCAAATATATGCAATATATGTATAAAGTGATATAGTGACAGATCAAAGAAGTAAACATCTGAATTTCTCACCTTTATTACTAAAGAGAACTCAAATGTAGTATTGCCCACACAAGAACCACTCTATGGTAATGTTGAACATTAGCTTTGTTTCTGATATAATACTTTCATGCTCTTTGTGTTTTGATTAATACATACATTTCTTATTTAGTACCATCATGTCTAGTCTAGAAGAGGTAGGTGTTAATAAGAATATTAAAAAAAATCCACTATCTTTTAAAATGTTTTGGATGCTAGTTTTGCAAAACAAAAGCTGATATGTGCTAAGTGTAATGTGTTAATGAGTGCTTCTTTTTACAATTAATTAAGTTATCAGTATTTATATACTACTTCTATGTAAAACAATTCCCTTTAGGGTACAAGATATTACAAGACCAAAGTATTCTGCATTTTTAAAGAAATACAGCGCTATTACAAAGAATGAACTGCAAAATGCATGCATCACTTTAGATTTGCATTAGCTGCTCCTATTATCTTTTTAAACCTATCAGGCAGATTAATTTCTTTCTTTAAAGAGTAACTAATAAGATTCCCTTTTTAATTAGCTTTAACAATAAAACAAAATAGGAGCATAACCTCATTATTTTGTTCTCTATCTCATCCATAAAAAAAGGAAAGAACAAAAAAAAAAAAAAAACAGACACTAAGAAACCTAATTTCCACTAAGGAAGGACTGAATGAGCTTTATAAAACCAAATTGTTTCTAATTTATATATGCTTATCTTGATTAAGAAAAAAATAAGAAGAAGAAGAATCCATTCGATTTTTACAAATCTTTACTTCACTCACTGGGGTCTGTGGACAATTTGTCTGACCCACAGCAGTGAACAGCAGGGACTCCAGAAAATACATGTACCTAAATATACATCTTCCATAACAATGACACATGTTCATAATACGCAGAGTAGAGTAAGTATATTGATTTTAATATGATCATTTCAATTACCTGTGCACCTTCTGAAATAAACCTGTTTTTTTATTTTTTTCCTGCACTTTAATGGTAAAACCTGCTCTGTCCTTTGAATCCAGTCAAAACATTGAGACCAGAAATACATGCTGTGCTCACCAATCCCTGAAGGGTTCAATGTGACACGTTTCAAGAGAAAAGAAAAAATCTCAGTGAAAAGTCTGAATATCAGTAGCAGTTGGTGAATCTAAACAAATTAAATTAATGTTTTAAGGTCTTACGCATGCGCTACAGGGGCATCAGTAGAAGCCGCCCCAATACATCCATCATCAGGAATCCTGTTTGGTTTGCGATTGTGGTTTAGAAAGGTTGCAACGCTTAACAATACATTGCATGTTTAATTATTTAATTAAAACAGGTGGAGCAGAACCCCAATGCCTACAATACACAGTCTGTTGTGAAGTAAAATAGCAATGCCACAGACCAAAGTTTTGTCAGCCTGTATTTGAACCAATGTTAGTGAATTTATTTAGTTCAGGAAATGTTATCCTTTAATGTAATCATATTTACCAATTATACACATCTATTACCAATTCATACCTGTGTGATTAAATAAATATTCCACTTGACTGAACAGAGTAAAGACAGGGTTTTTAATGTCTGTAAATTCTACGGATGTTCTGTGGAGTGTACCTACATAGACATGTTTGTACTCTTCATCAGGAGCCATTACATGATAATCATATGCTTCACTGAAAAAAACCAAACTGTATGTACACCATTCCTCCTGAGACAAGATAGATGAGAGTAATGTGGTAAGGGGTAATGCCTCTTTTCAACACACTAAAATGAAATATTTTTAATATACCATACTTATTTATATTGTTTAATCTATGTTTTAAGCATTTATTATTGAATATCAAAAGTCTATACAAATGGCATTTCTCTTTTAGAAATGCATCGCTTTTTTCTTTAATTCATAACTTGATTTAAATACATCTTTTAAACCCACCTCACAACTCCAGAAATTGGTCTGAAACATGTTTTTTATCCAATCTGTTAATATATTAAGCCCAACATCCCCATAACTAGATTATCATTTTTTTCTTAAATAATAAATACAAATAAAATTCAGTTTCCCATTTTTGCAAATACTTCACCTAATCATCTACTCTCTTTGTATCTTGCTCCGGGCAAGATTTGAATTTGCACACTGGCAGCTTGTGCTTTCTGTATTTAGGAGCTCTGCAGATACACAGGTAATTTATTTATTTTTTCCAACAGTTTGTCAAAGTTCAACCTTACAAAAAATAAATCAAATCAAATGAAAGTGGCATGCCAAGCACACTCTGCTGAGTTGCTCGAGTGGTGTCCAGCTGTCATTAGAGGGAAGTCATTGCATATACATCATTTGCTATGTTTTAAATTATATTTTAAACATAGACACTACTGATCTCAGAGAATCAATGAATTGTGAAAGCATGTATAATTCAATATTAAAACAGATCAGTATTAATATCCAGAGGAAAATCAATGGTCTTCAAGCTAGATACAAATATCTCTTTTTACTACTAGACTTTCTTTTGCTAAGCTGTAGGGCAATATTAGCCTTGAATTGCAATACGTTGCAGAGATTTAAGAGCGAGGTTAAATACATTCCCTGGAATGTGCCTGGTGTTGATTTGGGATTAACTTTAGATAGTCTGTAATTCAAATGTAAAATGCATCCCCAGTGGTGTTTAATATAGTATATTATCATATACAGGAAGCTTTCATTAATCTATATACTTGAATGCGTACTGCTAAACAATTAATTCCCAATTTATGTTGTACTATTTATACAAGTTTAAACCAAAAAATACCACCCTCAAGCTCAATTAGATATAAAGAGTGAGGCCAACGCAATTAAAATGCTATTTATGTATTTGGTGGGGTGGGGGTGGCCTTAATCAGCTGGTAGGCTGAAATGAGCAGACACATCAACATGCCTTCAAATGGACCTGTCCAAAAATGTTTGAATAATGAAGCAGCATGGAAATCGAAGACCACATATTTTTACAGCCCTTTCCATCAATTATTTAGCATGTTTAAATAAAATAACTTGTCAACCTGTATGTCTCTGTCAGACACATATACAGATACATTACAGTTTTAAAAAATGGCAGTGAAGGTTCATAGTGGAATGATATCTAAAATGATATCTAAAACACTAAAAACAATAACACTGATTTATGTATTTATTTATTTTCCCAGAAAAGTGCTTCAGCTTTCATTTTTGTGGTGATATTTTCAACCTCCAGTCTTTAAAACCAAAACAATTTAGCATTTGGTCACTTCTCAAAAGGTCTTTGTTCTTCACTCTTTAACGTTCAACAGTATCAGCGCCTCCAACCATGTGATCAGAGTGGCAGTGAGTGGGCTTCACATTTCACGCTTGCTCAAAACGTATGTGTAAGTAGTGCAGTCTGTGATCTGACAACAACCCACACCTTTGATACAGGACTTGCATTCCTGAGCTTCTCATCCTACAGACCACTGCGAGATATTTTGTTCAGCAAAGCCAGGCTTTTCTTTTCATTACAGGCAGCAAAGGGTTAAAGCGCTCTTATCACCAACTCGGCAAGCTCTGCGGCACAGTAACTTTACCGCATGCCATTTTATATTAGAGTAACAAGAAAGAGGGAGTCCATAAAGGACTACAAACATCTGTATGCAAGGCTTTTTTTCTTGCTGGGAACGGTTAATGAGGTTGTTCCATCACACAGCTCTGCCAAATAATTTTGCTCTCGCTGTCATAAGAAAACAATTTTAGTAACAATAATGTCTGCAGAATGAATGCATTCTGCTTACAGACACAGGGAATTGTGAAATAAATCAGTTTAAAACCAAGTGGACAGGGTACATACATGCCAATTGTGAGAATGAGCAGTGCACGTCTGATCTGCTTTCATTCAACCCCCGAACTCACCGCAGAAATACAGCATAATGAATATTCTGAACGGATGATACAGGCCTGTGATTTTCATGTGCTGACAAAATGTTGTATATTTGCTTTATGAGCTAATATATGAAGAAGGGCTGAAATTAGTAAGTCACCCAAGTCAGGATTTTCTTTTTTCAGGTATTTATTGAACAGAAAGGGAGAGTTCTGCTTGCATGACTAATATGAAAATTGTATTCCAGAATTTGTGTTTCACTGAAACAAACGGAATCATGGCATTTACGGCCTATTTACAGATCCCGAATATCACCCGAAAATGAGAATGAAAAAAGGAATCTGAATAACACCAACATTTTAAACACACTGGTAAACTGATCACATTTCTTAAACTTGTCTTTGAAAGTCTACTGAAACCTCAGCTTCATCACACATGTGTGTCAATCCCCCCAAAAACGTTATAGGGAGAATCTGGCAAAACCAATGGCACTGATACACAACAACAAAGGGTGTATAATACATCGGCATGGAGTGAATCTACTGAGGTAGCGCACAGTGCCTTACAATGCCTTTACTGCTTTGAAGGAATGATACGATGCAAACTAGAATTGGTATGCTCCGTTCCTTCTGGAAAAACATGTCATGATGCCTTTTTTCCCCCCAAAAGAAAAAGGGCAAAGCAAAAAGTACTTTGTGACTAACATGGCTCCTTTTCAAGGTTCTACACATACATCTTGCAAATGCTAAAGGACCTCCAATATGTGGTGTTAATCTTTTATTTTACTGGCACAAATGTTAATTCACTGATGCAATTATAAGCATAGTAATGCAACCTGTAAATTATGAAATCAGAATGCCAATGGTCTGACCTGATCCAATTCACGCTGGTATAATCTATTATTTAACAAGGGCTGCCAAGGTTCTATTATTACTTGGAGACATGGATGGCATATCTTAAGGGATACTTCTTTCAGATTTTAAATAAAACAGCATTCACCTTCCTATAAATTCCAGACATTTCATATTCTGGTAACAGCAGTGTGGAATAGTGGTGAGGGCTCTGGACTCCTGAGTGGAGGGTCATGCGTTCAATCCCAGGTGGGGGACAATGCTGTTGTAACTTTGAGCAAGTTATTTTAGATATAAAGAATTGATACATGAATTATCAGCAGGTTTTGAAAGAATTCTATACAAGATGCATAAATGACACAAGCAATATTTCATTTAATTTCAGGCATTCAATTATTTCTGTATATCACAAAGTATTATAAGGATTTATATATATTTAAATATATAATATTTGAAGTTGTTGGACCTATATTATAGATTATAGATTTGATATTGCTCTAGTAGCAAGTAACCTGTAACCTTTAGTGTTTCTTTATTTTCCAATTTAAGAAACTAAAAAATGAGAAAATAAAATAAAAACTGAATCTAATCCAATGCATATTTTGGCTGCAAATGTAAATGTATAATTTGTGGACTGATATCATTAGCTCTTCACAATAACATTTGTCTAGCAGGACATTTGATTTATATCTGTTGAAAAACATCTATATTATAGTATGATTTACCGTGCAATACTGCTATTGGCACATCAAAATAGCTGCATTCAGACTCAAGCATCTTGCAGAAGAGCATATTTGAATAGGCATTTATTTCAAAATCACAGTCTTTTGTCAGAGATACACGAATCATGTTCAGCATTACTATTGCTTAAATTGTAAGCAATACGGCAGTCAATGTACCATGCAATGTTATTTGGAATCACATATTGTATTTTGTCATCAGATCCATTTAGTTATTAATTCATTCCTTTATTGCTTTTAAATTACCAATTCTGATGTAATCTTAGTTTAGTTTAGATGTAGCTTTTCTTTTCTGCATTATAAATATTTCACTAAACATTTTACTTTATCTATCTCTAGTTTCCGAGTATGTGTTTGTGATTTAATGGTCTGGGTTAGGCATATCCTTTGTTGCCCTCCTTTAAATTATTAAAAAATGGATGAGAAATTACTCCTATAGCCCAGGGCCTTGTACCCATTTTTACACCCATCATCAGAAGGTCCACTGGGGGAGCAATGCATTAGGAGAGCTTTTTGCAAAATCGGCTGTTGAGTCAGTCAAGCTTTCAAATTTACCCATATTGAGCGAAATCAAAGCAACATCCATAGTATCTCTGTTGCCTAAGCCACAGAACCATGCGGCTGGCACCACTGCAGCTCCTCTTGGGAGAAGAACAACGTGTGTGGTGGGGGGGAGAAGACTAAAAATAAATTATAGAAAAATAAAGAGAAGATGAAGTTTGGCACTGTGTGATACACCTTTATGAAGCAAAGACTGAAAATCTAGGAAAGAAAACCCTCAACAAAATGAGGCAAACTTATGTCACATCTGCTCAGAATGCTTTTCATCACAATATGACAACATGTCATCTCTGTTAGCCGTCATTACTACGGTCTCGATTGATATTCAGAATACTGCTGTAAACCAGCTGAAAATCAGCATTTATTTTGTGTGTTCTATCATTTCTACACCCCTCTCCCAACCAGCACCCTCCTGCTATCAATGAATAGGGACTCCTGGCTCATCTGCTTTCACATTAACATATTTAGGAATTTGAGCAAAGAGCCAGAGGCAAAGCTGCTGCATCGTTATGTACTCTGTAGAGATTTGCCATGTTAAATCACTTATGTATGAGGACCACCCTTCTACATTGACCAGTCTGACTGAGTGACTTTCACAAGCAGGTCATAATACTATTACTATTTAATTCCCATCATCTTACTATGAAAAATCAATGATCAAATTCTGTCTCTACTTTTAATGTATGTGCCATGTTAGGCTATACTGGCAGAGAAAACAAATATTGAATAGTAATTGTTTAATTCTATTACTTAGATAAAGAAATCTAACAAATGTACAATTAGCTCAAATGTCTTTTCCTATATAAACCAAATAATCCTGTCAAACAAAATATAATTATGGGGAAAAAATAATAATAATACAAATAATGAAGTGGATGTAACGTAAAAGCTCAATATTGAAGTTCACTGATTTCCATTGTGTTCCTAAAGTTGATTAAGCTATCATATACATTCATAATTTACTTATTTCAGATATATGTTGAGTTCTAATTAAATTCTCTCTTATTTACATCAGCTTGCCCATTGCTTGGCCATACTTGCAACTTCACAGGAACTGAACTTAGAGTTGTTTTCATGCATCCACAGCAGATGAGTGAAGGAAACATTTCCTTCGAAGTAATACAAAGCATCCTGCACAATGCAATTATACGGCCCTCACTACTTATGGAATGTAATCACGCAAATAGATGCTACAGGTACACCTCTCAGGAATGTAGGCTATATGTTAATACTGCACAGTGTGTCTGGGTTGTCTCTGTAGTTTGTAGCAGAAAGTGAGCTTGTTAAAAGTTGATTTATTAGGCATTTGTTTACACATGCATTCTTTGCACTCCAAGGTCAATAGGAATAGCTGCCTGCATTAAAATAAATCATCAACCTGCAGTATCTTCCCCTTTCAGAAATAAATGTTTGTGGTCCCATGCATTTGCTACCTATAGGGGTTTGGGGGGTTGGAGGTGGGGCATGGCAGTGGGTAGAATTGTTAATTTCACAGTGAGAGCTGGAATGAAGAGTTATTCTTCAGTGGTTGTTATTTGAGCACACTGCACATTACAATGCATGGGGAAATCATTATGTAGGTCTAGCTTTAAATTCAAAATCTGAAAGCTATGTAAAATTAACATGCAGACCAAAGTGTCCTCTCAGTTATTTATTTTAGAGAATCACTTCTTTGTGTCATAAAAAACCTAGATAATCTGCAACACCCTACGCTGCATTAAAATCACTTCAGCTTCAAGACTAGAAGTATAACTACAGCAACCCAGTCCTTCAGTTCAGTCCACACATCCTCAGCATAAGAGAGATCATTCTAAAACTGTATACAGAGACATATCTGCTATAGGTCAAAAGTTCTAAAGTAAGAAATGATGCAGGTGTTGCTGGGAGAAAGCACAGATTTGCTGGTGGTTCTCTCTCTATTTTGCCTGGATTGCTAATATGTGTCTTAACAGATAACAAAACTGTCTCAGAAAGGTGCCCCTTTTACTAGCAAAGATGGACAACAGAGGAGGGTGCTTACATTTTAAATATTACATTTTGATTTCTCTGAAAGGAGTTAGTCATCTGTTTGGACACAGAAATATATAAGCAATACATGGAGCAGAAAAATCTCAAATACAATTCCTCAAATACAACATATATTACATGGGAAACAAATTTAAATTATGTTTAATACCCCCCATACCATTCCACACTAGTTGCATAGTTTATAAAGTATAAAGTGATACAAACTGACACAAATGGAACATAAAATACTTGATGGCCATAAATATAGTTGAAAGTGGAAATCTCTTTGCACTACAAATGCCCTGCCAATGAAATCAAGCAATATTCTGTTTAGGAATCGCAATGATGTTGCTCAGATAACCTAAAATGTATTAAAGCTCAAAAATAACCTTTGTTTGCCTTATTTGGTCACTTTAGCTATAGTTGACAGAGCATTCTTTGTGTGCGTGATTAGATTTCTCTGTTTTATTTCTTATTTTATCTGCAGTAGATAGGGAGCAGGGAGATGCTATTTTGGATGCTTTCACTTTATAAAAGCATGGAATCTGTGCAAAGAGATGATAAATCGTTCAATACCCAGAGGGTTAACACTACATTGTCAATAAAATGTAGGATAGAGGGGGCAGAAATAAATAAAAACTTTTCAGTGCTGTCATATTTATCGTCTGGATGCAGAAATGCTTTATTACTTGAGTGTTGATTCAACAAGACAAGTAGTGTTTGTGTCCACATCTTTGCAAAGCCCTGGGGTCTGAGCGACCTACTGTTGATTACATGGTAACAGCATCCTCTAGTTAAAATTGATGACCAGCACACTCTTTAACTCAGCATGTAAAACCACAGCGTGAGCCACCAATGCACCTTGAAATCCAGCTCTGGTGGGATGTGTGGCCCTTTACAAACACAATACCTGCAAAATGAGAGCCTCCTACACTTTTGTGTTTTTTCCTGTAATTCCCTGACCACAGTTGTATCAATTCCGTCACAGAAAAGCTTAGGTATAAAATGCAGGTGACAGGCGGCTTTGTTAACAACAGGCTCCTCACAGTAACGCAGCATGGAGTGAATGGCCTTGCTGTCTTCTCCAAATGTTTGGGCTGATAGAGGGGGAAATAATAAAGACACTCATTAAGACTCTACTATTGTCTAGAATGTATCTAGGAGATTTTCAAAGGAAAGAAGAAACAGTATTTCAAATACTGAAATAAAGGCCCCTTTGGAGCTTCCTACTGTTATTTTTCCAAAGGAAACAAAAAAAGGGTTGTCCATTGAAATCTATGGACCCAGAATGCTTAGTCCTGTTCCCACTGCCACAGTCAGAATCAAAAAAATACAATAATACTTTCTCCTATTGATCAGTATAGCATTATGTTTATAATACCCTGCTTAAGCCCTTTAATTTTACTTATGTAAAAATGTGCTTCAACTTGCTGGCCAAGAATCTCAAGGATTAATCTAATCCTCTCTCTCCAGGGAAGGCTGCTCCATGTCCTCCAAATTATTCACAGTGCAGAAGGGGAATGGGGGTCAACTTTTCTTTTATTCCAGATTTTCTGAGACACCCTATAACCACCCTGATCGGCACACTCTGTCACCCCCCAAACCTTCGAATTGCCAAGTTCAGAAGAAAAAGGCAAATTTAGTCATGGTCAAAATAATGATATGGAGTAGGTGTATTATAATTTAAAATGCATCAGCACTGAAGAGAAAGGATTTGAAGTTAGATGACACAGACTGACAATTTACTCGCAACTCCATCCCAGCAATTCTCCAGCATGTTAACTGTACAGACAAATATAATGATTTACTTTTTTTTTCTTTTCAAATATTCATGTCCTGAATATATTAATGTAAATCTTGCCTAGTTATGCTTACAGACAACGTGCAGAGATTCCTACATAATACAATTTTAAGCACATATTGTACAGCACTGAGCATTGTAAAATTATATGGCTTACAGACCTACCAGTCAGATTAACATAAAGCTTTCAGTTAATATGGTAAGTTTAATTTTAGGAAATTAACTTTTGCCTTTAGGACTGCTTCAAGCTTAAATGAATTACATGTCACCCTGCAGCCAACAGCCCTGTTAAACTCGGCAGCAGTGCTATCTAAAACCTCATTGTGTATGTTAATGCTGCTAATTGAAGTTGGCGTGCAAGTGTAACGATGCAATTTTTGTAATGATTTCAGTTTCCCCTGGTGAAACATTTAACATAAAAAAGCAAATATGTATAACCAGATATTTAATAAAAATCCAGTGCGGGAACACCCAATTACAGAGAATAAATTGCCTGTTTTGGAATGCAAGTTGTGTGTTTGGCTTTCCTACCGTACCTGCTCCTTCTCAAAATGTTTCATTACTGTCTGCTGTAAAAAACACGTCATGCAACAGAAGATATGTAAGGAAGTAAAACAACAGGGAAACAAAGCAAAAAAGCTGCTGAGCTATTGCAAATTAAAAATAATGACACATCTGAAGAAAACAACAGCCATGTGTTACTGAAACTGAACGGTACAGATGTATCTGTCAAATTACTGACAAATGTTGAAATTCAATATGGGCTTCTGACTCTACATGTAAGCTAAGATAGTATACCAAAATAGAAAACTTTTTGCATGATGTATAAATAAAAACAGAGGAAAAAACATCACCCTGGTGCTTTTAAGAAAGAATGCCTTATAAAAGAGGGACATTTTAATTATTTAATTGAACTCCCCATACTGACACATGCTAAAGAGACAATCAATCACACTGCAAAGATCTTCTCAATGACTAGTCTATTTATAAGAGTTTTTATCTGTTCTCGGCACCTATACACCTCACTATATATTTATTTATTCACCAGACAAACATATTTGGACCGTATGTCTTAATCAAAGAAAACTGTTTCTTAAGTTACTGTAGTGCTGACAGTAGGTACAAATGTGATTTTATTTTTTTCAACAATTATACAATACCCTGTAGAGATGTTCATTATGGTATTAGGATACGAGGATATATCATAATAAGATGAAAAATAATAATACAGTAATGAATCATGCTGAAACATAGCCATAGGTAGAACATATCCATGCTAAACATTCAGTTCTTATTACATCATCAACAGCTGCCTGAATAAAGACTTGTTGTGGCTAGATTGCACAGTATTTCAGTAGTTTCTTCAGGCAGATAGCTTTGATGCAATGAACAGTGACATGCTGCTATACTTTACCAGGGTCCCCAGTGTTTTGAGTGGCTAAAGGTTGGTGAAGGCTTGGCAATAGGACCCCGATCTCTCCCCACCAGTGGGATCAACAATTGAAAAGCCACCAGATACAACAAGAGATGGAAACAAAAGACTGATGGTAATGGTATGTAAACAAACACTTTAGCAAGATTCAGTGATTGGCTGCTACTGCAGGGTCCCTATTATCTGGTCTTACGTACAGGACCCCTGAGCATGATATTCGAACACAGTAACACATAAATATTAATGCCGGGGCATTCACAAAGAGCTAATTTCCCAATCAAGGTACCATTCCGTTGAAATAACTAACGGAGCTCTGTAATTTGAACAGACATCTCGGTATTAAAATCTCCGTTAATCAGCTTTAAAGCTGGTGTGTTCAGATTCTGTGAACAATATGTAGAACATTCCTTTACCAAAGGGAATGACTGTAATTTCTGCAGCGCTTTGATAACTTACAAGTAATGGGTTTATCTCTGAAGACTGCTTGTGATTGATATGCAGTTACTAAATCTGCTTAGTTCTCTCTGACAGAATCTAATAAAGACAGGTCAGGCATTTTTCATATTCCTTTTTTTTTTTTTTTTTTTCTTAATTCTTTGACACTTGTCTAATAGGATTTATATGCAGTTGGTGTTAATTGTATTGGAGCACACACCAACTGCTTTAATCCTTCTGCTTATCTTAAGCCCCCCTCCCCATTACACACACATTCCCAACCCCTCTATATTGACCATTTATTGGCCATATAAATGTTGTAATACGCAATGCTGGTAATTTACAGTAATTTACTAAAGAGCAGTCATTGATATGTGCTGCAAGGTGCTGTCATCACATGACACACTGCCTGCCTTGCCTTCACACCGACTCATTCTAGAGCTCATACATTCAGTTTGTCTCCAAACAGACTGAAACTAAATGTATTCTGGGACTTCAGCTGCTACAGATGGTGGCTGTCTTGCACATCTACTTGTGAAACAAATTGGATTCTTGAAAAACTGGGACCAACTGCTTACAAATGATCATTGCCTTCTCACCCAGCAAGTTCAGAATCCAAATATGTAGCATGACAAACTGAGCAAGAAATAAAAAAAAAAAAAACAGAAAAACATACAGTTACACCTGCTTGTTGTAGTAGGTTAACATCTGATGTAAAAAAAACATCAGATGTTAACCTACTACAACAAGCAGGTGTAACTGTAAATATTACTAAAACTACATCAGACCCACAAATAATGAATATTTTAGTTTAAATAACAGCTATTAAGGGGGAAATGTATTGTCATGAATAATATTAACACCAAAACAATATGATCCAATTGAACACTTCCAACAATAAGAAACAATGTTGAGAAGCCATGTAAAGCAAAATACAAACATCTTTTACATTTAAAACTTGAAAACAAACAAACTGACAAACCTGAGCTTGGGCTGTAGAACAGAGTTCTGTAATTCTGTTAGGATTTAGTTTTAATAAGATTTAATTTTGTATTTCTTTTTTCTACTCACCTCCGTGAATCAGGTGTGGATTTACATAGTTTGAAATGTTGCATTTGGCTTGGGTTTGGCTGAGGCTGTTGCTTGACCTTAATATGAAGGAGGTAACCTATCAATGTAATACACAGTGTGTTACAGTGAAAAGCTATCTATCGATTTGGCCCTGCAATTTCAGTTCAATAGAATTCTTTATCACTTTATGTCAAAAGTGGATTTATTTGTATCCGTGTATATATTTAAGGTAGGTAAGTTATCTATTGATGTAACACATTAGGCACACAAATAATTAAGTATTTAGTACTGAAAGTTTAATTTTGTAATAAAAACATATCATTAAAATAACTGAGAGGCTTATTGGTATTCATGTAATTATGTATCCAATATTTATTTTTTCTCTTGTGACATGGCCCACCTGTTCATGCTTGAAGGCACACCAATGATCCATTGCACACTGGCTGGGAAATACTGAGCTAGAGCATCGTCATTTCAACATCAAAAAGTACCCTATGAACAGCAGCAAATGCACCACCAAAGACTCTTAAAGTTAAGAGCACTAAAGACTTGTAATATGTTCTCATTAAAATGTCATTTGTAAAGTTAATTAAAGACAATTTGGTTCCATGAATTAGAAAGAAGCCTAATTTAGATGTTTAAAAATCTAAATGCCAGACAAGAAACCGTGCAAGGTCAGAATTGACATCTTAGAACAGAAGACGTGTCTCAAGCAAAATCAGTATTTAAATAGAGAGTCTGACAGAGTGTGAACATTGTGCAATGTATCTAAAAAATGATGCAATATAATGCGTTTTCAGAGTAATGCACTGACAGTAATAATTTTAAAATCATGCCTCATCAAAAAAGAAAATATAAGAACAAGAAAAATTGGGACAACCACGAAACACTGTTGTACAACTAATAACACGCAATACTTCACTTGGATTATTACAACGCAGACCCCAACACCTTCATTAAAAAAAAGTTAAATACAAGAAACTAAAGCCTCACCAGTGTATTTTAAAGACAAAAATACATGTTGTGGTTTCCTGGCTGTAAATTAATGGTTTATGGCAATATTTCATACCTCAAACATGAAAACAGCATTTTGACATTGCAGACTCTAAACTGTGAGCATGACAGAAGCATTCAAGTGTGCAATTGTTCATGGTTATATACTGTACCTGAATATCTGTGTATATGACAGAAACAAATAAGTGAGTTTAACAAAACAAGTTAGAAATCAGTATAGAGTCAGAATAGTAAACCTGAGACACAGAGAAACGCATGTTGATAAATTGAATAGGAGCAAGGAGGTAGATGAGTAGTGGGGACAAAGATGTTTTAGTTGTCAAAGAACAGCATATATACAGTCTATATATATACACCTCTCTCTTGTGGTTCAGATTTCATTCATGTTGTGTAGCTTATACATTACTGCTCTATGGGAGTTCTTATTTGAACTTCACATCTTGTTTAAAACAGTTAAATATTTAATACATTTTGACAAAGCTCATAGGTCCTCTAAAAATGAAACACAGCTTCAGTTGGTTTCCCTGCCCACAAATCCTTCATAAATATAATTCCCAATGTTTTCCCCTAGTGAAAAGTTAGTAAATCAGCTCAGTTTTGTGGAAAGGTTAAATATAAAAAGAAGAAATACAAGAGGTATATTTCCCTGATGACAAAGTAACTTAAATAACTTTGTGTGAAATTCATTTAAGTAGTGGCACTGCAATTAGAGTTTCTTTTTAAAGTAATTATATCAGTTTTATTCTGTATTTTCACAAATTGATTAAATCTCACAAACACTGGTTCTGCTGTTAAAACGAAACCTAATTTAAATATTAGTACAATCAAGATGTAATGCATTTTAAAAAAGATTAAAGAAATGCGATTCTTATTATCTAATTAATCCTACCATGCCCAAAGGTTATTTAATTTGTTGAAAGATCATTAACAAGTCTCCATCCAGCAAATGAAATAATGAGCTGCCTAATTTGCTCCAATTCAAAGGGAAACATTACAATAAACAAAGTCTGGCAAATACCAAGCGTTCACATGGCAGAGCTACTGACACAATTAGAAAAATGTTAATAATCAAGAACTTTTGGCAACCTAATAGCTCAGACTGCACTGACAGGGATTTACACATTGCCTTGACATGACTTCTGAAAAGAGAGAAACAAAATATGAACTACTCAAGCATAAATGATGCATCTTAGTGATGAAGACAAAACTGTTTTCTTTTTTAATTGTCTTTTTGCTTCTTTGTTGATCTTTAGTAATATTAAAGTGTCCATTAATGATTTTCCCTCTCTATTATTATATTATTATTAATAGTAACAGAAGTAGTAGTAATTGTATTGATAAGAATCTAGTTTGGTAAAACACAGTCAGCTTTGAAACACATTTCAACACTTTTCCATTGTTATGAACAACCTACATCCAATGTGCTGAGACCTCAAATAACAAAAAAACAAAAAGCATTCTCTGTATATAAATATTTATTATGTGTTTGTTTTGTTTTTTTTAATTCCAAACATAACCTTCAGAAAAAGCCAGCCAATATACTAGAGTACAAAATTAAATCTGAGGGATGCTTTACTATGATGAGGCTGCTGCTACCCTAGTCTGGTAGCCTTACAAACTTCATTTATCAGAAAACAAATCAAGTATAGTACATGGTATAGTTTTCCTAGACTGCTCTGAAAATTCTGTACAGAGCATCAGTACCCTGACTATTGTATGCATCCATCCATCATATGCAGACAAATGTTAAACAAAAAAAACACGAAAATGCTATCTGTTGCATTCATTAATCTTAAAATCTCTCAAACCCAGCTCCAAATAAATTGCATGGCAGGACAGCAGTTAGTTTTCATGGTTATCACAGTAATAATTTCGAATATTAAACTTCTGGCTAGACTCGATTTTATCTTAGATATGATCTGACCTGTAACTCGATATCATTTATATTCTTCAAGCCCACTGACAAGATTCATGTTTTCTAATAAAATCCTGCTTCTAGAGTTCCTGCTGTTTCCCAAAGAATAATCTAGCCGAGGAACACTTTATTGAACACCCAGAGAAGACGCCATCATCTTGCTGTTCATTATGGAATAAACAAGTGAAAGGCAATATTTAAGACAGCTAATACCTTGCTGCACAACAAAGTTGATAAGCGGGAAGAAATATACACTAAAATTTCACTTTTTTTCCTTCCTTCTTTTTCCTTGCATGTAATTTTTGAACTCAGATGGCTAGCAGCATTAAGTCTGACCAGCATATTAAAATAAAATTAAAAAAGTCTCATTTAATGTTAGTATTACTGGGGGGAATATTAAATGCAGTGTCTGATAATGAAGTAATTTAACTAAATTATAAAATTTTGTCATGACAGCAAATCACAACACAAAAACAGGATTGAAATGCCTGAACTGTCCATTTCTCACTTCATCTTCATTAGAACACAGTTGATTTTAAAAGGATTCCGTTGAATTCTTATCAAATTTCTGGAAAAGAAGTTACACTCACAAATCTTTTCTTGATTTAAATAGGTGTTTCACCCCTATAAACCAGCCATAAGCAATTGCTCGAGTGCCTTTCTGTTATGAGACTGCGGAAAATTAAGATGCACAATAGCTTAGGGCTTGCCAGTAGCAGCCAGTGTAACTATCAAATTTATTACTGCTGGAATTTTGGCTTCAATTTGTCCTGTGACAATTCTGCTTCTAATTCATCTTTTCACTGCTACCAGTAATCTCCATAATTGTGGCCCCCCACTTGCATCCTCCTTTATTGTTCTCTCCTTTAAATGATAAGCATACACATTAGTGTCCAATTCCAACTCTATGAAAGGGTCCTGATGGGTTGGCTTGAAGGAATATCATCCCAAGATGGCATAAGCTCATGTTACAGCATGTGTTTAGGAAATGTTTAAAACTGTTTCAAATATGATATACACAGTGTGCACACAAAAAAAACATCCCAATTTCATACTTAAAATGTTAAACTGTTATGCCTTACAAATCAGTCTATTTGAGAAGCAATCTAAGTGCCCCCAATCCATTATTTTTGGTGTCGTGTGGGGATATAAATTACCTGAGACTAATGTGTCCCTGCCTTGCGCTCTTCTGCAGGGTTTACTGGTTTATGAGGCTGCCATGGAATTTGCAGTTAAAACATGTAAATTTCACTGTAATACTGTAATTCCCAGCCACGGACAGCGGTTCCCATCGAGGCTGTTAAAATTGGCAGAGTAAATAAACAGGGCCGACTGTGAGGGGTTGTAAATACTGTGTTGCTTTATTGCCGTAAAACATGAAAAAGAGAAGATGTAGCCTTCCAGGAGCCAAACTGACATGGTGCCAGATGTGGAGGAGCGTTTGATAACAACCCAGTACAGAGCAAGATCAACATTTTGTTTCCGGTCACTGCGCCAAACATACTGGCACAACATTGTTTTTCTAGTTAGGGGTTTGTGTATTTTCCTTCAGAGGAAATCCTGGACCACAGCCAAATACTATTTACATGTATTAGAAGATATTGTTCCACATGCTGTATTGAGGTGCTATTCAGATGTTTTATTGTATATATATTGTGACACTGTGAGTCCGGGGATCAAGGTAGGGAGTCACAAACAGCACTCCCCATATGCCAGATCACTAGGGGAATGCACAAAATTAATTACTACTCTGAAATAGGCATGGTTCAGACAATACAATTCGCTGGGCAAGTTTGCTGGTCATATAATCAGACAGGATCTTAGGGCTTAATCACCATACATTGGCCCAGCTCCAGATTGTACAAAATGCTGCTGCTAGATTACTGACTAGAACTAAACCTTCCTCACATTACCCCCATACTAGCCTCTCTAAACTGGTTGCCGGTAAATCACATACAAAGCATTACATGGTCTGGCTCCTTCCTACATTGCTGAGATGCTAAGTCCCTATAAGACCACTCAGATCCTCAGACGTTCCTAATTATTTTTAAGGTAATTCAATTGCATGTTTTTTATTTTTTTTTATTTTTTAATCTACTGCATTTGTTTTCCTCAACTCATTTAATTAGCTTTATTGTTTTACATTTAGTATGTACTTTCCAGATTGCAGCTTGTTATTTTTTATCTTTTTATTTCCTGGTATATCCTTGTTTTAACTATTGTTTTTTTATTGATTGTGCAGCACTTTGCTTGATAAGTGCTATATAAATACAGTTATTATTATTATTATTATTATTATTATTATTATTATTATTATTATTATTATAAAGCTGCTTATCACAATCCCAACCCCAAGAGTAGCTTGGATTTTTTAAATTATTTCATTATATATATATATTATAAGGCCAAGCTACAGGTATCACTACAGGAGATTCTTCTAAATGTTAATAGCATACGGTAACAAAGCATTTGGGGAAAAAAGGGAACAAAAGCAACATGCATTACCTCCTAATTATTCAACTTTAGTAGCATGCTCATTTCAATTGTACATTTAACAGACCGCAGGCAGATTTTGTAGGGAGTAGAAATCTATGTCCCAGGTGATGAAAGTATCTTTTGGGAAAGCAAAATGAGCTGAATGGTAATTGTATTCTTCTCGCAAGGAGCTTGACCACAGTAATGTCAAGCAAACAGATGGCACAGAGACTACTGTAATATTGTATAAAACCAGAAAACAATGATGCATAATCTATTCCGGGAAATATCTTGGGTACTACACTGCCTTTGTTTTCTCCAGTCAGTCAGAAGCCAATAAATAGAAACATAATTAGTTACCCATAATAATAATTTAGAAATAAAAGTCTAGAACAGAAAAATAATTGTTATTGGCATTAAACATGTCTCCACTTCTTGTACATCTCACGTAAAGAATCTCTAAATAATAATTAAAAAAACTGTTTCCAAGTAGGTGCATCTAAAGGACAGAAAGTTCTGTAGTATTTTTTTCAGTAAATACTTTAAATTCAGAACTTACTACTATAAGAATCTTCAAGGTGATGCAGCTGAGAAGTGTAAACCTTACAAAGTACATAAGTTGACACTTTCCCATGTAAAATATACAGCAAAGGCATTAGGGATGACAAGCATGTAAAAAAAACCTCTGATGTGTCAAAAGATACAAGTCTAATCATAAAATCAAGAAGGTTCACGTAAGATCTAAAGAAACGACGAGACTTTAAAGTTGTAACATCAGAATTCTAGTGTTACTTTGTTGATCTTGTCAAGTTAAAGGAACACTACTGTTGAAAAGAAAGAAAACTGGGAGTTGTAATAGGGTGAGCATTGGGCAGATTTGCATGACAGACAGGAAGACAGAAATAAGCAAATATGGGCCAGTCTTTAACCAAAGAATTCATTATACACAGACACCTTAAAAAACGAAATAAACGATTACAGTATCAAGTCTCTTGCAAACGTTCCAAAAAAAGCAATGATTAACAGTAATACAAATATAGGAATGTGACGCATTCTGTGACGAATTGTTAATCATTAGCATCTTGCAAACGCAGATAGTGCTGCAATCCAATCAATTCTATGGAATCTAGTAGGTTGCTTGACCTGGAAGAACACAAGAGGGAGTTTATACAAAGACATCAGGGAGAAAAACAAAGCCTTGTCAATATCTACTGGGTTTCCTTCAACCACTTTCTTTAATCACATTCTCGAACAATAGAGTATAGTATCTGACAACTCTCCTAGTCAAATATCCAGTGGGCAGCAGAAAACAAACATTTGTCTGATTCTAGCACTATTTTAATAAAGACACAGCCAAGCCCTTAATCCATCAGGGCCATTAGAAAGTGTCATGGTGAAGGCTTTTAAGACAGCTAATACCTACTATAGAAGTGTTTTCCATGCCTTCTTTCTAACTCTAGCCTTCAGAGACAATAACCTATAGGCAATCCAGTTTCAAACTTTCTTCACTTGCTGAATATGCTTTATTATTCAATTAGAACCACCACATACTCAGTTAATCACACTTATAATTGTGATCTCTGTTGAAAGCACTAAGCTTGTACATTAAACCTGCAGCAGTTACACCACAGGTACTAATCTCCATGAAATAATTTCTTCCCACCGAGTATCATGTTACAATGCTTTGCGAATGTTTTAACATAAATCAGATGGGTGTATGACCAACAGCAACTATTGTCTCTGTTCTGAACAACTCAGATTAAATGTCCTGTTTCATGGTTTACTAAAAGAAAAAGAAAAACTAATACCAATCAAATAAGTATCCGATTTCAAAAATGTAATCAAAATGCAGAAGCCTTTTTTCTTATATATCAGGGACTTCCTAGTCAATGAGACAAAACAACTCAATTAGAAATCGAATACATGTTAGGTGAAGACAAGAAAATCCTGCCAGCTATGTATGGACAGCCATTCAAATACAAATTAAATTATACAGAATTAAAATAGACTTCAATATGTTGGTAAACAAAGAGACCTATTACTCCCCCTGGGCTGTTTGTTATGCCTGCAAAGATGTTAAACTAAATCTGAAAGTTTCCTCTTATGAGTTATGTAATATTCATCTCTACAGCTGCTGCAATGTATTCATAAATGAGGGAGAGTAGTGTACAAACAGGCATGGGGAGCAGTAAAATGATGCCTAAATCAAATCATCATTGCATGCATTTCAGGATGCTGCTTTGATGCACAGATGTAAAAGCATAAACCAAGTTTTGTTTATGATCCTGGAAAGATGGGAGTTTACTATTGACAGCATGCCAGAGGGGAAAGCAGTTAACCTGCAAAAAGCAAGACTGAGTCCAACCCACAGCTCAAAAAAAAATCCTTTCAATTATTAGTGCCAGCACATAAGAGCCCTAAATTCTTAGAAACATGATTTAAAAAAAAAAGGGATGTTTGTGTCATGGAGATTGTTTCTGCACATGTAGGTTTACATGTTATAACATAAAAGCCCAAGGCTTGCCATCCACCTAACCTTCAGGGAAACGGTATTAACAGTTAAGGAAAAAATGTCTCCACATAAGAATGTCATCTGGTTTAAAGGGATTTCCTTTTCTAAAAAAAAAGTACCACAATTAATCTCTCCACACATACACATGATCATAAGCTATTTTTTGGAATGGGTTTGCTATTTTACTTTAAACTTGTAAAGTTCTATTTTGTGCCACAGCTTTACAGCAAAATCTATAATGCATCACTTGAATGTTTGTGCCAAGCAAAAGGACTCACTTATGACAGTTGCATCACTTTCATTTTCCTTTAGTTCAGGGAGAGAAAATGTTACATGAATAAAAAATGTAAATGAAATCACAGTGAGAGTGACTGATATTCATGTGAGATTTTACATTTGAGAGAGACAGAAAAGCCTGGTCATGTACACAGTACCCTTTGAAGCAATAATAATAATAATAATAGTGGGTGTGTCAATTACTGAAGTCAATCACTGAAGAATTTTTATAAAGACAAACAATTACAAGAGAAGGGTGGTTAAATCCACATTGATTTATTTTTAACGAAGCTGATGTTAGGCAGGCACTCTGATAATGGTTTAAAGTTTAGGAAAAAGTAAAGCAATTGTTTAGAATTAAATCAAATACTTAAACACAGCTTCCATTCAAAAATACACTAATATTTTTGCATACAAAATAAGGTTCAGAGTATTATGTTTTTTTGCGTCCATATTAAATAAAATACACATTTTAACAAAAACACTAAAACAAAATACTCATATACCCTCATACACATTTGTTTGCATGTCAAAGACCATGCCACTTTCATGATTCTAACAATATAAACCTATAGATGTTATATATAACATTACGAAAAAGTACTTTTTGCATTAAATTAAAACTACTAAAACTAGTACAGGAATTATACAAAAATGACAGATTATTATTATTTTATATAAATAGGAATATGAAAAATAGTATTCATGCATAATTCCAACAATAAGACACTAAAACTTTCAGTTAGAATCACTTTCTTTTTTTTTGGAGAAGTCAACATGCAAAGTAAATGAACAGTTTAGTTCCCAGATACCATTAAGTATTTATAGCTCATGGATCATAAATGTTTAGCTTCACAATGTATCAAAGGGCTGCCAATTTGTTCTTCTGAGTAAAATAATTAATTATTAAGCCAAAAGGAAACTCTTTGATCGAGTAAACACAAAGTGAGAAGTTAGACCAAGTTTAATAGTTTAGACTATTCGAAATAGCAATTAAGAGCATTACTATAAATCAGAATTTATTTATTTATTCTCTATACAATACCATAAACTTCTTGCTAGACACTATGTTGTATTATTATGAATTCAATACATTTCTGGACATAACTATATGTAAATACACCTCAGTATAAAGGGATACAACAGTTGTTACAATTAAACGGTTGTTTATCTTTTAAAATAAGAAATCCCAGCATGATAAAAATTGTCCAAGATCGCCCTTCAAGCCACGAATACAACAATGCTTTGCACAGCTGCCAGTGGCTATCATTTGCAGTAGCAGGTTCTGAAGGCACTATTTAATGAACTGCATGTTGGCTTGCCCCAGGAAAATACAGTGTTCTGCTAGACTTTTTGACGACTACAAGATTATACCCACCAAGATAAACTGGAACTCATTTTTTTTTTATTTTATTCTTTTTTTTAATTATCCAAGACAATTTGTGGAAAACTAATCTTAATTCTCTTAATTACTGAAACCCATGAGTCAATGTCTCTCAGCAGGGATAAAGGACCCCAAGGAAAACATCATTGTCTTCTGTCAATTTTTGTAAATAGCTTTACTCTCAGCTTTAGAGATCATATCATCCCATTGAGTCTCCTGCTAACAAATCCTGCTTAATAGCAATTATTTTGAAGTAGTCGTTTGCAAATGGCATTACTTAAATTTCATTTAAATCAAGTTACCAAGGCAATTTGAAACGAAGCTGTAAAATATCACTTATCAAAATGAAAACAAATGACATTTTATTTACAATCTCATAGGTGCGTAATTAGTATTCTCTCTTTTGCTTAAATAAGAAAAAAATAAAAAAAGTATTCTGGGCATGTCCCTTGCCAGATAAGCTATTTAATACAATTTAAATATATTTAGGCTACAGGCTATGCTTATTTCTGTAACATCTATGCAGATTCAAATTTAAAGATGCAGTCTCAGGATTAGTTTATGAGCACATAATAGAGATGAATTCCTGCACTTTAAAAATCATAAAAAATGTGGTACCAATAGGTTAAAAGTTCTGATGAGATTACATTTTATATTATTTACAATTAACTATGCATTTTTATCAGAGATTAATAAAAAACAAAACCTCTTGATTTTCAATTATTCCTTTTTGTCTGCATACAAATGACACCAATCTTACACATTAATCTTACATTAAACATTTCTCAAAGTACTTACTCTGTTCTGCATTATTTTTAAATTAAAGCAATACCATAGATGTCTTTTATCCGTAGGGTAAATTGATCTAAATCTAAATCTGAAAGGAAGACAGATTTACCAAGATATGGAATTTGGCCATGAGGTCAAATGTATACTAAATCATAAGAAATGTATATTAATATTTACATGGCATACTCTACCTGCCAAATTGGTTTCCTTTATGGAAGAGATGTGTTGCAAAAAGTAAAATGTTCACTATCACATTAATATCTGTACACAGAAGCTACGTTTATTATGCAATGAAAACCTTCATAAGTGCAATCAAAAGGGAACATCAAAGTGAAAAAATGCAGTTGTACTGCTGAGAAATAAATAATTGTTGCAAGCAGTGAGTATTGCTAGAGGCTCACATTGTTTCTTGTCAGGATTAATTAGGCCTTGATCTTCATTTTGAGGAGGGACTGTCAGAAAGATAGATGGACAGACGGGCATATCATTTGAATACTTCAGATCTAAAATTATAGGAAACTGTGATATTGAAATGAAAAGCATTTTATAGAGGAGCCCTCGGAGGAGTAACAGTGTGGTGCCCAAGCTGTAGTTTCTATTTATAGGAGTCAGACTGGCAAGACAAACATGACAGGTTCCTGTTCTGCACTTGCAGCAAATTTCTGAACATGATAAAAACATTAATTTATCTGGAGAACATGGAGTGAAAAAAAAAACACCCAGTCAGTCATTTGTTCAAATACAATGATTAACATTTTTAAATCAAAAAGTAAAATGGAAAAGAGAAGGAACTGAAAACGGCAATAAGTAAGATGTGGATACATGCCAATTTACAGACCATTCATCCATGGACATCAATGTTTTATTTAGATAATGATTTATTTTGAAGAGTACATTCATTCACAGATTTGTTATAGTTTTAGTTTTTTATTTAAGTCAAGTTTCTTTTTATTGAGGCTTCCGGCTTTGATAACCTTCAGTGTTGATTTTAAACTGATGGTAATGACTGAATTAGGTCCAGCCAATAAGGAGATCAAAAGAGAATCGCATCAAGATTGGACAAATAAACCTGACCGAATACCAAAAGCAAGAGGGTCTCCTGATTCCTATACAGGAAGCAAGGCCTCTTCAAGCGCCTGGAGAAGGGTCAAGGAACCAAGAGCTGCCTCAACAAATCAACACTGCCTGTAAAGCTTGCGATGCCCAGGTGAACTGATGCACGCTGTCTGCACTGACAAACAGGTTCTCTCTCCCAAACATAGGGATGTGTCACTAGAACCAATTCCAGAATGCATACATTTAATCCAAATAAATCCCCTTCCCAGTTTGCTCAGGTTCCCCTAATTGTTTCTGCAAGGCTCAAGCTTCTCGGAGGAATTTCAGACTTCAGCTTTGACAACTTCACTATCACTACAGACAGTAAATAATCCCAAACGCCCACATATACCAACACTCTCCTAGAATGCATGGTACAGTCACTAAATTAGTCATTAACTCCACTTATAAAGGAGATGGCAGTCAGCAAAATATTTTTATTGTTGTTTAATATGGTTCCTGCCTTCTATGAAAAACACAATTTAAGAAAAAATAAACAACTTGGTTTCAGTAACATGCCTATCTTTATCAGTAAATGGTAAACTTAAATAATTTTAGTCACCATGGCAACCTCACAACATCTTCAGTGAATTTAACAATTCGGTGTGAGTGGATTCTCCCCCTTGTTCTTCTGTGTACATCACTTACAACCATACATTAGCATGCTTAAAAGCACAGGAGAGGTGACTGCATGTTGACTCAAAATAAAATAAAATAAAATCAATATGTATTATGATGCGTTTTTGATTGTACTTGGAAAAACATTTATCCAATATCAGGAAAAACATGAAGAATGTTTCTCTGGACTGAGGAATCAATTTCCTTAAATATCAAAATCTATAGTGATAGGTTACTGTTGGCTGAAATGCGAACCTTAACATGTCTTGGTAGTGCAGACCTGTCCTCAAAAATAAATCCCTTGGCTTTCACTCTAGCTGAATGGATTCCATCTTAAACTTTCACAATTTGTATAACTAATTATAAAAAATAAAACCAAATGTTTTATCATCTCTTCCCTGTCAAGAGCTGTGTGAAAACAGAACAGATTTGAGATCCTTACTTTTATTCCAAAAAATAATTCTCAGTGTCAGAAACGAATTCACAGATTTTGGATACATAAAAACAGCCACAGTTGGTAATGAATTAACACTCTGTACCATCCAATATCTATACAAAAAAAACAAAAAAACATAAAATAAATAAATAAAATTACATAAACAAATAATCCAGGTATCAGAATGTAGTCAATACATTTTTAGCAGACACTGGTCTTAAGTAGACATTTCAATAAAAACGTCATTTAATTTAGTACCAGCCAAACCCTGGCAACAAGCCAAAAAGAACCCAGTGTAGAATCTGACAACGGCCTCAGGTCCTAATTATGAAACGTAAAAGAGTTATTAAGTCTAGTGTTGTTTAATGACTTTTAACACATTCGCTTGGAAGAAGCTTCAGGCTCCTACTCACTGACTTTGATGATTCTGGGTCTAGAGCATACCCTATGAAGATAATGACAGAACTGGTGCAAAGGTCTGACAAAAACATAAATTCCTCTGAAATGGACTAGCACACTGGGCACAGGTCCAGTTCACACCATGAAATAAAGTTCACCTGCTTTTGATGCACCTTCTCAGGTTGGAAGGGCATAAAGGGCTTAAAAGCACTTTCTGCATATTAATAGTTGATTCTCTGAAAAGTTACATTAAATTAAATTAAACAGTACAACAGTACAAAGTACAACAAACTCAGTAATGATGAAGTAATTTAGCACACACAAAGGCCACTTGGTAGTTCAAACACTGAAATCCAATCTACAAATTACAGTGAATAACCAGATTAAAACACTTTGGGTGATGCAAATGCCTAAAATCAGTGCAAATAGCAGCAATGGCTTTCACTGTAGCCATGCCTGTGACTTGTCAGCTGTTTCTACTGGACAACACTGACTCTCTCACTGGCTCAACTGAAGGGAGCTGTCCACAAGTGAGAGTGCTGAAAGCTGCCACCCTGAAAACATAAGTGCATATCTATTGTATTAGTGATATTAACTTTTTTTTCTTTCCTCTGCAACAAGAACTTTGTATAATAGCCTCCTACAGACTTTTAAATGCCATTCGAGCCCAGCCAGAATGTTTCCTTGGGCGTCCATCAGCAAGCACTGTCAGCACAGAATAGTGCTCACCTTCAAAAATGTGTTGTACCTTCAGGCTGTGTTCTTTATTAAGGAATTTGTAACTGGCACTGCATTGGCACCTGGAATTACAGGTGTCCATTTGGTGAGGCCCATTTTATTCACTGGAGAACACACAGAAGCAGCGCACATTTGCGTGTGCCAATTACTACAGGGTAAGATGATTGTAGATAAAACCGTACAAATGGGTAACACCTGGCAATTTATTTTTTTATAAAACCTCCAGTGCCCTTACACATCTAATTACCTTTTGTTTTGCCACTGGCGTGATCATTAATCCCCACACAGGTGGCAATGTGCTCCAGCAGCACAAGTGGGGAAAAAAGACACCTGTGTTACATAAAACAGGAAGCAACCAAAAACAACTACAGGAAAACAGCAAGATTCCACTTTAATAGAAAACTTTTTTTGCATGTTTAAATATAGCTCTACCTGGAATTACAGATAGGGTGTATATGTACAGTAGTAATATATACAAACGTATACTAAATATGAATATGTATAAAATCAGTATGTCACTAGAAAACACAAGGATATAGTTTATATGGCTGTCCATAGATTCATAATGGAAAACTAGTTGCTGAATTAAATATCATACCATTTGAGGATAAGTAAATTGGTGTTAAGGAAAAAAAAAAATTCTAACTCTATAAAAACTATAACAAATATTATTGGATAGTATCCCTTAGTAACTGTGACCATAACAACAGTTTCTGAGTGTGTAGGGGAGTGTTGCTGTAGTGTGAAACCAAGTGACATTGGAACCGTAAAACAAGAAATACTTGAAGGTCTTAAAGCCACTTCTGTATCTAATGTCGAAGCATTCTGGTTATGAAACTGGCATTTGTATATTTGGAAATAATTAAAACTGAATTTCAGAATATGCAAAATTTCACAAAAATACACACAAATACAGTAGCTACCAAATGTATCCAGACCATTGATAAAATGTAACTAGAAGTTAATTTAGCAAAAAAACATTGTACAATCTGGCAATCAATTGTTGTTCTTTTAATACATTTTGGCTTTGATACCATGGAGGAGGAAGGCTTTTTCTGTAGTTGCTTCATAGGTTCATCAACTTCTCTTAAGGGATATTTTACCACTCCTCCATGCAAATCCACCAGGTTAGTTGTAGAGGTTTTACAAGGAAAAGTGGTAGAATATCCCTCCAAAGTTGATGAACCAATTAAAAGGCTAAAGGAAGCATCTTCTGCACATTATCAATGGCAAAATGGATTGACACAATATTTATATATAATATATACACTAACATATTTGACATATATGCAATTAATGCATAAAATATTGATAGTAAAACTATCATTGACATTATTTGTATATAATAAATACCAAGTTAAAATCTGCACCTAAATCAACTTTTACTTCATCAAGAATCTGAAAATGTTTTACATTAGCTGCGCAACAAGACAAGCCAGTCAGTTACGATCATATTCTTCCATTAATATGATTAAATGCATTAGGACGCCAAAATAATTACATGTTGCTTCACAGTTAGTTTAAAATACTTGACTAGGTCTCAACAGTCTCAGTATGTTAACAGAGCATCAGTGATGGTTTAGTACAGCTACCCTAAAACCTTTCCAATACATATATATTTTGTGTTTAAAAAAATAAGAAAATCACTAAATGTAAATCCTGTCTACTTCACTACTAAGGACAAAAATAAGTGAGTGCATAAATTATCATCTTTTACAATTTGAAACGGCTTTTACACATTGTAATGGATTATGCATTTCCAGTGTTGGGGAAACTTGTACTTTCTTTTAAGTGAAAATGAAGTAGACTATTCCATAGTGTATCAATCAGTGTGGCGTATTTTTGAAGATGCATAACACAATCAGCATTTTTAAAATTTAAGGGTCAGCAAAAATGCTTTTAGCTTCTCTCTGTGATACAGAAGGTTTTGACAGACCCGTGCCATCTGTTTGTTATTTAGATCATTTTATTTCCCATATCAAAAAACATTATTTATTCATATCTCCACCAAGTTGCTGCATACATGAATAAGATGAAGGCACCCAAAGTAATTATGCTTCTTTTTCATAATTATGCTACAATGGACTTGGCTGCAGTCTTTACTTTATTAGAAATGCCAAAATTTGCATTTTCCATCTAGAAATGCAAACAATGCAAAATATTAACTTTTTCTCCCCCAAAATAATTGTAATAAATAAAAAATAAAATATGGATATCAGTCACAAAGCATTACATAGATTATTTATTTTATATTAAAAATAATTAATGGCGAACTAAATTCAAATTCAATTAATATAAGCAAAAATGAATAAATTTATGCATGAAGCTACGCATTCACCTTCATTATTCACAGGTACGTTTTACAGCTCACTCATATGTAAATTATTTTATGGATATAAACTTGAATGCTATGGAAAAACTGCAATGCAAATAAGCTAAATAAATCATATAAGGGAATTATGTGGAAAGTATTTCTAAAAGTATTTCTGTTGAGTAATGCACACATTGCATGTCAGAATTATCTACGGAATATCAACACTGAAATTATGATAGTTAAATATTTAAAATCAGCCACCAGCAAGAAACTTGTACCTTGTCAGGAAGGCATATAATCATCAATAACTCTGTCTCATGTATTTCAGGATGCAGCTTGAAACTTGGAAACAACACAAGTTAGGTGTGTGAGTTTCACTGTATAAAATGGATTCAATCTTTTAAGCATTTTCATGGCAGGGCAGGAATAAAAAGCATGAACCTGAAACTCGAAAAGTAAGCCCTTGAGAGATCAAAATTAAATATACACAGTTATTGGTTTAATTGTTTATCCTTTATCGTTGTAGGTTTCAACTTGTTTCACTGCTAAAAGACATGCATTTCCGTACTCCATTTTATCTCTCCAAAACTATCACACACAAAAAAACAACTTTAAATGACTTAAACGTTACATCGCAAAAGAGCAATATTAAGTCTGCATATAAAATGGGTCTATTACCAAAGTGGTGCCATTATCTTTAATCAGGTTTTAAATGATTGGCTCACATCTGCACAGTTGTAATATGAATGATCAACTACTGAAGCTGTAAAAGGCAATAACCCAGGGAATTGTTTTGTGAACAAAAGCAAATAATCATGCCCACAGATCATTATTCTCCCTGATATAATGTTCTGACTGCTTAGAATGAGAAAACACTGGTAACAAAGAAGCAGCAGTTCAATTCACGGTTAAGATAACACAAAAACATATGCATTTCAGGTTTCATCAAAAAGTTCACAGAATCAAGATCTACAAAATCTACATATAACACAGAAGAATATAATTGTGTAATATCTGTTGCCACGATACAATTAACCTCTTTAGAACTCTGTAATCACAGGTGTACAAGCTTTTTAGTACTAATAAATATTACTGGGGTTACATCACTTTTTTTCAGCAATTGTATAATAAAAAGTGTGTGTTGGCAGGATATTAATCTACAAAATTAAAAATATTCACCTTCCAAAAATAGTTCTGCGTTTACTCTTAAATCACATTTCATCTAATACACTGTATTTCATGTTATTGGGAAAAACGACTTCTATCACAGTTCCAATATGAATAAGTTTGAATTACTTTATTCTTAATATCCATTTCAACATGCAGATACACATCAATTATACACAGACATAAGATATATGTTTGATAATAAAAGATAAAGAAGTCTAGTCAGTAAAATGAAGATATCCTAAAGAAACTATTAACATACAGTCTGAACTGCATATTCTGGTGATAGCTGCTCTCTTTTCATACGTCTAAATTAGTTTCTCCTTCTACTCACTGTCACTTCATTGTCTCCAAGCTAACCTGTTTAGTAGGAGATCACATCTGAGAAGTCAACTTCTGTATAATTATCTCATAAACTTTGCATAAATCAGATGTTTATTACTTATCTTTCCTTTTTCTCGTCTTCCACCAACACTAAATTATAGGAACATTCATTCTCTCTGCCTAATAAGGACTAGCTTTTCTTGTCTCTAGTACTACAAACACTTGTCCATCTCCTAAAAAGAACAGTTTAATTGCTGCTTTCCTGTCCTGGGCTTAATATAGAAGAATGGTAATAACAAACTGATGAAAAATGCATCAGTCTAGAATAAAATAATCAATCCAAATAGTATGCAAGTGCATTATAATTAAAATTGTGCCTTTCTGTTTTCATTAAGAGAGTTTAGGGGGCTTTCTTAATTAATCTGAAATGGATATGTTAGGATGTAACACAACTCCAATATAATTAATCAAGGGAATTGTATATTAAGTTTTTCACAACCATAGACTTAAAAAACAAACAATATAAACAACAATAATAATAGTAATAATCTACATGGTTTCAAAAGTTCTCACCTTCAGAAAGAGGAGACCATGTTTGAAATCAGAATGAAAAGATGTCACCAGGGTACATATTAATTACTGAATTTCCACTAAAGGGAGTTTTCATTTGGACTATTGTCCCTTGTGAATAGGGGTATAAAATCAATCTATTATAGCTTTATTAAAATATTAAATTATATTGGCTGCCTTTTTTATCGTGTACATAAACATAAATTCATATTAGTGCATAAATATATAAAGAAATACACCTCAGGTTTTCTCAATGCATTACAAAATTAGCAATAGAGTTTGAGAATACAGCAGGGGATCAATGGTTGAATTAAATTGGTGATCTTAGTTAAATGAACAGCATCATGTGCTGCCATCATCCAAGAATGGAAAAGCAAGTGTGATCTCTTGAGTAGTCACGTGTTGGCCTGGATTGGCTGTTTTCTGAATGCCCCATTTCACCATACGAGAGAGGGAGGTAGAAGACATCAGTACAATAGCCTTGACCTCCAAAACACAAAGCAAAACCTTGAGCTTCATGATAAAGGTGAATACTTATTCCAATCAATCTGTGCCAATAATACCCACCACTCAGCGCATGGTGCTAAGGCCACGGCTCATTAGCTATGATGCTTTTCCTCATATAAGACTGCATGTCTGACACTGACTCATTTTCGAGATCCATTTAATTTGCCCAATTTAACTTCATAATAAGAAGCCTGCTTTACAAGCCGTGCAGCTACACAGGGGTGTATAAAAGTGGAAGACACTACCTCCACCTCCCCTCCACCCCCACAACATATGCACACCTCTCCATTTTATCTTCAAAACCTCAAGATTTCAGACTTCCAAAGTTAGAAAACAAAGATTCAGTTCAAGAAACTAAAAAAAAAAAAAAAGCTTTTTCCAAAATTAAAATTTTAACAACACTGAAAAGCACAAACACACACACATACAACTTACTACAGAATTAATGTAAGCAAGAGCTGTCCTTCAAAGTATATGGATACAGAACCATGCTCTCAAGTACTGTGATTGAACGTTAATCAATGTCTTTTCAAAGGTTATTTAAGCACTTTCTTCAACTAGTAATTCTCAAATGTCAATACAGCAGAAAAACTTAATTTTCCTATGCCAGTTCCTATGCCCTTTACATGGCATTAAAATAATGCATGCAAGATGTTCCCCATTGCTGACTTTTAAAATAATATTTAACTACAATTCAATTCTACAACCTATTACAATTTACACACACACTAGTGTATACAGCAATATATATTCACTGTTGACTTTACCTAGTCTAATGTCTCCATGGTACATTTTAAATAACTTCAAATCAGTACTAGTAGCACTTCAACTTATATACAGTGGTAGTCAAAAGTAGTCAAAAGTATTCACAGGTTTCATTTGAAACAATGTTATTAGGTGAATCATTCACTATAATAAAAATAAAATGATTCAGTCTAACCGTAAAGATACCAGTTAACAGCATGAGTGCAAACCTGTGACTGCAGCTCTTTAAAAACCCATGGAAATGCAGTGAAAAGTTTACATACCCCCAGAATTAACTTCAATCAACTACAATCACTACGGATTTCTCCAGACTGAATCAATGTTAAGCCACTCTACTGAGGATGGCATTTCAGAAACTACATTTATAACTACTTTAAATGACGAGTGTGAATATTTTCAACTACAACTGTATACGAGTTTATCCTTGATATAGAGTACACAGGACTCATTTGACCTACGGCATTCTAACCCCTTAATGGCAGGTTATAGTATCAGTACTGAAAGCATTACAAAGTCATTAAAATGAACAATTTATATATAATAGGCTAACAGCTGGAACATAGATCACTAATACCCAACAGCTGCTCTGTAAAATGCACATGATTAGAGATAGTGTTTCAAGGTTCATGCAGTTATAATGACCGGCACACAAGACAAAGAGGTTTCATTCTTTCTTCTCAAATGTTTCATGTTAAATATTTTATGGATTTAATGTGTCGATTAACTATGAGAAAGTGGGTACATTATTTTTGTTAGCTGCCAGCAATCTGTGTGGCTACGAAAAAGCTACTTTCATTCCATCACAGAAAACCATTTTTATGTCACTGTTTATCTGATGAATGCTTATTAACCTGCGTAAGATTGTTCAATTAAAGTAAAAGAAAACTATTTGTCTTTGTAAAATGACCTTTTTTGGTAATTTAGGAGTTCATTAATCAATTTTTAATATACTGGCCCAGTACTAAACATGTAGAAAGGGATGCATTGATTAGTTAAATCTAAATAAAATAAAAATTGAAATGTCAGCCTTGCGCATTTTCAAATTCATTATGTTAGGAAACATTGATCGGGCATCTCTGTGCACTATATAAAAATAAATGAGTTTCAATGCAGTTCATACTCCAGCTCCCATAAAACCCCGCAAGCATGTTTAACCAATAATGCAACAAACTCTGAATATCACTGAACCTCTTTCATTGAGCACCCAAAGAAATTGCAAGGGTATGCCTTGTGTTCCCAAATCATTTATGATATAAAGGTTTGTGTGTATATTTGTAATAGTGGTAATAAAGACAACAATAAAATGAAAGTAGCACTTACAATTATATATATATATATATATATATATATATATATATATATATATATATATATATATATACACACACACACACAAATACATACATACATACATACATACATATACACAGTACTGGAAACAATGTTGAGACCACTGCAAAATGTACAGGTATGCGTTTGGGTAAAATGCACATTTTTGTTTTATTCTATAAACTACTGACAACATTTCTGCCAAATTCCAAATACAAATATGAATGGAATGGAATGGCTGCCATACATGTAGAGATGCTGATTTAAGACACATTGCAGTGGTCTCAATTTTTTCCAGTACTGTGTATATATATGTGTGTATATACTATGTGTGTATATATATATATAGTATGCTAAATAAAAAACATGTAATGGGCAAGCCTTCTTTAAAATGGTACTGGATTGTATTAAAACTCATGTGTATAAGTTTATATTATCTATATAGATTGTTTTGTATGATTCTTGACATTTTGAACAACCCTATACTACAAGCATTCATGGAATTTAATGGTGGTCTTTCATATAGGAGTTTTACCAACACGATAATTCACCATGTCATAAAGCGGACAGTGTGAGCCAGTGGTTCAAGCAGAACAGCATTAGAAACATTTAATTGCAAGCTTAGATTCCTGACCTATCCCATATAACTGAAGTCTACGATGAACTGAATGGTTGAATCTGGGGAAAGATGTATAATGCTATATTGTATATACAATCTATATTTAAAGATAATGGCGGAAGTCTAAGGTATCCACATAAGGACTAGAATGCAGTCTCATTAGCTTTTTATTTTGATTCTTAACCCACTAGACTACAATTTACTACCTAAAGGACAGTACTTCAAGAAACAAGTATTTTATAGAGCAACAGAAAGGATAATGAAGATTGTGTAACTTTATATATACATATATCGTGAATAATTAGGGATTTCAAAGCATGTTGCAACTTTACAAATGAAATGCAGATATTTGTATTACTATTACTGTTATATGTTAAAAAGAACATGATTTGTTTTCAGACTAAAGACACTAAACCAAACCATTTATTATAATTTTTCATCACTTTTTTTTCCTAAGGCTCCATAAAACAGATGCAATTAAAGCTACCAAATTAATAGAAAACTAGAGAAGAATTGAATGTATTTTATGTGTTAATGTAACTTCACAATTCACTGCTTCTTTAGGTCTTTCTTAATCATTAATAAATATAATTATCCTCAACAAAGAGCAATGTAGTGTAGCAGCAGCTTCTGACAGAGCCAGAACTGTTATTATTATGAACTGTTAATTACATTTAATGCAAGAAAAACTAAACCTCATTTTCTTTCTTCAAAGTAACCTTTTCACAACGTTAACACATGCATTTCTTATTTTTCTTTTTTATATTCAGTATTTCTAATTGGAAAAATGTGTTTTTATTAATTTTGTACGTCTTTCTTGTATGCCATATCTCAGTCCAGCTCTTCTGGGAATTATGTTGCGCACACTGTAAATGAGGCCTTTGCTCTGCTATGTTGATTCGAACGTGTGAAGGCCCTGCTTTAATTTTAATCAATTTAACAAAACATTATGCTTATTTATCTTAATGTCAACATGATTTAGTTCCCATCGATTCAATGTAAATAAAAGTTGTAGGAAGCTATAGGATACATCTCTATGGTAGATTTATATGCTAGCCCATTGATGTCACGGTACAAACTTCATGTAAAATCCAATTGCATGTATGAAGTTTCAATGTATGGATTCCCATACAGCAATGGATTGCAGAAACATCGCAAACCTTAAAATCACCATTTTCTAATGATGATGGGTCTTTGAAAGAAAACATAGTGGAAACAGGATATATAGCATAACATTCCTTGCTCATTTAAATTTAATCCAAGAATACCATGAAATGAAATGTGTTTCGTGCTATCTTTGGGAGGAAAGGGGGGGATTAACAGGACATGATTTTTCTTTGTGATAGGAGGGGGTCTATTTGTACAAAGTAGATACAAAAACAGTGCCACTTGCTGTGAAAGCACTCGACTGAGGTGGAAGAGGTTGCTCTCTACAAAGAGGCCAATAGTAAAGTGCCTGTGGGAAACATTGGAGCCTTCATAATATGAACATAAAGATAGGACTAAAACCTGTTGTTTCAGACAACACCTCTAATCGCTACACATTTTGTAGGCATGTCGGAAACTACACTTGACTAAACTAGCAGGCTTTCTAATTACTCCTTCCGTGTATGTGGCTCAAAGGGAGAAGTCGGTTTTCAAAAAGATCATCTGAATTCGATTAGTAACTCGCCCAAGGAGAAAGGGATTGTTGCAAGATTTTCCAGGTTGGTTGCTTTCAGAGACAGCAACAGCTAGAGAGAATCCAGCGAGAGAAGCTTTGAGTCTGCCAAACCCATTGTCAACAGCATTGCATATTCTCCTATAAAGGCCTTTATAAGAATGAATACAGTGTTTTCTCTGTAACTAACTCTACTGTGTGGTAAAAGTCAGATCTATCAGTCACAGCTCTTCTGTAGTATTATTAACCCTTCCTTGTGGAGGACTTATTTTAAATCCTTCTGGGGTTTTTGTCTTTAGTTCATAAAAAGCATTATGCAGGACAAATAAGGGATTGAATAGATGTGTTATTGTTATACAAAGAACGTTTGCATCTGATACTTTTGGTTTTGACTATTTAAAATGTCATATAGCCTCCACAACCTCAAGCTCCAACTCAAACAAACTGCTCAGTAATTTCTGCAACATGGAGGCGTTTGCAGAATGTGATTATTGACAAAGCAAGTGTCAAGGGATTCACTATTTACTACATTTGTTTTCAGCTGTGTCTTAGGAAGAGGCAGCTTGTGTGACATCTCTAATCTGACTAGAGAACAGAGACAGAACATGTTTGTCTTGTCACCATTTTCAGGCAAACTTCAAGCCTGGAGTCTCAGTGAGAGGTATGTGTGTGTGAGCTATGGGGGGAGGGCTTATGGCTTGATCTATTACAACACCCTTTGATCTTGCAGCCTTAGTCTCTTCTAGATGTGCATTCACTATATGTGTGTATATATAGATACATACATCAGTACCTTAAGTGTTACCTCAATTGTTTTATATGAGAATTATATATTCACATACACACATACACAGAGTTTTCACTATCCTTGCTTAGGTGCACCACTACCTGTCCATACCACACCCGTATGCCTAAACATGGCTGCCTGTGTTTGGATTGCATTTTCGTTAGGTACAGCTGCCCCAGCAAGTGAATGAGAGACACCAAAGGTCAAACAGCATTCTGGGACGCTTGGCATCTGGGATTTAGTGGTGGCAGTAGCATATGGTATTTAAACATGGAGATTTTCCATTTTTATTTTCCTTTCATATTTTGTCATGGAACTGTATTGCAGTCCGATGTAGTCATACTTTCTCCAGCAGGATTTTCGCAATCTTTTCAAACACTTTTAAATGTCTTACTGCTCCAAGCAATTGATCCAGTGTGACACATTCCGACCGTACATTAATAAGTGTTCTAATTTCATAATTATCCCAAGGTAAACACACATTCTTTCCTAGGAAAAGTCTCTATCGCATCAATAGCGGCCGCCATTACTGTAGTTACAATTTCAAAATGCAGGGATGTTGCATCTAGCTAAGTAAGGAGATGTGACGGTACATCACCTAGACCAGTTTGGAACTCAGCGAGTGTGACGTATGAAACGGTGCCTCCTGAAACTAGTTTGGGCAGTGGAAACGCCTGGACTCAAACGGACAGGCCATGGGGTACCTAAACGTGGACAGTGTAAACGGGGCTATTTGCTCAACACAAATGTTCCCTTCTGTAACCCAGATTCTTCATTGGGTTACACCACAGGTCAGCAGGAATACTAAATAATCAAAATGTAATCCAACTATTTACTTAATAATAAGTAATACATCATATTAGGATACACTATTTACCAAACAAAGTCATCAGTCTACTGTAACTGCGTGTTCAAACTATTCTCAAACTGACGGAACATCCAATCAAAACAGGGGGTGAGTAAACTGAACTGCCACTCCACAGAGATCAATACGATTGTTTCAGGTGAAGGGTGTGAATACTTTTGATAACAATGTATGTAGCTATCTATGTATGTACCTCAAAAAGGTGAAAAATAAACATATTTATGATACATTTGATGATACATTTGGATGCATATGCCATTCGGTCATTAACACTCATTAATGAATGTGGAACGAATCAATGAACCAATAGATCGTTTGTCAGCTGGATGCCTCTGCAACATATTTTTTGTTACCTTTAATTATTTGAGGCCCATCAACTTTAATGTAATCACACTAGCAGAATATTAAAAATGACAATTTCAGAATCAGACCGCCTGAAAGCAGAACGATGTGCTTTTGTAAGGTAAAGTTATGATAGTTATGATCAACTGCCAGCATGAATTATTCAAATCAGATTGCACAAGAGCATAGTGCACAGTCAATAATTAGGTTGTCAATATTTGAAATGATTGCATATGACTCTCCACTGTCAATAATTATGTTTTAATCTGGGTTAATAGCAAGGAAAATAAAATTTAGTTATAGCTCATGAATACACCCCCTCATATCAACAGCTATTAATCTCAGATATTACCAATTATTGTCTTGCAATTAAAACATAAATTAGTAGGACAACAACTGAAGCACCTTAAAATGCTACATAGTTTTTTTTTTTTTTTTTGTATTTTTAATTCAGATATTCATCAACAACTAATGTACTCCCAGAAGGATGTATTGTGAGGCAGAAGGGTATGTAAATAGCTTTACAGACATGTACAGTTGCACCAAGGTGTTGAAAAAATAAATAAATGACTAGGTCAAATCCAAGGCGCCATATTGCCATTTTCTCTTCAAGTTACAATTTCATAGTAATAGATCTGTTGCCATCTAGTGGTCTTGTGTAATTGTTTAGCCTTAAAAAACAAGATCCTTTTACAACAAAATAGATGTTAACCCTTTGGATTTGCATGTATTTTTTCTATGGTTTATTATGAAACATTTTTTTCATTATGATTGCATACAGTATGTAACATGTTTTTTCTATCTAATATAGAAGGTTATAAGAAGGTGTTTCCTAATTAATATTCACAACCAGTCGAAGCAACTTGAAAGCTTTTCTTTTACCAGATTTATTTCTCTTGGGCATCCTAAAAACTGCACGAAAGACAATACAATGCTACTTATCTTGCCTCAGATTCAGCTACAAATCATTATGGCAGGACTGCTCAGGTATCCGTTTAAGTGCTGTAGATGAGAAGATAATGATTCCTTGCTCTGGTGATTTGAAGAACGATGAGTTAAAATCTAACCATGGAGATGCTATCTAACAGGAGCATTGCCCCTTATTGAAGGAAGATTATGCTTAACTGGCAGACACCCGGTTCAAAGTGAATCTTTCACTTCAGTGGAATTTAGTGATAAAGGATTATTACATCGCCACATCTGTGCATCACAGGGCAACAAACTTATCGTTAATGAGAGACACTACCTGCCGCAATCATTTACTCAATGGTGGCAATAAACGACACATATTACCCTTATAAATGCTTATATTCCCAAATATTTTATGAAAGAAGCTAGAATATGTGCAGTAGTAGAAACAGGGATGATAATGCTAGCAAGCAAACTGTGAATAAAATTAACAATTGTATATAACTTGTATGTATATATTATACAAATATAATTAGCCAAACATAATTAGAGATGGCCCCATAATTTGCATTTGTCAGTTTTAATACTGTGGTTTCATTATTTCCCATACCCATCTTTAGAACGCAGCCAGTGGAATCAGTCTTTGTATATTTGTGCATGTGCATTTGTATGTATATTTTTGTGTACAGAAATTTGGAGGATTTGTAGGAGAGGAGTTTTGTTAAAAGGTCTTCACATTTTTTAAATAAAGTGTTATGAACGTTTTCTAGGATTCTCCAGAAGTTTGATAGAAGGAAAATGTATTATTCATACACGGTATTTGGTAGTAAACCACAGAAGAAGAATATTAAACCTAATACAGTGGTTACAGTGGTGAGGAAGTAGATATGTTGCAGTGAGCTGGAAGAATCTTCAGCTTTCCTCATATATGGTTTGTATTTCTCACAAAAGGATACAAAGGGTCAAGACATATTCCTGATGAAAGTTTTTGTTTTTTTTTCCTCACAAAGTTTATATAAAAAAATAAAACAGTGGTTACGTGGGTAAAAGCTTCAAGCCTTAGTACTGAGTGAGCTCTAAAACCTGGCATCTGTCAGACCGTGGCAGGGGATTCCCACTGGTAGGTTCTGGCCTGGGTGATGCGGGGACGGGCCGACTCTCTGCTCGGTCGGCAGCCTCCAGAAGTGAGCAGTAAAAGAACATGCTGTCTCCATCCTCCTGTTGACACTGGAAACTTTGTTGATTCACACTCCAGTACACCGCACAAAAAGATGATCGTATTGACACATGGTCTCATCAGACGTTTTGCTTTTTCTTTTGCAACTGGTATAAGCATTTGAGCTACTGTAACTGCGTTGCCCGTGTAAATATGGATATAATAATTAAGTGCCAGATTAAAAAAAGTTACTTTTTCTTATTAATAATGCTTAGCACAGATCTAGGTAGGTGTCCTTCACATCTTTAATATTCGCTTGAACAGGGTACCTCTTTAGACATGAGCTGTCAACTATTTCCATACAGAGGTGTCTTCAAATTCTGATTGTGTAACAGCTACAGTGACTTAGCCTTTCTTACTGCGCAATAAATATCTAAAGGAAAATGCAGCTAACAATTGTCACATCTTTAAAAAAAGACTTGATTCTGGCTATGGCTTGAACTCCGTTCATTTCAATAGCATCTCAGCATCAGTAACATCCTTGGCACAAAAAGTACTCATTGCCTGAAACAACCAGTGCATTTATATTGAAATGTGTCAAAAATCACACCAAGTGGTCAAAGAGATTTCTACATCTCTAACGCTGTTTAGGGGTTTATATAATAAGTGTTTTTACTCCCACTCAGGTGCACATCACAGACATGATAGAGTGTGCGGGATCCTGCGCTGGGTTGGTATCTCACCCCCATGATTTGCGCTGCGTCTTGTAAAGAATCAAATCAAATTCTGGCCGAGGACCACCACTACCACTGTGCTGTATATTTTGTGCAGTGTTTAAGCGTATGGATTGGACAGGAAGAAGCGCAAACTAATTTCCACTCCTATTTAATTCAGTACTAGGGGATGATTCTTAAGTCCCTCAGCCTTCCCTGCAAACAAAAATGTGTACACTGAACTCAGAAAATGTGCTGCAATATAATAATTCATAAAAGGTCTCCGACTTCTATTAAAGATGAATCAATCATTTCTCACTTGACATTTCTGAATTAGTACTTGACTGAAATGCATTAAAATTGTATGCAAAAATGTCTGCATACCAATAACTACTGCAATTTTAATAAAGCTCTCATAAAAGTATACATATCGAAATGAAAATTGTTTTATTGTCAATCCATTCCTGATGCTCTGCAACTTTAATAGAATGGATTATTCAACACAAATCACAAAAAAACTCCTCTTCTGACTTTCAGACAACACTCTTCTTTGTCACAGATTTCAGGGTAATTTAAAGATATTACAGCCATGAATACAAACTTTCTAGCTGGTAAAAGGAAAGCTATTTGTCTAAATGATTTATTATTTCCGATTCTTAATTGAATAAAATCAATTTAGTGAGAAGAAAAATCATTAGATCACTTTTGTTCCCATCTTCACTCATTTCGTTCAAATTATTTACAATAAAACTGTTAAATTGATTACCTCTATTATATGAAGATTATGCAGTGGAAGGCCAACACATCCAAAAGGGAAAACAAATTACCTCCAAATGGTCCAAAAAAAGTGTACCTTATATGAAGAATGCACATGTGAGAATGGAAGGCCGGGCTCTTGAATTATTTGTGCAATGCCTAGAGTAGGTTGAAATAACTACACCTATACTTTCTGTACAACTTCTCCCACATATAAATCAGAATAAATCACATTAGAACCTTCATCGAGAGTCTGTGTCTTTTATGCATGAAATAAAAAAGCCCTTCAAAGACTGATTGGCATGCATTTTCAATGGGTCTTGCTTAGAACCTCTCTGCATTGTGTACAGCACACTATTAGCGATCCATTCCAGAGCCAATAGCTAGAACAATCATGCCAATCAATTAATTAACATCAAAAATCATCCCTAGGCCATTTTAAAGGTAATGCAGGGATTGTTTAGGGGAGGTAATGCATTGTAGCAAAGGATACACTGACTGAAGCAGTGCGATGCCATCCCTAATGGTAACATCAACACTTGAGTCACAAATAAACCAGACAATCTTACAGGCATTTATGTGCTTTACTATCACTGCCACTCAGCCTTTCTCCCTCTGACTTCTACTGTAATTACTTTTCTTTTTATTGTCCTCCTGACTCACACAGCGAACAGCGCTGCCTGACCATTGCAAACTGGCAGCATTACCAAGATTCTTTATTGTCGTCATTTGTTGCGTCTTGTTGTTGTTTATAGTTTTGATATGTGCAATGTAATTCGTATAATGCTAAGCGCAGCACTTTTGTTGTGAGAACAATGTGGAAATTAGCAGCAAGAAATGAATGAATGAATGAATGACACACATACAAAATGAAGCCCTGTGTTGTTGCATATCTAGTTAAAAAAATATATATATAGGTCTATATATTTGGGGGCTTTTAAAAAGAAAACTAATTAGGTTGAACTTCATAACTCAAATAGACAGCATTGCTTCATTTGTAGTAAATATCAGCCTTTAGTTAAAGTCTCTGGTGGGGAAAAAAAAAGTTTAAAAAACTTTTTTACATTATTTATAATCGATCTAAATCATGGCTTCAAGCTAAAATATACATACAGTACTGTGCAAAAGTTTTAGGCAGGTGTGCAAAAATGCTGTAAATTAAGAATGCTTTCAAAAATAGACATGTTAATATATTATATTTATCAATTAACAAAATGCAAAGTGAGTGATCAGAAGAAAAATCTACATCAAATCTATATTTGGTGTGACCACCCTTTGCCTTCAAAACAGCATCAATTAAACAATTATGCCAAACAGGTGTTAATGATCATCAATTCAATATGTAGGTTGAAACACAATCATTAACTGAAACAGAAAAAGCTGTGTAGAAGGAATAAAACTGTGTGAGGAACAGCCAAACTCAGATAACAAGGTGCAGTTGCTGAAGACAGTTTACTGTCAAAAGTCATACACCATGGCAAGACTGAGCACAGCAACAAGACACAAGGTTGTTATACTGCATCAGCGAGGTCTCTCCCAGGCAGACATTTCAAGGCACACAGGGGTTTCCAGATGTGTTGTCCAAGCTCTTCTGAAGCAGCACAAAGAAACGGGCAACGTTGAGGACCGTAGACGCTGTGGTTGACCAAGGAAACTTACTGCAGCAGATGAAAGACACATCATGCTTACTTCCCTTCACAATCAGAAGATGTCCATCATTGCCATCAGCTCAGAATTGGCAGAAAACAGTGGGACCCTGGCACACCCATCTACTGTCCGGAGAAGTCTGGTCAGAAGTGGCCTTCATGGAAGACTCGCGGCCAAAAAGCCATACCTCCGACATGGCAACAAGGCCAAGCGACTCCACTATGCACGAAAACACAGGAACTGGGGTGCAGAGAAATGGCAGCAGCTGCTCTGGACTGATGAGTCAAAATCTGAAATATCTGGCTGTAGCAGAAGGCAGTTTGTTGTCCGAAGGGCTGGAGAGCGGTACACGAATGAGTGTCTGCAGGCAACAGTGAAGCATGGTGGAGGTTCCTTGCAAGTTTGGGGCTGCATTTCTGCAAATGGAGTTGGGGATTTGCTCAGAATTAATGGTCTCCTCAATGCTGAGAAGTACAGGCAGATACTTATCCATCATGCAGTACCATCAGGGAGGCATCTGATTGGCCACATATTTATCCTGCAGCATGACAACGACCCCAAACATACAGCGACAGTCATTAAGAACTATCTTCAGCGTAAAGAAGAACAAGGAGTCCTGGAAGTGATGGTTTGGCCCCCACAGAGCCCTGATCTCAACATCATTGAGTCTGTCTGGGGTTACATGAAGAGAGAGAAGCAGCTGAGGCTGCCTAAATCCACAGAAGAACTGTGGTTAGTTCTCCACGATGTTTGGGCCAACCTACCTGCTGAGTTCCTTCAAAAACTGTGTGCAAGTGTACCTAGAAGACTTTATGCTGTTTTGAAGGCAAAGGGTGTCACACAAATATTGATTTGATGTAGATTTTTCTTCTGATCACTCACTTTGCATTTTGTTAATTGATAAATATAATCTATTAACATGTCTATTTTTGAAAGCATTCTTAATTTACAGCATTTTTTCACACCTGCCTAAAACTTTTGCACAGTACTGTGTGTATAATATATACATATCTTATAATTTCAAACACTATAAATATGAAAATCATTTTAAATTTCTATAAAAAAAAATCAATTTCATCCCCATTGAAATAGCACTAAACCACACTTCATGTTTTTACCTGCATTGCACAAACCTCTTTCTATTGATACATTTTTAATGGCACACTTTAAAAGCATCAAGGTCAATTGCCATATGAAATCAGCTCAACTCTCCCTACACAGCAAACTTTAATGGACAATTTTAAACAAAACAAATCTTTTCAGACTACAGCTAGGAAAAAAACTGTTTCATGACAGCCTTGATTTAATTACGATATACTATTCAAAACAGCCGGCCTTCAGGCACCCCATGTGTTTCAGCCGAAAGGATCGGAAGTGAATAGGATGTTTCAAACACATTTCAAAATATCAGCTGTTAAAAGGTTTAAAATAGGTGGCCAAAGAACAATTAGCCTGTGTGCTTTAGGTTGAAATGAGCCTTGAAACATATGCAGTCAATATAAAATTTCTACATAAAAAGTCAATCATAAAAACAAATGTGAAGGTTATACAGATGTACAGTAGGATAGCATATGGGTACAAATCTATTTCCACTCAAAGGATGATCATCTGTGCTTTACTCGCCCCCTAAAGGCAACAGGGACTGCAGGAAAAGCAATTCAACATGGCAGACCGGATGCTCAAAAAAAAAAAAAGCAATACCTGAAAATGCAGCACTCATTTGTTTTTGTAATTTTTCCATTTTCTATAAAGCTTAAGACTGTTTAAAAAGCATACTATTATAGTAATTATTATCATAACAACAATGATAACAATAATAACAAAGATGATGTTAGGTGAGTATTATTAGATCTTATGTAGGCCTATATCAGTTACTGTATAAAAAGTATGAGGCTACGTATATGTAATCTTTGGAGAGCTATTGTTTGTGGGACATTGTCTCATCAGTTAAAAATAGCTGTCCTCTGCCTTCAAAAAGAGCACTGGAAAAAATGTCCCAGGGACTGTGTAAGTGAAAAGGTCACATCAGTCTGCCTGAAGAAGGAAAAATAAACAGGGTTTGTCCATTACTTTCTCAGACAAAAACCTCTCTCCAATTCAGACAACAGGCTTCCTGTCTAGTTATTAACAGTAGGATTGCAATCCCCAAAGTCTGGAGACGGGCTCGGGTGAAATCTCTCTTCCAGTAGGCTCGGTGTGAGCGAGCACGTTTCCATGGCAACGGCCTGTGTCAATCTGTGCTGCCAAGAGTTGTCGATGGCAATCTTCCTCCACACACAGGGCCCTGGCAGGTTATGTCAAGTTACATTGCGTCCTCACAGGTAATGAACCTATCGTCTTTGAGGCAAAATAGACTGGTATCAACATGGCATCAGCTTTTAATGCAGTGCCTGCCAGCAGTGCTGATCGCATTATGGGCTCCGTCAATAACAGAAGCTGCACTGCAAATTGAATTGAATTTCTATCATTCTTTCTTTTCTTTTTATTTTCCTAAACACTTAGTTCCCTGCTTTCAGTCACATACCAGCAACAATAGCACAGCTAGCCAGCAGGACAATACAAGAAGTAGGGCTAGGACTTTCCCTGTGCTGGCTTTATTCAGTTAACAAGTTACACCAAAGGTCTCACAATCTCCAGTACAACTGAGATTCTGAGCACGGACTCAGTGGCCAGAAACAATTACAGCAAATTCATACAAACACTTCCTCACTATAGTACCTGGATAAGATGCCAAATAGATTTCATGCTTGAGACGGAGAAGTAAATGTTACAAACACTACCCTGCAGAAGAAATGCACTGCTGAGAAGGTTCTCTCGACACAGTGCTGAAAGCATGAAAATGTCCAGGCAATGGCTGTGCCATTGTCACCTTGTAGTTTGGGTGATTAAAGGATTTACTATTTTATTTAAAGCTCCAGCAGACATCTTCTAAATTAAATCTCCCTAACCTAGCCATTCCTTGGTATCTGGTTCTCCTCTCAGTCATCAAAATATCAAATTAAGAAAGTATATATTACATATTTGTTAAAAATACAATGAATGGTATAAAACTTGCCTAAAGTAGAGGCAGAAGATATTTCACATAAGCTGACTAAATGTACAGCAAAAATCTGTGAAATGACCAAAGACTATATCTAGAAATTATTTGTTTTCATATAAATGTGTCACTTTGCACACAGCATTTCAAGGGCATATGTGATGTTGTATAATTATTTGAGTCACCATTTGTCAAGCCATGTATTTAAAACAGCCTTCTACAAATTGCCTTATTTTATATATCTGTATTGATTGAATAAACAACTTGTTTATTGAATTAGCCCCAAAAAAAAACAGAGCAATAGAGTTACAGAGTAACCAATGCCACCCAGGACTCCAGATGACTTCTAAGCTGTATAATGACATTCAATACCAATAGGCCTGGCTCCTAGAACTATATAAATGATGTCTGATTAGGGGATTGTACAGACTTATATTTTGTTATTTTTTCTAATTGCCCAATATAGTACTGCTGGCGGACAGCAGCACTTTCTATTTACCTAATTCACTTTAAAAACTCTTTGCCACAAACAATATTTCACAGATTAAACATCATAGTAACAAAATCAGAAACCCTGTCAATCAAACAGTATGAAACTCCTGCCAAAAATCTCAATACCTAAAGCTGACTGGCACATAGATTTAAACCACAGCATGACACTACACAAAATACTGTCAATAGAAGATATTCTGCACAGAGACATTCTACAACAATAACTTTCAAACGATACAAAATATTTTGTATAACACTCATATTTTTGCCTCTGTTTTTCAACTTTTCAACATAAAAATCAAATAATTCCATGTGTTTCCTGTGTTTTTGCTATACTTTACCATTGTGCCCTGCTGTACCCTTAATCAGGCATAGGATACAAAACCACTACAAAAAGTGACCTCTCACAATCTCAATCCGTGCAAAGAATTTAATTACTCATTAACGAACACACAGTAAGCCCTGAAAAAAGTGACATGGCACCACTTTGTAAAGGACTGCTGAAACAAACTGAATTACAAAGCATACATTATCATCTCAAACAACCAAACACAAAACAAATAAGGCATTTTTAGCCTTACTGCAAACAATGACGAACATTTATAATATAGCACTGTTAAAGTTTTAATGGTGTAGACCACAGACAGGGGCATTTGCAAGACATTTTCAGATGCATTATGCAAAAGATTAAACTACAAACTAAATTGAATTAGTCTCATTTTAGGAGGAAGAAAAAACTGCCTTCAATATCATTTTTTTTCAATGGGAGTAGTACATGTGAAATGTAATTAAGTGATACATTTTCATTGTTCTATCTAGAGGAAAGAATAAACAGAATGAAAGCCATGTAGATGTAATATTTTAGAATAAACAGATTATAGATTGCAGATTATGATTATTCATATAAAACTATTGCTCAATGCTTGTGTTATAAGATTTAAATGCTAATGTGCTTTCATCTGTAATGCATTTCCAAGGAAAAAAACTGTTTAAATTAACAAAGGTTTCCTAGTTCACATTTTGCTGTATAATTTAAAGATCATTCATTTCTAAGTGTTGCCATTTACATATTGCATTTTATGTATAGCCTTTCAAATTACAGCCTATTAGACGTATTAATACAGAAAATGAAAACTAAGCAATAAAACTGAACAAAGGTTTTCTTTCTATTGGATAAACAGGTCATTTGCAATAAGAAAAATAAGCTGTGCAAATACAAATTACAAATGAATTAAATAATTGCTACTTACCGCAACTTTGCTCCCTGTTATCTGCATGCAGCGGTCAACGCAGGGGAGTTAATGTGCAAAAAAACAAACACAGCACAATTATTAGTAGGCAAGAGCTTAATACATTTGTAGTACAATGTTTAGGTATTAGTGCATATTGCTTGTATGTTATTCTGTATGCTTTCTGCTTAGCAATCTAAAGTAATGCATTATACGTACACAGGTAAGACAATGTCTGCAATTGTGATGATTGCTTTAGATTGTGTGCTTTTGTGTGTGAAAAACAAAACAAAACATTAAAACATTGACAGAGATTCTTTTTAATGCTTAATTTTACAATAGTATAGATTACAAATGCTTCACACGTCTTCGGGTCATTTAAAATCTACAGTATTTCATTATTGGTTTATCCTTACTGGAGACAGTAGGAAATCATTGTGCGATATAACAACATTTGATTTGATAGTAATTTAATCCCAATAACTGCCTGACTTGCCTACCGTACAGTTTAGAGAAAAGAAGGCTGCGCGCTTTAAGTGTTACAAAGTAAGGGTATGAAAGTAAATACCGAAACGATGCCCAATAACCTTGTTAGGAACGAGCAAACAAAACTCCGGGCACTTAATATTGTTATATATGAAGTAATTACACCTGTTATTGAAATTTACAAATATTGCTTTTTATTAAGGCCAGTGTATTTAATCTGGCCTAATTAGTATACTCCTGGTGGTTGCAGTGCTGTGTTCTATATATATATATATATATATATATATATATATATATATATATATATATATATATATATATATATATGTGTGTGTGTGCCTGTGAGAAACTACAAGTTACATGGGTTAGATTCCTATTTGCATTCAAAAAGTATGTTGTTCAGCAATCCAATTGTATTTTGTGGTGATCAATACGTACAGTATTAACTCTAAGACAATCTTTTTTTTCTGCAATCCAACAGGCTAAAAGCCTCCCAAAAGGCAGAAATCAATCACCCGTCATTCGTGGTTTATTTCATGTGTCAGATTTAAAAAATATCACAGCCCTCAAGTCAATATAGTCAGCATGATTTTTTCTAACCTCGTTACCTGATCATCATCAATAGAATTACCATTCAGGACATGAATGCTTTTATATTTAAGAACCAGGTATTGACAGGCAAGTTGTCAACACACCTGTTGAGGTTTTTGAGGGCAGCTGACAGCACTGTAAAAAGGAGGTTTTATATATACACATGAAGTTTATTGCACTGCTAGATAGTCAGAAAAATTAATTTCCAGTAAACAGAGCCATTGATTCATTAGTACACCAATCACATGCAATCACAGACTGACTTTAATTTTTAGAATGACTTTCAGGGTCAGCTATTTTAAAACGAGGAGACTAATTGAAAAAGTGCAGAGATTTCACAGTCACGATAAAGCACTGGTTTAGGTTTCCTTTTTATAAAATATTACGTCTCAGCTCATTAGATAGCTGTGCCGTCTTCAGCCACTACATTTTGACAAATTATTGCAGGTTAAATGGGTTTTTACTTTTGAAGTACTTCTCTGCTTTCTGAACATGCCTCCAGTTTGGTCTGACTTCTCTACTGAAACTTTTTCATAGATCAAACTTTGACTACTACGAAAAAAACTGGGTCATGTCACAGCAAGCAGCTCAGCAACGCGCATTAAGAACAACATGCTGTAAGGCTGTATTTCAAAAAATAAAAAAATGTAAAGAAAGTCAGTGAAAGAAACCTGAGTAAATAAACGTGTGTAGTTATTAGATTGCTTTTGTTTCCGTTGTTTAAATAACGTCTAGCAATAAAGCGCATCATCCCAATAGCAGACATTATCTTCTAACACAAAAACATATATTAAAGTAGGGTCTGAAGGGGAGAAATAAAACATGTTACACTGGATACTTCAAATTCAAGAATTATCTATTTACTTCTGAAATATTGTAGAAATCCAGTTATTGCTTTCTGTGACAAGAGTTTTTAAATGTGTTTTAACATTGAAACTTAGAATAGATTGATAAGTAAAAATGTATTGAGTACATCCACTACACGTTCTCATGTAATGAAGCTTCTGAACAAAATGTAATGTAATCTTGCAATGTAAAAGTATACACTGAGGTCCATGATTATATATATATATATATATATATATATATATATATATATATATATGCGTGTGTGTGCGTGTGTGTAATCTTAAGTGTAAACTTTTATAAATATATACAGTACTGTGCAAAGTTTTAGGCAGGTGTGAAAAAATGCTGTGAAGTAAGAATGCTTTCAAAAATAGACGTTAATAGATTATATTTATCAATTAACTAAATGCAAAGTGAGTGAACAGAAGCAAAATCTACATCAAATCAATATTTGTGTGACACCCTTTGCTTTCGAAACAGCATAAAGTCTTCTAGGTACACTTGCACACAGTTTTTGAAGGTAGGCAGGTAGTTTGGCCCAAACATCGTGGAGAACTAACCACAGCTCTTCTGTGGATTTAGGCAGCCTCAGCTGCTTCTCTCTCTTCATGTAACCCCAGACAGACTCAATGATGTTGAGATCAGGGCTCTGTGGGGGCCAAACCATCACTTCCAGGACTCCTTGTTCTTCTTTACGCTGAAGATAGTTCTTAATGACTGTCGCTGTATGTTTAGGGTCGTTGTCATGCTGCAGAATAAATATGGGGCCAATCAGATGCCTCCCTGATGGTATTGAATGATGGATAAGTATCTGCCTGTACTTCTCAGCATTGAGGAGACCATTAATTCTGACCAAATCCCCAACTCCATTTGCAGAAATGCAGCCCCAAACTTGCAAGGAACCTCCACCATGCTTCACTGTTGCCTGTAGACATACAGCCAGATATTTCAGATTTTGACTCATCAGTCCAGAGCACCTGCTGCCATTTTTCTGCACCCCAGTTCCTGTATTTTCGTGCATAGTTGAGGCCTTGAGGCCATCGCTTGGCCTTGTTTCCATGTCGGAGGTATGGCTTTTTGGCTGCAAGTCTTCCATGAAGGCCACTTCTGACCAGACTTCTCCGGACAGTAGATGGGTGTGCCAGGGTCCCACTGTTTTCTGCCAATTCTGAGCTGATGGCACTGTTGGACATCTTCTGATTGTGAAGGGAAGTAAGCATGATGTGCCTTTCATCTGCTGCAGTAAGTTTCCTTAGCCGTCCACTGCGTCTACGGTCTTCAACGTTACCCGTTTCTTTGTGCTGCTTCAGAAGAGCTTGGACAACACATCTGGAAACCCCTGTGTGCCTTGAAATGTCTGCCTGGGAGAGACCTTGCTGATGCAGTAGAACTACCTTGTGTCTTGTTGCTGTGCTCAGTCTTGCCATGGTGTATGACTTTTGACAGTAAACTGTCTTCTGCAACCTCACCTTGTTAGCTGAGTTTGGCTGTTCCTCACCTAGTTTTATTCCTCCTACACAGCTGTTTCTGTTTCAGTTAATGATTGTGTTTCAACCTACATATTGAATTGATGATCATTAACACCTGTTTGGTATAATTGTTTAATCATACACCTGACTATATGCCTACAAAATCCCAAAAGGCAAAGGGTGGTCACACCAAATATGGATTTGATTAAGATGTTTCTTGTTCACTCACTTTGCATTTAGTTAATTGATAAATATAATCTATTAACATGTCTATTTTTGAAAGCATTCTTACTTCACATAATTTTTTCACACCTGCCTAAAACTTTTGCACAGTACTGTGTGTATATATACAGATATACATACACACACATACAATTATATAACGTATCTATTATTCACAGTACTATGTTTGAGTGTAGATCAGTGTCACAGTGTATACAATGTTGAATTACTCATAATACAAATACATACACATTTTTGCAACTCCACCCATTTATTATACAAGAAATTTGATTAGAACATGTTAAATACAGTGGAAACATTATACTTTCTCCCCATACAGATCCTATTCTAAAACTTTTCAGCGTCCAATGAAACAGTACACATTTTAGTTTTAAAACATCAAGACAATAGAGTTAAAAAAATAATAATAATAAAAACATGAAGAAGCATTGAGTAACTGTTAGAGGCATGCTTTGACACATTTAAATAACACATTCAAATATATTTACATAGAATAATGCGAGTCATGCATTGTTAATGGTGAAGGACATCTGGGCTGCAGCAAAGCAAAATTATATTTCATTGTACATAGCATATATCCAAATGAACAGGGTAATTGCAAAAGATTTCCCCTTTGAAAAGATATTTTCAGTTTAAGTCATTCAAAGGCCTCCCGCAGAGAGAGCCTGGGAAGCAATAGGTAATGCGCTGAACTCGGTCTGTGCTAAAGAGGCCATTCTGAGAACATTCCTCAGAAGAAATGTGCTTAGAGAGAATAGGCAAATTAGTACCAATGTATTGCATTCTCTTGGATGCTTAACTGGAGAAATATTAAAAATCATAAATGACGAAAAGAAAAAGTGCATTATCAATAAATCAAGAAAACACTTATGAGCAAATTACTAGAAAGAAAAATAAATAAAAGTGGCCAGTGCATATAAATATCTTTGAGTAAGGGAATGCGTGTTCTCTAAACGAATCGTTTGAATGTAGGACACGAGAGCAGATGTGGCTCAGCCTCTTCACTTCTATATCTATCTCAATCCCTTGTATCAAATGCTATACATGTTTCTAATTCAAAACGCAGCTGATGACTAGTTAAATGAACACACTCTTCAAAGCACAGGGCCCCTGCTGCATAAATATGCATACACAGACAGATAGTCACACAGATGAAGGGCTATAGAGTAGATATGAAAATGTTTGTTTTTCGTGTAATATTTGCAATATAAAACTTCATCCTAAATTGCAATCTGCATAGCTTCAAATCTACAGCATTAACTGGAGATTAGAGGAGATAAAGGGCTTCCCTGATTTGCGAGCCTATTTAACCCTTTCAATTTCCTTGGGTCCCTTTACATCCCTAAAAAGGGAGCAGCAACATGATTCATGTTGACCACCAACAAAGAAAGAAAATAACATTCTGCAAACATGCGGCACTGACTTCTGAAAGACTCAATGTTATACTTATAGCAGCTTCCTATTGAAAAACTATTATTTTTCCTAAAGAAGGAATATGGCATTTGGTTTACATGCTTTTGTTCCTCTGTGCATGTTCTGCACAAAGAAATGTTTAAACTATTAGCCAATGTGTCCTGATGAAAAAAGCATCATCTTATATGACTCTTAATCTTGAATGCAAATGAATATGACACTGCAGCTTGTACCAGAGGAAAAGGCCAACAGCTAGGTGGACACACAATCCATGTCAGAAAATGTCTGCAACAATAGGGTACAATTGTTGTAGCAACTGTGTACAAAATGAATGTTCATTTGCAATATTCAAAGGAAAACAGAAGAAGAAAAGGTTTATACTGTCATCAGTTTAGCAAGATGACTGAATCAGTCCTTAAACATTATGGAAATCAAAAGTCTAAATGACTTATCAATAATCCACGACTTTCGCAAGACTCTGAATACTGTTGTACAATGTATCAAAAGATGGCTGCTTGTGGCTATATAAAGTAAAATAACATTTGGCTATTCGTTTTTGAAAAAGCAACAGATCTTAACCAAAAAGGCCCAGGAGTGTGCAGATTAAAGTTATCTCCATGCAGTGGAAATTCTTAAATAATCATACAAAGCATTACTGGAAGGATATAGACTTTAAAAAAGGCTGTCCCAGTACATTACTATGAATTTGTGTTGTCAGTATAAATAATGATTAAAAAAAGTAATTCCTCTTTTACACTGTAATATCTGTAAATATCAAATATAATTAAAAATATTCTTAATCACAACAAATAATATAATGGTTAGCAATCACTGCTGCCATGTGTGATAGTTCATAGTTCATAGTTCTGCTACTGGCTACTCAGAGTGGGTGTGTGCAGAGTTTTAGATCAATCCATTTCAAAACCCTTTAGAAATAGTGTGACTGATATACACATTGAAGGTATTTGAAGCAGTAAAATCTCTAATAAAAATCCCTTATTTCAGCACAATATCTTCAAGCCTCAGATAGACAGATGTAGATTACTTAAGCAAAAAGAAAAATAACAAAAGGGGTAGTAAGGCCTGAAATTGCTGGCTCTAAAATTAATTCTATCAAAATTGGTCTTCAATGAAAATGTGTCATTTCAGAATTCTCCAAACCCCTTCTGCTATCTGAGAGAGCTAAACATATTTGTTATAAAATCTTTTAGAAAAAGGTTGCATTTCTTCCTAAGACAGAAACATATGAACGATTTCTGGAGTGCAGGAGGAAAGAAGAGATTTATCCAAATTTTCCAAGTGAGAACATACTTGCAACACCTAATTCTATTGGAACCAAAAACTGTTCTGCTCATGGCAAATTTCACTTATCACATAAAAACATGTTTCTGCCCTCGAATACTGAAAGCAAATTAAGCAGAAACCGTGCTCCCAGTCTCCTCGTGTGCTCTCAGTATGTGTTAACAGTCAAATTGTTTGACATCCAGCTGAGAATTGCTTAAAGTGTAATTTAAAGCGTGCAGGCGAGGGGGGGAGGGGGCCACATTTTCTTTTCTTTTTTTTATAACTTGTGTTGTTTACTCAGTGTATACTTTCTTAGTATAAAAGCACCCATTTAACGCTTGCAGAGCTGCTACAGTAAAATATTCACATGCATATTTTAAATAACAAAAAAGACGTAGTGTTTTTTTTTTTAATCAACAAACAATTTTTTCTAGTGTTTATCTTAATCTGACCTTGTTAATACTGAAATCTCTACAGACCTACTTGATAAAGCGGACATAAAGACTCATACCCATAGAATAACATGGATTACCACCAGTGTGGTGGATTTAAAGGTCTTATTGGTTTATAGTAATGAAAGTGTCATGTTTCAGATTATTGAGCAGTTGGGAGATGCACACTAAATTCTAATGAACGGTTGATCCTCAGTATAAGGCATTTGAAAGTGCATTATAACAAAAGCGGTTTGATAAGCACCAAGGAAGGGTAAAATGAGGCAGCAATCAAAGATTTGTGTTTAGCACAAGCAGAAAGCAGATCAGGTTAAGCTTATTATTCCATACTGTCTTCAAAATGTCATATACTTCATCCCACCACCCCCACTCCTTACTCCCCCCCACCAACACACACACGCATTACACACCAGCACAGACATTCACATTACTTACAGATTTGGCAGTTGCAGAGATGTACTGGACAACCATTTCTCGTTTGGTACTCAAATCCTTCCCACGGAGGGGAGCTTTCCGATCTTCATTCAGATTCATATCCTCCTGTTGACAGACAGCCATACAAGAAGTGGTTTGTGGAAAGGAGGAAAAGCATACTTGCTGTAATATATTGTGTAAAGTGTATGCATATAAATATTCTCTGTATGAAAGACAGATTTAAAGCTACGGATTAGAATAACACTATCTTCTAATCTAACTAAAGAAGCCCCCCCTCCACATATTTAGAGTAATATACAAAAAACATAAGATCTGTTTTCTGCTGTCAGAAAACACAACAGGACACTTACCTTTCAGCTGCTCATTCATTTGCAACATACTGTTAATCAAATATACCTCAAATACAAGTGTAAATTACTTGGTAAATTATATTGAATACTCAATCACATACAAAAACTGTCAGACAAATATAGCTGTCCAACTAAATTAAAATACATACGTACATACATACATACATAATACATTATGTTAAACTACAGATTCTATTACATGAAATGATGAATGGACTATAGCCAATGGTGTAAGCATTAAATATATTGTATTTATAATCACAATGCATTAGTTGATTCAGCCTTAATGTGAAGCAATTGACTGTACATATCCCTTCCAAATGCATCATGAGCAAAGGCCTGTTGTATAGGCTCATAAAAAGCCACATGCATTTGAGTGAATTCTGGATTATAACACTGAAATAAGTGCGATGTGCCTCTTTATACAGTCAACCCATGACATTTTGAATGCCATCTACAGAGAGCAATAAGAGTTAATACTGCCCACATGTGGGAGTGTAGGGAAGTGCTTTTTTTTTTTTTTTTTTTTTAATTCTAATTTTTATTGCATTTTTACCTGGTTAGGGTGTGTGTTTTTGTCACCATTACTTGAATGGAATATTCTGACAACCGCATAGCTCAGCATTTTTGTCATCTGTTGACTTAATTATAAGCATGCTATGTCTCATCAGCTCTTAGACAACAAATATACACAGTGTCGAATATTTTGCAACTAAGATTTTAAAGGGCTGTAATTAATCTTTTTAAAAAGACACAAGGGATACCAGAGCTGAAACCTATATTCTTTTCTTTGCTTGAAGGTAATGAGAGTCTTACAAGTTGGTTTAATAATTGCAATCTCACTATGTCACCTGGAAGAAATTAATCCCCTTCTTTGACAAAGAAGAAGAGTTAAAGGCATTAATTTTTTTTTCTGTTAACTTTACAATTAGCTTTTTGTAGACCCATGCCATTTTAATTAATCCCTGAACTTTTTTAATCTGGTGTGTTTACATTAAACATATTCAAGAGTATTGATGAAAATAAAATAACTATTATTAATAAAGAAATGTGTGTTGTAGGGCACCCATCCAGGGAAACCAAAAAAAGGCCATAACATAAATGATGGTGTGATGCATTGTAAAAATATAACTATTGGCAGTGCCACTCTCAAGAAAAAGCAGAATGTTATTATGATATCATGCATCTTGTTAATAGCAATGAAAAGCATTATTTGTTACTTAACTTTTAGATGGATTTTTTTTTGCCACAATCCAAACACCCAGTTATGTTTAGTTTGTTTGTTTGATTCATAACCTTCAGTCCTGTTTAATATACAATTATCATAATAAATCAGTACATAATGATTATGTAAGGTATTATAATACCAAGTATTATAAAAACAGCAAAAATGAAATGGCAACAAGTTTCTGGACCTCTCTCTTCACAATAGTTTTGTGTGTATACATTTATTTGTGAGCACAATTTCACTTATGTTGGTCCCTTCTGAAAACTGCGGTGCATTTTCTTGCCAAAACACTTTCCTTTATTGCAAGGGCTGGACCGAGCAATGATTCATATGCTGTGATGATATGACAACAGGGTTAGAACAATGTAATTCTGTCATACAGAGTATCCTTTTCTAGCTTCTTAAATAAATATAAAAGAAAAAACAGCATTAACCTATGATGTTGCCTTTTTACAGATAGTGGTTACAGCCTTAGGCAGAGCATGTACTTCTTGAAAGTGTGTGCTCCTGAATAAACAAAATAAATGCAAATAAAAATAGTGGTAGTCCTTCTCAGAAATAATAATAATATAGGTTGTGGGCTTTGGCTTGTTACCAGACATGGTTTCTTTAAGTAATTAATGGATATTATCAGATCTATCTTCTACATAAATTGATATGGATAAAAGCCAAGTTCATGCTGAGAGTTGAAGGAGTTTTGTTTCCCCTTTTTTACCAGATTGATTAGTTTTTGGATTGTCCTGGTCTAATTCCTTGCTTGCGAAGTGCCTGGTATTAGTTAATTAGATAACTAGGAATATATTTACTTTATTGGGCTCAACGTCATTCCTCGTGAATCTACAGAGACTGTGATTAGTACAAATCTCAGGGTAACTGGATGAGCTGAAATGTGAATAGCAGGACACTTGCTGTACTGGTGTTCACTGTAATAGAGGAATAACTATAGCACTGAAAAGTGTTTTATTACTTTTAATTTTGTACGGAGCCAATGAGGCACACACACATAAACCTTAAAAACCAAGGGTAATAAACTAAGCTGAAAGACAATCGTTTCGACCCAGTATGGTGCTGCACATAATGAATCACATTAAGGTTTATTTTGAATATTTATTTGCATGCACAGCGATACCGCATCATGCTGATATTGTTCTGTATTTGTTTTATTACTGATTGGCGACTACTGCTATGTAATGAATGCAATTAGCAGACATCCTGGTTGGGGAATATGGGAGGCAGAGGTTTGCAGTGACCATCGTATGGAATGCTGCAGGTCACAAGACTGCAGGCTCCTTGGGGTTTCTATCCTTGACAGGGAGTCACGCATTTCAATATTGGGGCTCTAGGGGGAATGAGGTTTCCGGGTGATTTATGGTAAAAACTTTTGTGCAACATGTCAAATAAAGCAGTGTTTGTTCCATGCCCACTTTCAGGCACAATTCTCACATTAACCATCTACAGTATAAGGTGCTCTCTTTGCATAGAAAGCCTCTTGCAAAAGTCTTTGCATTTCATCTGATGATTTACTACTGTGAATTTTTATCAAGGTCAGGCTTTGCAGCATCTCTTGAGCTCCAAGGACTGTTAATGTTACCAAATAGAGCTGCAGTAAATGAAAACATTCACTAATGCATTTGCATTCATGACTTAGAAGCTACAGGAGTGTCAGGGACCCTGGAACTGAATCTGAATGTTTGACAATGCCTTTTCAAATCTTTCATCCTTCAGGTTGATTTTTTTTATGCACGCACATCTTTATTTTTCAAATCAAATTAGTAGGCTGTGTGTCATTTTATAATCGGTACAGTATAAAAGCGAGAAAAAAAAATGATATCCTTCCGTCTCTTTAGCAGCGAGTAGTTGTGCGAATGAATAAAAGGTCATGTATTTTTTACCCTTATCAATGACCTCTATTTCCAATTTATATTCTCGTGTACGTGAATCTTACCAAGTAAGCCACACATGAGTAAACACAGCATTTTTCTTAACAAAACATAACAGCTAAAATATTTGTTCGTGCCGTAGAAGGGGTGTGATTACTTATATATCCTTCAATAAAACTAAGGAATATTTTTTTTTAATAATACCCTTCTGTGTAACATATTTCAGGACCATGAACATGCCTTTACTGTCATCTATCACACAATAAATTGAACCGCAAGTTTAATGTCACGCTGTTTTGAACACAAATATCATAATTGAGCAATGCGGTGAATCACGGAGTCAGAGCACTGAGGCAAGAAAACATTGTGTGATCCCTGCAATGTTAAGCAGACTCCACATCACATAGGCTTCAGCAATAAAGACCTTTACAAAAATATTGGCAAAGTACTACAGATAATTTAGTGCCTACTTCAAAGAGATGAGTAGAAAGCTTTTGTTAGATTAAAGTCCTAAGCACTATGAAAGCATATCTGTACATAGCATAATGCAATGGTAGAGATTTCTGGGCATATTCAAAACTGCATTAACGGTGAAGCAACAGCTTGAAAAAGAAAAAGAAACATCATCATAGGACAGCCACTAAGGGTTGGATGTTAAGAATGTTGACTTACACGATCACTTACACATATGCGAAACATCCATGGGATTATGGCATATATTAAGCAGCAGTTGTATGCTCATGTTACAAGGCTATACATGTAGAGAGTAAATGTATGTTTTTAATGGACAATATTAAATACTTGGGGCAAGAAAACCATTGTTTTAAGGAAAACAAGTAGCAAGAGAGCTGCTTTAGCAATGTAGTTACACTAGGCTGTGACACACATTGTTGGGGAGCACAATCAATACAGATTCAACAATATACTCCACAAGAGGGCATTGTTCAGCTGTATAATGAGTACTATGCAAAACATCTTTATGGTCTGAATATATAGCATGTTAACCTTCTTGACTGCGGGCCACGGGGCAGCCCGTCCATTAAGTCAAATTATTTAATGCTTGCTTTAGACTTCCTCTCCTTTTCGGGTATTAAACTGTAAGACACTTTTTTTTATGTAGGGATAGTTTAAATAAATAAAAAAGGCTTAATTTACTTTTCCTAAAACTGAAATAGGGAAAAAAGTCTGAAATGCTAAATAAAAAATGCCAGAACTCAAGTTCACTGAAGGGATGCAGATATCATACTTACTTGCATTTATATTTTGAATTGTGCCAGTATTAAAATAAGACTTCAGTTGTAATCCACCTTTCAGGTGTTATGGTTTGCATAGATGTTCCAGCAGGCAAACATCCAAATATTGTAATTGTTTAAAACAATTGTCGCGAGATTGAGCCAAATTTATGCATCAGCTAAACACTAATACCCTAATCTTACATATGTAATTACAATGGCTGGCATAACACCCAGCACTGTCCAGTGATGTGTAAACACTGTTGATCCAGTGATCTGGAAGTGATGCAAGAGCTGGCAGCACCTCCCTGGTGTGTCAGACACACAAACCAACAGATTTCCCTTGCCACTGGTAATGTTAATGCATAGAAAAATCCTCCAGTGTCCAAAAAAACACCTAGATTAACAAAATATCACTTTGTTCTTCAAATATTTTTTACCAATTAAAAAAAAAGGCTGAGCCAATATGGTGATGCAAGCCCCAGTTGCTGGGTGTAACTTGTGAGAAAGTTTTTCATTTAGTTCTTTTTAGTTTTAGTTAACCACTACAGATGCAAGTCAACGAGAAGAGTTCAACAGCGCTAAATGAAGCTGAAACAGAGAGACCAAACAGGAGAGAAACAGGGGGTTTACCATCATCTTTTCGAAGAGGTCAATGATTTCTTTCTCTGACAGGTTCATGGAGCGATCGTCGAAGAGAGGCTGGGGAACGGGCAGCTCGCTGATGGTGGACTGTGGGTCTGTGGGGTGCTGGATGAGTAGCTTCTCCCGCTTCATGCCTGATTTCCGAAAACTGGTGATTCTATCACGCTGGTTAGAAGATGAGACAGAGAACATACAGATAATCTCTCCATGATGTTAATGTATATTGTACATCTGTAAGTAGAACTTACTTGACCCCAGTGTGTAATTATATAGATTTATTTTGTAATTTATTTTAATATCTTCAGTTTGCATAGTAGAAATGCTATTTTTGTTTCAATAGCTTAGTATGTAAACCAATATAACCAATATATGTGAATTCTCTCTTAATTTATGTTGAAATACAAATAAATCCTTACTCCACTAATCTGCATAACCTTCACTGCATTGACAGGTGCACAATAAAAAAAAAGTACAACCTGTGACCCAAGACACCTGTACACTGTTGTGAATCCTTGCAGTGTTATGTATGACAGATGAATACATAAATAATAAAACACATATGTATTATGGCATCCAGTATTGAGGGAGGAAATAACCAAGTTTTCCATGAAAATAACTTTAATGCTAAACTTAATATAAACAACTAATAGTACATTCATTATTAATAGAAATGACACTCTTCCCAGGGTCAGCTGCATAACTTTTGTTACTTACATGCTTAACTACTGGGTACTTATTTGAAGTGTTGGTCAAATCCTGCTTGAACAGTATTTAATTAGTGCAAATCGAGTGTTACTCTAGAATGAAATGATTAATCCTTTAAGTAAATCCACCTAACTCAAGTTGTTTTCATTTTTTTTTTATGGTCACTGGAAGAAAAAACAACAGTTCAAAAAAATAACTGTATGGATGCTTCAATAATTTAAATTTGATTTGAAGCATACGCATGATAAGTTATAAGATTAATTCCAGAATTGATTTGCTTTTAGGGACCTTTATGATGATCTGATTAAAGGTGCCACGGTACTATTAAGACTGCTATTTATTATAAAGAACACATTTTACAACCACCCTTTTGCTGCATAATAAATCAACAAACAAACAAATAAACAAATAAATAAATAAATGCTGAATTATTTCCCAATTAAATTCTAACTCATTCCTTTGAGGATGGTATCAGAAGCTGTATAAGCTCACTTCACAGATACAGCAGAAAGTGAAGACTTTATGGCAGGAATTCATACTGTTTTCTGTCTCTGAGGCGATTAAGAAATCTATTAAGGAAAGTAAGCTAGTCATTCAGTCCCGGAGTCCCTTATGGAGGATTTGCAAGACATTTCAAAATATAGACTGAAAATATATTGATTTGTTTATTTTTGAGAATGGTTTATGTTTTTATTGCTGTGAAGGTTCTACATCTTTTTGAAATGTGTTATCGTGCTTTGCTGCATATCGATGACTGTCTGTTGATTATATTGCAAATTAGTTTCTTCAAGATATCAAAATGAAAAAAAAGAGTAACTCCTGCCACAGCTCTATATTCTCTTTTATACCCTGTGGAGATTTTTAAACAGGGAAACTGAGAAATGCATTAGTTTTAAGCATTAAGAATCCACAATGTAACTTGTGCACTCTGCTGCACAGTTACATCTGATTGTAATTACGTAGAAAAGATTGAGATGAGTTTTACACATTAAAGTAATTCCCATTTCATCAAAAATAAAACACATTGCTAATGGCTATCATAACCTTGCTTTAATTCAAGACACATTTGTGCGTTTATTAAAGGAGCCCCTCCTGTTCACCATTCTCTTGGTGAGCCTATCCCATACGCAGCATGGAACTGAACTGGTCCCTAAGATCATTCAGGATTGCCAGGATGAAAATCAAGCTCATTCTTAATAGATTCATCACATGCCATGGAGAATGAAGTAAAAAGAACAGTTTAATTTGCTGCATTCACTTTCTTCCACACCACGAACCCTAAGTTGTACCTCTTGGGGCTGCATCATGAAAGGAGCCCCCCGGTATTACAATAAATTCATAAATGACGTTGATTCTCAAACAAGAGGGTATGTGTTGATTTATTACAGCTACAGGTGTTGGATTGTACAGCAAATTACATGTCAGAGCCATTCACAAAAATATTTATCATAATTAGCAGTCTTAATAGTATTACATGGGACTCTCTCAAATACAGCATTTAAAAAAATGAAAACAGACTTTACATCTAGTAACTTACCAGTAGAATTCCCACTGTGAGTGTATATAGTATTACAAGGTTTTGCGAAAACACAGCCAGAGACCCAGGTATGTCAGGATCAAAAATGGATAGGACCAACAAACAAACTGGTCTGCTTCTGTATTCAGCCATTCATATGATGAATACAAAGCATTCATTACAAAAAATAAGTAATGTACAGTAGCATTAGCATTGTTGAGCCGACAACTGATTGGCTAATTGCAACTAATTGCACACTAATCATGGATGGACAAACAGAAATGCAGGACTGCATTTCTCTTTTAGTTGGCAAGTCAGAGAAAGTTAAAAAAAAACATGCAATGTCAGAGTTAGTGATGTTTGATGTGAGAATGAGTCATGCTCTTTGGATGACTGCACATTTCAATGAAATGTACACACTATTAACATTCTAAAATTTGTGGATGTATAAACATAAGGAAGAATGTGAACAAAAAAATATTGGGGAATGCCAATGCTTTCGGTTTAGGTGGGAAAATGCTATAAAATAATGATAGCAATATCCTCCCCACCCATCTCCTGCACACTCCTTTCACCTACAGCCTTATATGATAAAATCATAAATGGTATACAATTGTATATCACATTGTATATAATTTACAATTGTTTGCAATTCTACATTTTACTTTAAAATTTTACTTTAGAATGTAGAAAGACAAATATAGTATCCGCTTGCACTTATGAGAATAAATCATCGAATAGCATACTTACTTAAGTATTTATCATCCACAAATATTTAGAATTGAAAACACAACTCCCATGCACTCAAAATGCTGAGAGAAAAAAAAACAGAACTGAAAACACCTTACCACATCATCAGCCAAAGTTTTTATGTGTATGTTCTGTAGAAGGGAAGGGATATTAAACAAATAAGATCCAACTTAAAACAACATGTTCAGGATTTGGAGTGTATATCCCATATATACACTTGCATGTATAAATGACAAGAAAAAACACACATGCAAAATGAAAAGACAATCCCATACACCAGAAGACCACTTGTCACCCTTTTCAAGAGAAAAGTATGAGAGAAAGCTGCTTGCATAAAATCATTCCCAACACCCTTCCCAGGTCACTGATAAAACAGAAAACAAAAATCATCAAATAACCATGTGTGAAGATGATGTAGTTGTAGGACCATGCACAAGCTAAAGAAGTAAGTTTGGCATTATATATCCCCACAAGATGTTAATAATATTGTCTAATGTCACACACAGCTACTTCAGAAAAATCTCTAGATATGTACACACATTATCAGGTCCAGGCAACAACAAGGACTTTAAGGCTTAGCAGAAAGATTTTTCTCTTGAAACATGTGCCAGACAACAGCTTTAAGGATGCCCACCTTCCCGTCCTGCAACGAACTGAAGTATGAATGAAAGCTGACCTGAAAATTGGTAAGCTAGTCTTTGAATGCATTCAAGAGGTATAACTCATCCATAAAATATTTAAAAAGGAACAAGGATGTAGTGGGAGAGAGAACCCAAAAACACAATTGGTAACACTTCAAAACCCTGAATATTGTAGACATTTCAATGGCTTTCCGTTCATCAAATAAGATTAAATACAGCACTGCCATCTAGTGGTCTTAATTATAAGCACTTTTAATTATACATTTAATTAATTTACGGGGAGTTCATTTTGTGAAGATACTGAAGTACAAAAAAAAAAAAACCTATTGATGAAGACATAAAAATGAGCATGAAAATCTGGTTTTGTATAACCACAGTTAGAAGAACAATAACAATAACAATAATAATAAAGACAGCAACAATAATACTCTATTGATTAAATATATTACATTTTGAATTCTTCACCAGGCATGATACCGTTCAGTGGCTTCAAGTCTCCGGGGATAGTAATTTTAATATGCCGCTGAATCAACATTCCATGGCTCATGATAACAGTTAATGGAAAATAAACACTAGGGTGCACAGGGATGTTATTGAAGTCGGACACATACACTTGAAGTTCAATGTTGTCTATTGCATATTCACATAATTCTTTCTGTACAATATTCATGACAATGCAGAACAGGGATTTCCAGCATCAATACCAGAAAAAGTCACAGAGTCTGGCTTTCATTCCCTCCTTAATTGAACCAGTAATGAGCTTAATTAAACATGATAAATGTGCTCTAACAACTCCAACCCAAAACACGTATAAAACCTGACAGACTGGGATTCTCCAGGACCAAGGTCCAGATTTAAACTATCTTGTTAAGGTTAAGACAAAAAAAATAAAAATAAAAACAGGAGCCTATTCTTGAATGAACTTTTTTTTTTTTTTTAACAGCACAATAAATCACTACATTTAAGTTTTGTATTGTTCTGATACAAACTATTACCAGAAAATAAAAATAAAAATCTATACAACTTTTTTGAATCATGCAGTAAACAAAATTAAAATCACTGAACTACTACAAATTACAAATCAGATACAAAATAAGTTTGTTACTGAAACACTAAAAGCAAAGAATTTGTAACACAGATGATTATAAGTGCAAACTAAACATATGCCTGTAAATGGAAATGCTTACCAAATGTTTTAACTTTGCTTAAAGTATGTTTTAAGGGCTCCTAATACAGATGTTGATTTTTTTCCCCATTGTGTTCAAACACAAAGCGTACTTTTCAAAGGTATGTCACTTTATTGTTGCTTATAATTTCTAAGATGCCGCACACAGAAAAATAACCACTGCACCATATGTTGTATTACACTATAAAGTGCTAATGAGCATAAATTCAGCAAGTTGCAACCATCAAACTGGCTTCCTGCAGTTACATTCGCCATGTGTCTAATATAAGGCTATTGCTCATAGTCTTAAGAATGGCTGGAAACCTCTTAGAACAGTGCCTCTCCCACTGATATCAAGGCCATAATGCCTCTCTATGTGGCTGCTGAATAAAATCATCAGACGTTTAAGCTGCCAAATCAATTTTCTTGTCTCTGCTACAGCATGCCTTTGAGGTATCCGAATTCTAATCTATGGCTGTTAAATGCTACACATGGGCTCAATGATACAGCGGAGCTCCTGAATCTCATTATGATGGGTCCTAAGGGAAGCTCTCAAAATAGTCCAGACTATCAAGGGATGGCAACATCGAAGTTGTTCTTATACATCAACAAAAATATTTAAAAAAACACCTTTAATTAAAATGTTGATAAAATACATAAATAATTTACTTTTGGTTCTGACTATTTGAAGGGACAAAAACCGTGTGACTCTCCCACTTGCCCTCCACAGCCAAGGTTACTGTAATTATCGTGTTGCAACTGTGAACTTACAATTTCTTTCTTAAATGATAAAAGGTACAACTACATTTTTTATCAGATTTAGAATATTAAAAAGTTTAAAAATGCAAACTAGAAAAGTAAAGAAAAGTATTTTTTCCATATAAATTGTGAATGTGCTTGGGGGATTTCAGGTATTTTTTGAGTGGCCCCCGGAAAACTTTCTTTACAATACATTATTTGGAGGTATGCGTGATGAGTTTTGAAACATGCCAAACTACATCGTTTTTTTCCCCAACAGTTTTACTCTTTGGAAGAAAGAAAACTATGTAATGTAACATTTATTTACTGAATTGCATGTTTATTTCTCCAGGTTATTATTTTTTCATTTTTTCCCTGAAATGCTGTTGAACAAAGTACATTCAATAGCAGCTCAGAGATTTTATTTTGTGCTAGTCAGGAACAAAACGAGGGCTTTGCAGGTCACAAACTGCCTCCTAGTGTTATTATGTCACCACAAGTCCCTCTATGACGATAACTGAAACATTTATTTGGTATTTTTCGCCTTGCAACCTTCAGGCAAAATTTCAGATTATTATTTTTTTGTTCAGTTATTTAATAAATGTTAATTGTGAAACATTGTGACAAAACTTCTATAAAGTATAGTAATTAAAAAATACATATACAAAACCAATTCCAACAACAACAAAAATCTAACAAATTTTTAATTAAAGAAATAAATTGAACCTAATCCTGCTAATTGCATAAAATTAAAGAGAAACAATCACACATTATTGCACATAGTTCATTATCCCGTCAACACCGCACCAATGCAATTTGCCACATAACTATTAAACACATTCCTTCTGGGCATCACACATTTTTGTATATCAGAAAGTATTTGTTTTTTCATTATTAAAAATGTCTGCAGTTTTCATAACTACTTCACCAAACTTATTAAAATATGAAAAGACCATATTTTGTTAATCAATTAAAAATATGAACAAACAACTTAGGTATAAAAGTGACAAATTTGCTCTCACTCTGTATGACATGCATCTGTTCCTATGGTAATTCTTTTTTCTTTTTACAAAATTGATTAGCAGTTAATACAGGTCCATAAAATTCTGCACCTAATTTATAGACATTGAGCACTCAAATATTATTTCCTGGACATAAAATAGATTTTATGTACTTCCATATAATAAGACTAATCTTGGTCTCCTTTTTGTCAAGTAAATTAAGAACTATAATTCTTTGTTTAGAGGTGTTAATGAAGCACAAAAACAAAATTGTAAATAAATTACAGGACCTTAAATATATAGACAATACACTACAAACAGAACAATGACAATAAAATAAATACAAAGCAACACATCCATGAAGTCAGATCAATAGCTGAACTTAATAACTGAACTGAATAGGTGTGATTGCACCATGATTCTCATTACAAAGGACTCTACTACACTAACTTTAGATTGAATACAGGGATTGGATTACTGTGGTTTCTCTAAGCCTTTAAAAAAAGTCTTTAAGCTTACTTTAGTAAACAGTCACCTAGCTCTTCCTGTCATGTATTCAATGTCTTAAAAGGGTTTTCATCAACCTGACATTGGGAGGCACTAATTTAGTTCTTATTTTGTCTGACATTAACAGTTTTCATGGACAATCGCTTCATTATTAAAATTGCTTTCATTATCACTTGTAAATTGGAATGTTTTGTTAGTTTGTTCTCCAAATTGGCAGATCAGTCCCTCTGTGGTTTGAATTATAAGCAAGTGTTATGTCTGGCTGACTATAATGGCTGGGTCCAAAAGTAAAGGAAAAACAATCAGACCAGGTCAATACTAGAGAAATGTTCAAATTTTCAGAATCATCTAGAAATGAGGATGAGGGATCAGACAGGTCATTGTGTTTAACTTCTTTATTGAAATGGAAAAGTACAGTTGGAAATTGAATTCACAATTTGTAAGAATACTAGCTCTAGGGGTTTCTCCAAATTGTATGAAATAACCTAACTTGGCACATGTTGCAACACATTAATATAAGCTGTGTTACTATAAGGTCACTGTTCTTTCATGAAATGGAAACAACTTCATGTAACTTTCTTTGGAATACGGAAAACTTCCAAGGCATAAGACTAAAAATGAAGACACACAGTAAGACAAGGTAAATGCATTTTACAGAGATGCATATATACACCGATCAGCCATAACATTATGAGCACTGACAGGTCAAGTGAATAACACTGATAATCTCGTTATCATGGCACCTGTCAGTGGGTGGGATATATTAGGCAGCAAGTGAGCATTTTGTCCTCAAATTTGATGTGTTACAAGCAGGAAAAATGAGCAAGCGTAAGGATCTGAGCGACTTTGACAAGGGCCAAATTGTGATGGCTAGACGACTGGGTCAGAGTATCTCCAAAACTGCAGCTCTTGTGGGGTGTTCCCGGTCTGCAGTGGTCAGTACCTATCAAAAGTGGTCCAAGGAAGGAAAAGCGGTGAACCGGCGACAGGGTCATGGGCGGCCAAGGCTCATTGATGCACGTGGGGAGCGAAGGCTGGCCCGTGTGGTCCGATCCAACAAACAAGCTACTGTAGCTCAAATTGCTGAAAAAGTGAATGTTGGTTCTGATAGAAAGGTGTCAGAACACACAGTGCATAGCAATTTGTTGCGTATGGGGCTGCGTAGCCGCAGACCAGTCAGGGTGCCCATGCTGACCCCTGTCCACTGCCGAAAGCACCTACAATGGGCACGTGAGCATCAGAACTGGACCACGGAGCAATGGAAGAAGGTGGCCTGGTTTTGATGAATCACGAGTTCAAGGTGTTGACTCCCAAATTCCCCAGATCTCAATCCAATCGAGCATCTGTGGGATGTGCTGGACAAACAAGTCCGATCCATGGAGGCCCCACCTCGCAACTTACAGGATTTAAAGGATCTGCTGCTAACGTCTTGGTGCCAGATACTACAGCACACCTTCAGAGGTCTAGTGGAGTCCATGCCTCAATGGGTCAGGGCTGTTTTGGCGGGAAAAGGGGGACCTACACAATATTAAGCAGGTGGTCATAATGTTATGGCTGATCGATGTATGTATATATATATATATATATATATATATATATATATATACACACACACTTCATTGTGAAATACTCAGACCGGCCCGTCTGGCACCAACAACCATGCCACGCTCAAAATTGCTTAAATCACCTTTCTTTCCCATTCAGACATTCAGTTTGGAGTTCAGGAGATTGTCTTGACCAGGACCACACCCCTAAATGCATTGAAGCAACTGCCATGTGATTGGTTGGTTAGATAATTGCATTAATGAGAAATTGAACAGGTGTTCCTAATAATCCTTTAGGTGAGTGTATATACACACACACACACACACACACACACGTTTGGCCTGCAGACACAATTCCCTACTCTTTAAATACATAATGATACATTAGGTATAATGTGTAACACATCTAAGCAAGATATTTCCATTCCATATCCATTTAAAATGACAAACCATCTCTTGAGATATTTGCATTTTAAGTAGGCCTATATTCTTTGAAAGCCATTAATCAACAAAACAAACTACATACGATAGAACAATTAACCATCCCACTTTAATTTAAATGTTCTAGTTCAAAGTTCACCTAACCACCATACAAACAGTGTACATGGTTGTTTAAAAATGCAATAATATTGTAGACCAGTAATAAACATTTGGATTTCTTAGAGGTAAATACAGGAGATGATACTTACAAGCATAATTTCTAATATAGGCCTCTGTTTTTCCTACATGTTTCCAAATCCTAGTAAGACAAATCTAAAAAGCATACTCATCTGAGCAACTTAGTGGCACTAAGTATCTGAAAAAGACACTTCCATCAATGTGAAAATGTCTGCTGAAATATATACCAGAAAATCAGGTTGCTTTTAATCTATTATAATTAATAGCAAACAAAAGATCATTTCTAGCATAGCTTCTTGGCAGCAAACACTGTAAAACCATGTGCTGCAAACACTTCTTGGCAACTTCATGACAACAAATTGTGGATGCATGGGCACCAAATCTGCCAACTGCTCCAGCCCATCTTAATTCTCATGTATCTAAATGTCTCAAAGCTGCATTTTTTCAAGTTAGAAAGTGACATTGTAAGGTATGTGACCATTGCAATAAAATGGTTCTTTAATTTCTAGAAACTCAGATGAATAACATTGTTTAAATGGAAAAATCTAAAGGGAATCATTCAGCATTCATAACAAAGCAGGAATTTCAATTGTGTCTGTTGCATATAAGTGTAAAGTACTGTACTGTAGATTAATTGTATAATTATCAGAAATAGAAAATGTTTGTACTGGGTTTAATGATCATAGCTTAAAACATCCTTACTTTAATTGTAAAAGGGACTAAACCTGATTATAAATAATTTAGCGCACTGTATAGTTTTCTCAAATTATTTTAATCTCAGTTATAGGAATGCATGCAACAGTTTAAATTCATTTAAAATTACAATCTACATGATCACTTGTTGTTTGTTCCTTGTCCAAAGAAACATCATTCAAAAAAGACTGAAGAATGGGGACCTTGCATCAATAGACTAAAGCTGCAGACTCACTGGCGCCACCTCAAAGTGGCAAAGCTGGCACAGGGAGGGTGGGCAAGAGGGCAGGAAGACTGACCAGGAATGATTTCAGAAGGTCAGCAAAGTGATTTTCATCATCCTGCTGAGCAAGGCTATCAAAACAGCCACAATGAGAAATCAAGATACTCAGGAATGTGACAGAAATGAGAGCAGTGTGTGTTACAATATGGTATAGTGACCCAATTAAGCCCATGTACCATATAAGCCCACTTGCTCTTTTATTTTGAAATACAAAAAAGACTAGCAGGATACAACAAAATATTAGCAGGATGATCTGTTTCACAGCAAATGCACAAAGTTGTTACTGTCGTGTTACTTTTTATTTGGAGCCAATCACATTTTTTGTTCTTAAGTTATGTATGACTTTGTGCTGCCACTGTGCAGCAGCATTTTCAGAAGTCACCCCAAAATTTTGCTTTATGAGGGGCCCTCCCAGGAAGCCATTTTTCTGGAATTTGGTGACCAAATTTGGTGAATATTGATAATAATAAAATTAAACATTATAAAATTAAGCAATTAAATTTTGGTGGGCTTAATTGGGTCACTTCCCCTACCTTAGAACAAGAATGGATATTAAACTAAATCAGTGTGTATAGGGTTACATTTGGTCATTTAACTCCGTTAGTTATAGGGACAACAGTATCTTCGCTTTTCTAAGCAAATATGGTTAGTTCCCTCCAACTACAATTTGTGGTAGTTTAAATTCATTAGGTAGATAATTAGGAAGAGCCACAGAATTGGCAGTGAGATATTATTACTTAATATTCTCAATTACGGTCTCCAGCAGACCATGAGTGACAATGCTAATATAAAATTAATGCAGGAGTAAAGAAAACAAATCTGCCCAAGCAAACAAAAATTGCAAACCGCAAATTTGTCTTTGTTGTTTTTGTTAGCATTAGTGTGTGTGTGTGTTTCTGTTGTCTTATTGGGGGGGGGGGGGTAGCTGCGAAAGAAGTAATGAATAACTGTGATTATGTTTATTAAAATGTTATGCCATATTTGTCTCAATGCCACAAGGAACAATTAAATGTACCAAATGTGAGAATATGGTGGTGGTGGTGGTGGTATTTTTTTTATCCTGACCTATATATTGTTTAGTATAGATTGCCCTGAAAACCCATTTTTATGAGGAGGATGGAGAATCTACCTCTTGAACATCGTAAAATCTCCCTGGGAGATGAAGGATCTATATAGTGCCCTTCTCCGGCCTCTTAGATGTTTATCTGACTCCTGTCTGTGGCTTACTCGGTGTACGCTATGTAAAGCCACGATCCCAGACACACAATTAATCAGAAGAAAGCTTAATCCTAGTTTGACCCAATTGTGGAACTGCAAGAGAAGGCATGGTGTAAATACAGAAGCTTTCCTCAACCTAAGCCCCAGGAATCCAGAAAGGGAAATTAGGTACTTTTGCCTTAGTTCACAGCATGTTGTTTTCACCAGGGGAGTGAACAAGGAGTAACAGGCAAGTCTTAGATGGCGATGCTGTGAGCCACAGGAAGAAAACAGAGCGGTGAGCCGCAAACCGAGCTAAATCAATGCATGTTCTTTCTGGAATAGGCTCAGAAAACAATGCTGTCTCCAGGAAGAGAGCAGTGACCCCTTTGATTTACTCAATATTCATGCTAATTTGTCATTAATTTATATATATATATTCCATACATGTATTCATTTAGAGATAAGAGTAAGGATGGACTTGATCAACAAATAAATACAAGGGGATGAAAGCGTTGTCACTTTGTTTTGTTTTTTTCTATCTCACAAATTCCCTTGAAATTATAGGCTAACCCTTACATTTGCAAACGCACATCGGATTTTGGAGACTAGCTTACTTCATTTGAAATCTCAAGCCCCATTAAAATCTGGCATTCTTAAACCGTAAGTGCAATTAACAGCAATCTCGGTTATAAATATATAAATACAGACTCAGATGTGACATCTATTAAATATGCAAGAGGTTTTTATTTTGTTAGCCCTGAACGTAAATCCTTTTTTTCTTTTTTTTCTTTTGTTAACAGAGAATTATAGTCTGATTTTCAAATAATGTAACATGTTTTTGTTTGCTAATTTTGTTTTTATCACACAAAGGACAATATGACCCAGACAATCAATTATTTATAACTACCCTACCTATCAAATGTAACATGAATTGCAAACTACATCCACCACATGAGGTTTAATGCAAAAGTTTATCTCGATTTCAGCAGTCTAATGTCTCACCCACTTTATTTTGGAAACCTTTTTCATTGAAACTCACAGCTGGATGCTTCCATTCAATTAAATAATTATTCTGGTCAATTAGTAATGTATGCTATCAAGTAAAATCATGTTTTGAATACATTTCTGGCAAATGACTTCCGTAATTGAGAAATAAGTCCTGAGTTACAGGTAATGTTATAGTGTATGGTATAATTATATCTCATGAAGGACACACATCAAATCACAATAAGTTTTTGAATGTGGGGAGGTATCCAAAATCTTTACTTGTGTTGATTGCAGGCTTCATAAAATTGTCTTTGTTGAATATCATAATATCATATGCTGTACGTCCTACAACACAGAAGGATAATCCTGGCTTTTCATCAAAAGCACTTAAATAAGAGTTATCTAGATTGTGTCAATTCTAAGTTTAATAAGAAAAAACTTGGCTGCTTTCATCGTAAAGTTTCATTTTAATTTGCAAATGTATAATGAAAAGCAAATTATAATTCTAAGCCAAGATTTTAAACCCTGCATCCTAAACAAATGTGATGTGTGGGGCTAGATAAATGAACAGAAGATCCTTCAGAACAGAAGCTGTAAGTGCATTCAGTGAGACACAGTGGCATTGCAGGCACCCAACAAAGACGAAAGAATGGTAAATGCAGTTGTTTCTGGACTCAAATTCCAGGATTATTATACAAACAAGTGATGTTTCTCAGGATATAACTGCAAATCACATACCAGAATAATTTCTTGAAATTATTATACAAAATACTGAAACCCTTCCCCTCAGGGATTTGTCTGAAAACAACCTTCTGGGATGTAAACATCCTGGTAACACTGGCTTTCATGTTCAATTCTTGGCATATTTTTCCTCAAATTTATGCATCACTAAAGCTAACTGGAATATGCGTAATCTCAAATAAAGCAGTAAAGCATTGTAAAGGAACCAAACACTCAAATTACAACATAACAGGCTTCCTTAATTTTCCTTCCTCAGTTTGCGACATGTAACAAAATTCCTAATGTAGTGGTGTGTGAGTTGAATACAACCATTATGAAAGATCTCTCCACAGTGAATGTTGAAACCTAGGTGAGCCCCCAGTGATTGCATGGTTTAGGAAGTCCACAGACAAAACCAAGGCACTGAATAACTCCATATAAGGAGAGAGCAGCACACTACAATAACATCCTTAATACGTACTGCACAGTATTTATATGTTGGTAATGAAGCACTTAGCATGCACAGCTGAGCCAGGTCTTGATGAAAACTGCATTTGTGTGTAATTCTGCCTATCCCACACACGTTGTTTCTTAACTCATGAAAGTCCAAGCAGTTATGGTTAACTATCAGTAATTTATCTAAATAAAATGAAACCTACAGCACCAAACAGAGACTACTCAAACTGATAACTACTGGTGACAAAATAAAACTTAATGAAAATACCATTATCTTTATACTGATAAACAAAAGAAGCACTGGTAAAGTATACAATTCTATCATCTTTTTGGGTGTCTGATAGGCCCTTAAAGCACAGATACGATAGGAAAGATACAAAACGTCACTTGAGATGCCAACACTACCCACCCCCATTACAACAATATGCCCACTGTCTCCCACTATCTTTCTTAGATAATGTTGTCACCACTAAACAGCGTGCAATGCATACTGCAGAGGTAGTCTGAATGCAAATAATATCCTGTCAAAAAAGGTTCTCAGGACTTAAATGTAAAGAAGAAATTACTGCGTACAACTCATACCTTATCAACGTCACTACTGCTATAATTCATTATATTTTGATAGCACTGAAAGGCAAAATGTTATTTATTTTAGAATTAAACTATTCTTAAAGCCATCTTAAATATCCATCAGCAACCAATGAAGAACCATGTAAGAAGAGCCTTCTTTTCCTTTGAATGTATTGTTTTTCACATACTGTATCATGAAGTAACATGAAGACAACATTCCTTTCAATTTTGGTTTTAAAAACAACATACGTGGGCTTTCCCAAACGAAACACTAATTAAATTACCTGACATTAAAACTTAAAAAAATGTTCAAGAAAGAGAAAGGTAAGGTACAGCTTTAATGTCTAAAACCATTCATAGAGATCACAGCAATGGTGTGCCTACAGGACTTGAATAATTCTAATAATGGAGAGAACACTTCAGGTTTTCTCTAAGTAAAGAAAACAATGCAGGATACTATTTTCATAGCAGATCTTTTGCCTTTAAATGGTCATTATATTTTAAACACAAGAAAAAGGAACAGAATAAGCTCATGGGTTACATTAGCCTATTTCTATTCAAAGGAAGTTATGGCACTGTTTATTTTACCCTGAAATAGAATTCCTTCAGGGCAGGAAACATGTACACCCAGGAGTACTGCTGATATCTGTGTGATGATCTTCCTGCAATCTGAAGTTCAGAGTTCACATGGCTGCCTCACCAGATGAATCTGAATCAAAAATCCCACAGCTATGATCATTGTGTATCCTGGATTTCAAAACAGCATATGTTGAACCTCAGTGGGAGAGTAAACTTCAATACAGACAAATTATAATCTGTAGCCTATATATTTGTTTCATTTGCCTTGTCATAAAAATGTACATAGAAATGCCCTTTGTCCAGTCAGGGATAAATTGCTTGCTATGATGTAATGATTTGTAACACACAAATCTTATAATTAGACAAACGTCATTCTCAAAGAGTTCCACTGGTTTAGCTCCATCAACATGATATCAGGTCAACTGTAGCAAGCTTTGACCAGATTCTGCTCACTTCTCTTTCATGAAGATGAAGATTGCATTGCTACTGGGTTAACTGAATTGTGTGTAGATTTGTATGGGCCTACCTTGAAATTGTGGGCTCAGGTTGTTGTTCGGGCCTAAAAAGGATCAGGTAAAATACTGATGTAATAAAGTGGCTGGTGTAGCTTAATTATGCACATAAATGAACTTTAGAAATTAAATTAAGTTTACTTTTTGGGCTTAAGGTTAGAGTCCCAGTAAAATAAATATTATCTGAAATATGGCCTATGACTTAAAGTTCAAACTGTTGCTAGGACTTATTCGGGTAGGTAACTTATTGATGGAAATAGATAATATTGCACACAACATGGTGGAACAGTGATGCATATTATCTTATGGTTTGCAAATTAGGAATTGGATTATTTATTTATTTTTATAAACAATGATGCGCATCTCGTGGAAGGTGTGTTTTATCACTTCAATTTCTCGTGTAATACGACACCATGACTGGAGGACAAAATTTAATTGACATTGACAATATACCATACTTTTTATTTGTCTATATTCTTGTACAGAAAGGAAGTGGTCAGTATGTTTTCCAGTAATGGCCAAGAAGATTACTTGAATTTGATGATGTCACCACTACTTGCCCTGTTTTCTTTTTCTTCACAGCATGACAAATGTATTCTTCACAACTTCCTTTCCCCATTTCCTGTGAGCAGTTAAATAGTCATGTGTGGAAGATTTACCAGATGAACTCCAGCAGCTATTTATTTTATGTGTAGCCCTTTCAGTTTTCCAATAGCAATGAGTGAGCATAGAAAGGATATTTTACTAGAGTGTGAGCCCGTAGTAGACATTATGCCATATAATAAAAAAACAAGAGCTCTCATACTAGCAGAGCTAGTTTCCATTATGTTATAGGAATATTTATATCTAATTTGTATAGTACAGGAGCTCTATCAGCTATTTATTTTCTCTTATGATTTATATGTTCATGGAATAAATTATGCATTAATTTAATTTGAGTACAGTCATATTAAATGTATTTATTTTTCAAAGTGTTCCACTTTTTTTCTTTTCTTTTCTGGGTATATATTCAAGGGTTTTCTATTTTAGGATTTTTCATTCTAAATTGTTAGTGGAGGAAATTTGTATTAATTATTGCAATAATAATATGGAAGGAAACACGGGAAATGGATAATTTACTGCTTACACACAAATCATTATTCATTTAGAAGCAAGAGACTTTTATGACAGCTTTAATAGTAGCATTAGGAAAGACTGTAAAGAGAAACAAATAACCTCAAGGCAAAAGAAAATTAAATGTAAAGATAATTAAAAAAAGCAAAATATTTGTATAATAAATGTATAATATAATCTCAACAAGTTTTCTTTTTGTTCAAACCATGACATAATATGTAATATACTTTTAAACTGAACATATAGACTTAATATTTTCATTTTGTGAATCAGAAAACAATTAAATATTGGCAAAAACCTTAGACTTTCAGTTTCTGAAAGCAAAGCTTAGAATAGAACATACACATTGCTGATATACAATAAAAATGCCTGAATGGTGTACATAATGTGACTGATACTGTTCAAATCATACATTTTAAAAGTATCCAGATCATAGTATGCAGTTCTATTTGATCAGGAAGAACCTTTTCATTGAAATGCACACACAATTCACAGGGCAGCAGATCTGAGCATCCCGACAGCTTTCTAAGGTTACAAAGCTGCAGTGTGAGGATGAGCAGATGCTCCAATAAACCTTTTCTAAAACACAGCAATTCAATTCAGTTAATGTGATTTGACTAGTGAAAGATTACACAGTCACTTAACGTAGAGTTCACCCTCTAACAGCTGCAGAGTGATGATATACAGAAAACAATTTTCTCCTTTGACCCCAGTTCAATGACAAATAAAACTATTCTCTCACAATATTCTTGCTGCCTTTGGCTGCTAGCCAAGAAACTATGATCTCAGGTTGGACTCTAGACTGACAAGTCAATGAATTTCACTCACAAGCAATTCATACTTCAGCATCGTTCTATATTGCACATCCAAATCACAATGTGTGAACCTCTAAGGGAATGTGCACCCTGGTTCTACCACAGGAAAAAGACAATTTAAAATAATCAATGAAATATTAACATTAATTACTGTACTGGAACACTTAATGCCAATTGCTTGTAATTTATGCACTGGTGACATTAGAAATGACATTACAAACAGCTGCAATCACAACATTTAACCAACAGCAGGATGCTTCAGACTTAAATGTCCTTCCACAGTGTACAACTTTAAAACAGTATGCATAGTAATTTAACATCTGTGTTGTACTGTCACTAAATTGGAAAGTATGGCCTGGAACAGGTTTCTCTCTATTTATGTTCCCTAATATTGTGTGTTCTTGTTCAACTAGGCAACTTTTACTTTTATCAAAAAAAGGAAATGCTATTTCCCCATTAAGTAAACTGACGCAACCACTGATCATCAACTTCAAAATTAAATTAAAACTCAGTGCAAATATATTTGCTCAAAATGTATATTATTTCAAAGATGCTGTTTATAGCACTCTGATAAAACAGGATCAGTTCCACAAGGTCATGGTATTGAATGTTTATAATCATTCAGGGTTTATTGTTTTAATTAAATATTTGTAGCATGGTATCCTAGAGACTCTGACAGGCATGTTTCATTATTAAGAAGGACATTAAGAAGTGATTTCAAGAACAATCAGCTTTCCAAATGGAAAATCTGAGTAAATAGATAGCTTCAGAAAATAGCTCCTCTGCTCGCAATCTGTAATAAGACTAAGCAAAGAATGTTCTTACTTATTCTGGTATTGTAAGTAACACTGTGGACTGATTTGTGAATGTATGCAACACAAAAGGTCTTCAAGACTGAAAAGAAAAAGTTAAAACTAAAGCAAATCCAAAGTTATTGTTCCAATGTTGGAATCTGTTAATCAAGTTTACCAAAAAAAATTAAAAACATTATCATATATTTCATGACTGTCATTAGGCATTGCCTGAATTAAATGGCCTATGAAAATGGATATTGGTTTTACCCAAAATATTTGCTTATCATTAGAGCATATATGACTATGGGTGACACAAAATCTGTCAAATGGAGAGATTAATGTGGGAGCAGATTTTGTTTACTATTAAGCATAAACAACCATTTATTCCTAATAATTGAATCAAAGATACTACCAATACATGAAAGGAGTGTTCAACAAATTGATTAATGGCCATTGCACACTGGATCTGATGTGGCATTTGTAGTAAGTCATCCGAAAAGTTGTCCATCAAGGACCTTGCACATTGGATCCGTTAAAACCACACCAGGTAAACAGTCTTTCCTCTTCTTGTGATGGGTGTTTCTATTTCAAGCAATACCACCGTTTCTTTCCCTCCACAACTACAATGATGTAAAAAAAATCACATGCAATCTACACCTCACCATGAAGACAGAAGCAGAGAGCATGGTTCAACTTTAAACTATTTATTTGAAAGGGAATGTTTTTGTAAATAATAATAAATAAAGTCACATTTGTGTTGTTCATCTTTGCTTAACCAATTTCTAGGACAATTCTAGCTATATCAGTAAGTACCATTCATGCCCAGCTCCTCCACGATACCTTTTCTTTGTTGTATAGTTCATTGTGGTTAGACATGTAGATGATGAGCTTTTCCATCAACTCCACATCTCATTTCGATTCCAAAAGTGATACATCTCCGTCGTACAACAATGACGGATTCAAGGCGAGATAGGGGTGCACACACTCGTTTTTGTTCCCTTTTCAACCATGTAAAAAACAGATACATCATCGGATACAGTGTGCAAAGGCCTTAAGAGCTGAGAGTACAGAAAAAGTAGATCTTGTGACTCCCAGGGACCAGGAGTTAGCATCATTCTTCTTTAATTAAAAATTCTGGATCAGTTAGCAATCATATGCGTTTACCCAAAAACCCAAATAATAAGAAAAACTGCCAATACATACACAATTAAACCCACAATAAATATTTAAATTTAAGTATAGTTAACTGAATAAAGTTTACATTTATGTACTGATCATATAGATGCAAGCAACAGAAACCTATTGATTATGATACAGTCCTAATACACTGCAGTGTGTCATTATGTATAAGAGCAGAAAATATAGTGCACTATGCAGAGAAACAGGAAGCAGCTGAAGTCAGTACTTTCGTTTCCAATATCATAAAGTAAAATATTTGTTGGCCTACAACATTGAAACACAATCCTCCAACACTGTGAGATGAAGGAAAACAAAAATGGGTTGTACAATCGTGTACAGATAGAAAGCAGAACAAAATATCCCTTTTCATCCCTCAACCCTGACATCTGCAAGTTATCACAGCAGCCATGCATCTTCAAAATAAAACTGTAATGATTGATCCCTCACAACCTCTATTTTCAGAATGATGCATGTGTGCGCGTGAGGACACAACCCACAGGAAGAGTATCAGCGCTGGAGTAGGCCAACATATCACGTAATGTTTGCATATATCCTGTACTTGAAAAATGCTAATAAGGACTTCAACATGGTCTATGGAACTGCTTTAGGCTGTTGAAATATTATGTTTATTTTACAGGTATTAGCTAACATAGCGAGAAATACAAAGACAATATATTACTTTCACCCATGCCTTATCCATTCCGTGATATTAAGGTATTTTAAAAAGAACACATCTCTTTGAAAATGTGTTGCATACACAGAACAGATGTTTCAACAGACGAACAAATTAAACATGTTATGTTCTTCTTCCTGACCTTACCTAAAACTCGTGTGCATTGATAAGCTTCTACCTTTTCAAACTGTCACTTTAGTTGAATTAAAGAGAAAGTAAAACTGTGGAGTGGGTGGTGGGGAGAGTTAATTCAGATAAGCGTTTTGATTGTAATTCACTGACACATATTTTTAGATTGGAACTATATAAAGATTAGAGGTTTAATCACCAGGGATAGCTTCATTTCACGGTTTGGGGGGGTTTTAAAAACAACTTATTCAGGCACAGATATTTTCCACTTCAGTTTCCTTGCTTCATTTGCCTCACAGCAGACAAACAGGGGGGGATTTCCCGAGCTTTCTGCACCAGAACACAATTTGCTCCACACTTACTGAATATTTTTAAGGTGCACATTTAACAAAGAAATCATGTGGGTAGGAAAAAAATAAATGTGATGTTTATTTGTTCGACACATTGGAAAATGGAAAATTAAACAAATTAATGAGTTTGCAAAAAGTGGAGAAAAGCGCTGTGAGTGATCCTCAAAGTAGCAAGTTCGTTAGAGGAGAAAGCTTCCTTTATTGCCCAATGATAAGCTGTGATGGAAAAGTAATATATTGGCGAAAGCTTCTACATAGATATGATATTTTCTCTTCTCATATATAATCTACTATTACTCCTGACTACCATGCTAGGTAGAAGCCTAGAAAACAAATTCTCACATTTGATATAGGCCAAATGTTTTTTTGTAGTTTCTTACATATTTTAATTACTTTATTTCCAGCATTTTTGTTTTGTGGATAATACACGGTTTCATAGAACACAAAATATATTAAAAATGTACTATATATAAAGAAAACGCATATACAGCATACTTTATTCAAACTGAGTTAATGATTTAATTATTAGTTAATTTAATAACTGCTGAAACTCTGCACTATTCACTATTCAGATTAGTTTGACTGGATATAAGATTTTATATGCAGAGGCATGCAACAAAGCTTAATTAAAAAATGAATGAACACTAAATTTTTTAATTCATTTCGCCTGAAATTTCACTAAGAAATGTTAATCTCAGTCAAAAGTATTGTAAATGCTAAACTTCCTAAAGTATAGTACCACATCATGAACAAGGACAATGGCTTTATTTTTAGCCAACTGAACATGCATTGTTTCTCTTAATTTCCTTAAGAATATACATATCCTTTCAGCTACAACCCTGTGATGATTAATGATCTCTTCCCCCTAATTATGCATCCATCTGTTAAGAAAAAACACTAAAGTTTAACTCTATTGGTAACTTTTAAAGTCTGTAAATGCATATTTGAAATGTAATGGTGTGTGCAAACCCTAAGAAATAGTATATGTAATGTAGTCTGGTCAAAACCAATATAATGCATTACCATGTGCCCCAAGGTACACTAGATATTCCAACGTGATTTTAATTCTAAAGCTCTAGAACTTGCATAGACAAACATTCTGTAAACTAATTGTATTTCTCTCCTAGGGGCATCATCAACAAGTGCAGCTTGCTTGTGACTTTGTCTGAAATAGATTTTCACATGATAAATAATACATTAATTCTCAATAGCTTGGGAACGGAAGTCTCAATTTAGATGTCCTAATAAAACCAGTAAAATCTGAACTATATACTTTTTAGTGGAAGTATTAATTAAAGACAGCAGAGGAGAAACTGACCATGCATGTTAGAACTACGTCTCGTGTATTCTGGAACAAATAACCTTTATAACAATTCAATAGATTATCCAAAATCGCTACACACATTTCAATTGTTTGTTCAAATTGATTCTGTCAAAGCTTCAGGAAAAATAAGTGGCATACTTTTCTTCTCAGAAAATAGGGAGAAAATTGTAGTATGTCAAAAAAATATACATGTCCAAGTCAAAGAAGAACAAAATCTCATATTATAACAAGAAGAAAATGTTCAATGGTTTGCACTGCACATTGGAGCAAAGATCCTGGAGTACTATGGATATTCAGTGAAACCGGATTCCATGAATTCCTTTCAGATTTCCTAACTGTATAGAAAAGTACATAGTGTCTACTTCAATACAGATTGACTGGGATCTTATAAAGGATCTTATGTTTTTCCCTATATAGTACACAACAGGTTATTAGAGATAATTGAATTTGTTTACTAATGTGGATAGTTAATTATATAATGTAGCAATAAGAAAAATAATTAATGTGTGACATGCATATAAAAAATATGCACCTCCTTCTCAATAACTTCAAACACATTAGCTAATAAAAAAATAAAAAAACAGATACATGTGGGATTGTCTAAAAGGCACAAAATTATAAACAAATTAGCTATATTTCACTGGTTATGTGTGTGTTGCTTCCACAGGGAAGCAAGTGGAAAATGTGTTATTATAAAAACTATAATTGAATGATGGAGATCAATGTCAGGATGTTAGAACTGCCACTTTACTCTTGATCTATTAAACACACCTTTTCAGCCTTTCTGCCAAATCCTCTAGTTAAATAAATACTTTTTTCATCAGCTATGGTCCATATGGCCAAATGAGCTGTTGCTGATTCTGCTATGAACCTTAGAGGAGTTATATAATCTGTAGTAAATCTTAGTTTGTACTACAGGTAATAAACCTTTACTTAATCCAGATCAAGACTGTCCTGAATGTTGGTCCAAATCCCATTAACATACTTTTCTAGACATTACACCATGAACACTTTCAGCCAAGCCACCAAGGGTCTAGTTTATAATCATTAAAATAATTCACAGAAAAGTAGGTAAAAAAGAAAACTTCATCTGGTATTGGCTATTGGCAGTGGGAAGAGCATGGACTCTCTCTCCTACATGGTCAGAACCCCAGCCCACTGAATTAACAATTATCTTGGCAAGTGAAAGTAGGTTACAAACCAAAACTTTAACTCTGCAGTACAGCTTTAAGAAACCAGGGCTGGGTGGAGAGTAAGAGCAGACCTGTTTGGCCCTGATAGCAACACAAAGTATTACAGAAGTGTAAAGTGGTTTAAAAAATGACATCATTGCTCACTCGGCCACAGTAAGAAAAACTTCCACTAAATTACAGGGTCTGGCAACAACACAAAAGTGCTAGAGTGATATAATGGAATAAGTATTATGACTTCTCCCAAGTGTTCTTTAAATCGGCCACCTCGCCTTTCGGAGGAATGGCAGTTACCCTATTATTATAATTATATTACATTTCAGACTGAGATCCGTGTCTACATGCCTGTCATTCACCACTACAAGTAAAATTTTAAAATACCATACATTAAAAATCCATTGCTTCGTTATGGCTAAAGTAGGGTGTTTGTGTGTTTTTAACTGCAAGAGAAAAACATATTTAAGCAATTACTCCGAACTACCACTTTTTTGTAATTTAGATGTTATCCTAGATGTTTCGTTTTCATTGCAGAAAAATCAGTAAACAACTTGGGTGCCTTGTTGTGTCTCACTTACTGCAAGACTGAGGAAAATTGGTCTACTCTTTATTCTGCGAAAAGGCCATAAATTTAAATATAGTACTTTTGCTTTTTCATAAACTGTTCTGAATATTACAACAGACAGGACATATGCAGCTTCTTTAATGTTTTAGACAAAGAAACTGGGAAAAAAAGGGAAACTTGTGACTCTACAATAAAATCTGAATTTAATCTACATCGTAAGCACTTTCATTTTCAGATTGTCTTTAAAAATGTCCTCATTTCCTTTGGTTATAATGTGGATTTTATAAATATAAAGTCACAGAGAGCTAAAAGTAGTTATGCGATTCCTTCTGTTTTCAAAAGCTGTCAAATTATTTGTAACAGCTAAAGAGCAGCATAAGGAATTGTACAGATAACAAAATTAAGCATAAGCACTTACAGTACACCAAAGGGGATGAAATATTAATTCTGCTCCATATTCTGTGCACTTAAAGTAGCTTACATAAACTGTGGTTCTTGCAAATGCAAAAGTGCCCTTGAAAAGTTGTATTTTGAAAAATAATGGCCTGCAGGTAATGAACTTAAAAGGAAGGTTTTAAGGGATGAAGACTAAAGTATTGTACTAATATAGTGAAGAATTATCTTCGTTCTCCTTAGCAGTTGTCTGCACTACTAACTACTACTTTATAACTCCACTTTATAAAAAAAAACATTCAGTTATATTTATCAGCTGAATCAAGCACAGGTCATGTTCCCAAAACTGTTTTGAGCACACATACGTGCCAATATCTCTGCCAGTTTCTTTGCCTTTTCTCAGATGTAGCCCAGCTGTTTATTATTCCCTTAGGGGGAAATCAGTCTGAAGCACATTGAATTTACAGTACAGGGCTATAATCAATAGAGCAATTATGAGAAACAATAAAGTTTAAGTTCATGGCCAATAAAGGTGAAGAGTCTATGTATTTTCCAGGAAGACACAAATTATTAAAGGTATTGCACACTGCCATGTAAACTGTTACTAAAATCACAATGACCATATGAAGTGGCACAACATTGATATGGTTGGAAATAATAAATAAAAAAAAGTATAAGAGTATAATGCCCTGTTTCCACTGGCAGACTCGTCCGGACGCGCCGTGTTTAGTGGAGGTTCTGATGATTCACTATCAGAATTGGATCTGTGTGTTTGACTTGAGACACAGGAGGAGATCAGACACATTGTGTCGGGAGATATAATCTCAAGTGCCGAGTGCGATCACGAAGAAATTAGTTTTATTAGCAGCATGGAGTGAAATCCACGTTCAGAAACAATGACTGATACAGTTAATATCCGAGTGCATTAAAACTGTGATTCACAGACTAGTTACAATAAACTGACGGATAATAACCGCATCAGCAGCCGACGGTATTAATATTGAAGGACAGCTGGCCGTGTTCAGGCTGTGTGTGTGAATGTGTGCAGGACAGTCAGTGTGAAGCAACACGATTCAGTTAACATGTGTCCATTTACAAGATTCATTAATGAATAAAGACATACAGCAGATCTGGGTTTCCCTCTAAAACATTAAGGGCTGGTTTAATAAATGCGTCCATAAACGCCATGACTGAGACGCGCACTTTAGTTCAATTAAAGCTGCTATATTGTATCTGGATGATTAATGTGAAACGTGTGGATTTTGTTTCAACTGTAACTTGCCCGGGTTAAGGACGTCTGATAAGTACATTATAAATACGGCAAAATGTATTGTTTGCAGTTACAAATGTGCATAAAGAGTAATAAGTTTAGGGAGTCACGCTGTGCGTTTAAAATACATATATACTAGCACAAATGATGACAATAATAATAACAATACATATTTGATATTTAGTATTATTGTTGCACATGGAAACGTATTGTTATGGGACGCGCTGGTCTGAATATAATGTCGTCTCTACACGTTCAGCTCTTCCTAATATCTCTGAACAGACACGTGTATTTATTACGCTGTTTACAGTCATGTAAAGCACAAATAATAAAACGGACACAAAGTCCTCTCTCGTCAGGCTGTGTCGCTAGTGTTTCTGTCTGTTTTTAACACGAACAAAAGCAAACCCGCAGCGACTGCTTTACAGACACGGCGCTTAGCCAGTGCAACCGAGGCATGGGATGCTTGGCCTAATACGTACATCAGAAAAAACAAGACCTTTCCACATGTTTTATTCATCTGCTTACATCATGGCACCACAAGTGCTGCATGAGAAGGACAAAATATGAGGCATTGTGTATTGACAAAAAAGCCTGCTATGTGAATTAAAAGTTTATCTTTGCTACACCAAATCTCTAACACACCTGCGAATCACAAATTACGAAGTTGTACCCTATCCAGTTTTGGTTTATAAATAGTATAAAGTAGCTTCTAACAATACATTAAACTGTGATAGGGTACAGATTTGTACTTTGTAATTCATAAGCAGAAGTTTTTATGTGGTCTAGCCCCTAGGATTTCTTTCCATGTCCTCATGAGTCTTCAAGGCTGATCAATCAAATTCAACCACAGCCACAAATAACTTCAATTCCATTCCATCTATAAATTGCTTAATTAAGATAACAATGCACTTAAATGATGAAGTTTCCTTGCTCTTAACCCTGTGGTAATTAAAATAATAGTATTAAAACATGTATTTCCAATATATACCTTATATTCTTTGCACAAGCAGACATTATACATACAAATGTTGAAATAAATAATACTGTTCCTCACATATTGTATATCTTGAATTAACCCTTTAAGTGTGGTTTAATTCTGAATTACCAAAAAAATCTCCACAAAACCAATACAAAGTCAAAAACATCTTATTACAATAAGCTGAAACAAATATGAAGAAATGGTTTCAAAGATTGAAACTATTAATTCCAAAAGTTATACTTAAGACACCACAAGATTCTACGACAAACACCGTATGGAATGCAAAATGTTGGTCCCTAGTGTTATAATTAAGAAATTAAAACTTTAAATAGATCGTGCTCTAGATACAATCCATTAAATACACACAGATTTCTTTAAAGTTAATTTGCCTAAAATTAGTAACAGGTCAAATAAAAAGGTTTTGTAGTAGGCATGCAAGCAATGCCAAGATGCTTGCTTTCATATTTAACTTCTCACAACTGGGACATGGTCTGGGAAGTGGGAATAAAAACTGAATACTGAATACTCAGACTTGACATCACACACAATCTGATTCAGAACGGTCCAATTCAAAGATGAAAATGTAAACCTAAAAATTCTTAAAGAACAAAAATATTGAATGTGACTCCCTTAAACTCTTTTTGTTGCATAGCCCAAGGCATAAAAAGGCATTGTGATGTACTGCTAAACAAATGATGTGGGTGTCCTTAATTAAAAAAAAAAAAAGAGTGTACACAATTCTGGTCTCTTCCATTGTGAATGAAATGCTGATCATCAATAACTATTTTTGAATGTCTAATAATCATTAATTGTAGTGCTGCTGATACTAGGCCCAGTCAAGTGAATACTAAGACTTTACTGCCAGGATCCCACTTGTTGCATCATGTGGAAAGGGAAGTGTGCATGTGTTCATCAGACACCATCTGCAGGTTTACTACTGACCATATCATCAGGTTACAAAGCAGAAAGTGTTCTGTTGCTTGTTTGTCCTTTTTTTATTATTATTGAGAGAGATTGCCTGTGGAGAAGATCCTGCCTCCTCCACCATCACTCATTCATTAGTGCCCCAGCTGGCATCACAAGGACAACTAACCTTACTGGGTTACAAAGTGTGCTCTGTGGTCGAACATAATGCCAGTCAACTCATTTTAAAAGAAACACAGATTATGTTAAACATTTAAAATAATAATAACAACAACAACAACGTGTCTTAATACAAATACATACAATTATATAAAAATGTGGTTTGGAGTTTACTGTGGTGTCTTTTTCGTCCTTCATTGAAATCAATATTAAGTTAATTAAGGCTCTTTATGCTGAGAACACAATTCCTCTACAATTTATAGCTGGTCCTCTTAAATGCAAACGCATTGTTCGCTATATAAATCAGTGTGGGGTTCCATACCATAAGTATTAATTAAGCTGTACATATTAAGCTTTTACAGACTGTAAGATTATGACCTAGTGCAACACTACAATGAATTACACAGTTAAAAGGAAATGGTATCTTATTCATACAGCAGGCCAGGTAATTACCAGAGTATATAAACGTGTACCAGGCAAGTAGGATTGGGGGTTTCTTACATATCCGGTACGGTTATGCCACACATCAGACTAAAACTTAAAACATATCTATAAAGATATATATTTAATCAAAACAACAGCATTTCATGATTTTCTTAAACTATGGTAAGGATGTAAGTTTTAGTTTAAACTTTTTCTTTCTGTAAGGCCCACGTGTTTAAGTATGTGTAAACCATATACGACAACAATGACAACAAAACAACAATAATCATAATCATAATCATAATAATAACAACTTACCAGTTTTTTGTTTTTACTGTCATCCTCGTTAGGTTTTCTTTTAGAGTTTTTATTGGGGTCCTCCCCACCAGTTGCTTGTGGCTGATTATCCATTTTAAAATCCTGTTTTCAGCTGTATAATATTTTCTATTCAAAACTGAACTCTTCCCCTCCAGATTATTCCTTCAAAACTCCCAAAGTAAAGTTTCCTTCATTAGCCATAGCATCCAAACTGCAAGGGAAATAAACTCGTTCAAAGTTATCCAGTACAACCACTTCCCCCTCTCTTTTCCGCCAAAGTATCCAGAAACCGAGCCAGAAGGGGTTTATAATCAGTTAGCAAACTTGCAAACTTGTCAAAAGTACTGCAGTCTGGATCCAGCCGTACTTTCCAATGTGCAGCCCGGTGCGTCTCAGCTTGAGAGGCAGTTCAATCTGTCAGTACATAACAATGGGGGAAAAGAAAAGAGATTCACAAAAGGGAAGGGAAAACTGTTATTTTTCGCTTTTCTAATATTACGCAATAGTATTTCACGAAAACATGTATTAAAAAAATCACTGTTGCACTCTTGTGAATGGCAGCCTAGCTCATGCTGACGTGCTTATCTTTACAACATACGCATCTTGCCTCTAAAATGGTGTTATTTCGCTCTAAATTGTAACATTTTGTGATTTATTTGGACCCTGATAACGGAGACAGGAAGCCCACTGACTTCATACTGTGAAGCAACAATGTTTCAATGCTAGAGCCATTGCCTGGCAGAGGCGTTACAAATGCCACAAAACAAACTTGTTGGCTGGCAGAATAATAGAAACAAATCCAAACTGAATCGTACCAAACCAGTGTTTCTTGGGTTATGCATTTCGTTTCAACCTGTGTATGCAAATAAATACATACATACATACATACATAACGTATACATGTTGTCTTATTTTATAACTGTAAGAACAATTTTATTTGCAAAAGAGAACATCGTTACATTTCAGACAATTTCAAACACAAAGCAATGCTTAGATGCTGTTTGTTATCATATATCACACCTGTTTAAAGCGTATTCACTCAGCTAGGTATTCTTTTATTTATTATTTTCATATCCAGTTACAATGAAATAACCTGTCAAACAAAACTCACGAAATCCCATCCGAATCTCACCATTGCAACCAAACCTGAATGCCAGGCCCACTCCTGTCACCGCCTACTGCGGGTCCCTATTAGCGCAGCAGAGTCGGGGCAGAGCGGCTCACTGCGCTCCGTGATTGGTCCTCTCCGGCGCCACTCACGGGTCGGGCTGTGAGCGACGCCGGGGCGGAGGCTGCTGTGACGGGAAGGTCAGCCTGACATCTCCGGTGCTGAGGCACGCTTCTCACGGGGGAGGGCCGTGGGTGCGAGAGGGAGGATGTGTGTGTGTATGAAGTGTAGTTCAAATCCTAACCTTAAGAGGCCGATTCATAAAAACATTGCCACTTTCTTTGGATTTAGTTTGCAGTTCACTAAATGTGTGTGGGCTTTACTTCATTATAACGACATTGCATACAGTACTATCATTTTAAACCGTTTTGCAGCTTATCATTATTTTCACGGTCATACATGTTCATATATTCTTTAAACACGATGTCATCTGTGTGGTAAAGTGTGGTAAAAACATATATATATATATGGACAAATGTTAGATCTATTTAACAAAAGACTTTAATCCCAATGGCAAAGTTATCCAGGGAAAATGGCATATGGATTACATTTATGCTTTATAGGAAAAAGCATTTTTGCCCACTCAGTACAACATGGATTTGCTTTTAAAATAAGTAATCCCACTCCCATCAAAACAGCTGGATGTAACAGTTCCCCAGAAGAAAAAATGTGTTTTTAACAATTTGCCATGATAGAAAGTTTCTGTTTTGCAGTGTGCAATTGAAGGAAACATAACTCACATACAGGGTGATACACACATTTAGCCCAACCCCCATAGCACTTATCTGGTAGCAAACAGTGGTTGGTAGGAAATCATGGATTTCAAACTTCCTGCTTTAATCATTGTGTCAGAATTACAGGAAACGGGGAGAAGACTACAGCACAAATGCATCCAAAATAGTTTGGAATCAAGACACCAATTTGTATCACAATAATATGTTCTAACTGCAGTTTGTTCTCTGTAGCATACGGTATGTTCTGCTGAGCTGTACAGAAGACAACATCCCTGGAGTACATGGTCGCAAGGAGTGTAACAGTGACCCAAGTTCATTTTGGTACTATTCTCAAATTCTCAAAGGGATCTACTGTTTATGCAGAGTATAGCTCTGTAACCAGTAACACTATGCTTCACTTACACATCACCAAACACTGAAATCGGAGTACTCCCAGTATGTTTTCCTAAATCAAGAATGCAAACAGTTTCACCACAGAGAGCTCTTCTGGTACAGTTTTCAAGGACGTCAAAGAAATGCTTGACTCTACATCTAAATGGTGTTACTACAATGGAAATTGTGCCTAGTGGAGATAACTAGAGCATAAACTTATTACCTTAATGTCTGCAATAAGCATGCAGGTGCTGTGCTTTTCATGGTGTTATCTATTATTAAATGCATTTTTCATTTGGTTCTGTTCTGTTTTTATGTTATTTTCCCTCATAATGTACCTCTAATTTACCATCAAAAAACTTTATGCTTATAGGCTTTTCTCCCCATTTGTAGCAGATGGCAATAACCCAGTGTAACGAGCAGCCATTACAAGAAGGACTCATTCTCTCCGCACCTTTTCCTCTGATAATAGGTTACATCATCTTTGCTCAGCAGGCCTACTATTTTATCTCATTCTGGTGTTTATTACAGCTATTACCGCAGTGACCATTGAAGAGCAGTACACAAACGAAAACAACATCATCTCTTTGGATGGTGAAAGCGGCAATAAAAGGTATGCTGTTTAGAGTAAATAAACCGATGAAAACATGGGGATCTGCATTCACCAAGAGAGTGTGCATATAACCACGGCTGAGTCTGAAACACTTTACAATAGATATTATAATTGAGGGGGTGGGGGAGATATTAGTTCATTTAAAGGGGACATCTGGATGAAAAAAAAGATATAGTGAGTGGTTGTTTAGATGATGTCTACCTATAATTTGATCAGCTGTTCCGGTAAGGTCTGCTTAAATCTGACAGAACACCATATGGACAGTCGAATGATAATAGTTGTGTGTTCCAACCCCTGTTGGATAGCTCACATCCAATCAGAAGCTGGTATTAGTCCCCAGGCAATGCCCTGGGCAAAATGCCACCAGAAGTGAAACTCAGACCCTTCTGCTTTCTCAGCTGTCCCCTGTTCCCACTGGGGTGCTAACAGCTTTCACAGATGTTAAAGAGTGGGGTGAGGAAAGGCCTACTTTGTTTAAAAAAACAACAACAAATGGACCACTATTTATCAAAATGTAAAAGTTTTTGTGCAATATTTTTTGAAACATTCTAGTTTGTTTTCTTTCTCCTATCCTGTCTGAATATTTAAACAATTTAAATTGCTTCCATGTTCCACATCACTACTAGAAGAAAGTGGCACTTCTTGAAGTATTTACCAGTCCTTGGAGTCTAGTGCATCTTAATTTTAATTAACTGCACAATGTAGTTTTAAACTATAAATTGAATCATAATTCCGTGCTGCACACTTATCAAATCATAGTCGGTCGGAAGCCAGGATGAGTTATTGGAAAACAAATTAGTTTTAAAAAGAAACTGAACCAAAACCATGTCTAGAAGTGAGCTGCAAGTATTATATATCTATCTACTAGCCTAGAAGATTTAAAAGTGACATATTAAAAAGTTGGTATTTTTAATGGAGTATTAAAATGAAGTTCGGGAGGAGGACAACCCCAATCCCTAGCCTGAAGTCTGCCTAACCAAGCATAAGTATCTGGCAACAAGTGCACTTTCCCAGCACTCATTGCTTTGCATTCTTCCTCCCTAACACCATCTTCACCTGCAGCAGCTCCTTGGCTCATTCCACCTAGTGGGCGGGGTCAACTGACCAGGTCATCATTCCCTTTGTCAAGCGATGTACCTTTTACATACATTAATTGTGGTTGTCGGAGCTCCTGAAACAGCACACAATCGAAAAACCAAGGGTTAATAAAAATGTATGTTCTTTGTTGGCTTTATGTTGCATTGCTCCCATAGTACTTGAATGCAGGTTTTAAAGTATGGTAAAATACTTTTACTATTTACCATCTGTGATCTAATTAAACAAACAGTTTTTGGAACTGACAAAAATGTAAATAAAGCTATAGATATTTTGTAAGTTGATATGTATTGATTCATGTACAGTTCCCCCTAGCACACATAAAAATAGTAATTTAAATGTCAAAGTTCCAGCTATCTCTGATTCGCATCTAATGTTCTCAGGACTTGTAAGATGAAGCTGTCTGCTGCAGCTTGGATCCCAGCCAGACCTACCAAGTGGTAAAAAAGGCAACACATCTTACTCAGCCCCACCCTGCTGCTCATAATGAAGATGGCACTACCTCCTGTTTACCCAGCTGCACGGTTGCTCAAGGGAACTCCCATGCAAAACACAATAGTGCCAAGCCCAAGCTATTACAACAGCAAGCACTGCCTGGGTGTGCGTTCGCTTGAAGCAGCACAAATCCAGTCATGGGCCTTTTTGTCACCAGTATTAAAATCTACTCCTCAGAGGTCATATCGCTTACACTTTCCTCTCCTTGTCAGGTGTCAGCAAGATTTCCCGTGAGAGGTTAGCCCACACCTTCTCTTTTGATCACTTGTTCAGATTCTTCGACAATTACTTTTAAGTTGGATAAATTCTAAGTCTCATTCACATCTGTCACAGAGTCATTTTTCATTTAAATTTATTTTTCAGTTGCCCTTTTCATACCCAAATTTAATTAGCCAAATAGCAAAGCTTTATATTTTAATTGTTGAATTTACAATTGTAGAGCACTTAGCAACCTTCACGAATAACTAGTATTATTTTGAAAAAGCTGCAGGAGCTGGTACTTTTGCACTTGAAGAAAGAATAACATTCTCTTGCCATTTTATAACCTCAAAGAAGAAATATTGTCACAGTTTTGCTGTCCCCACCCACCAAAATCAATTGTTTTTGTTCATTATTTCTCATGACAAACGTTATGACAAGTACATTAACACTTCAGCTTGTATCACAAGCATAACCATAGCAACATACCACAAAAAACAAAAACAAATAAAAATTTAATTCAAGACTCTTTTGTTGATTCATTAATTTTGTAATATTTACTCATTAGAGAAGTCAGAGTTCAATCAAAGTAGCTGGAATACATAGGAATTGTTACTGACAGTTTAACTGCTTTCTCGGATGTAGCGTGTTCTGGCCAGAGCACAGGCATAAACAACAGAGAATAAGTGATACCTGCTTCTGGCAGTATAAGCTGTTTTTTTCATAACTATGTTAATTAAAAAAAAAAAAAAAAAAAAACATACAAAGCTAGACACATAATTTCCGTTGGCTCTTCAGCTTGGTATCATTCAATCTCTCTGCTCTGATGCATTTCAAAACTGATGACATGTACAATATACAGTAGCCCCATCCTATTTACCTGCCATTAAATAATGAAATTCAAGGCAGAGTGCTATAGCAGCTGGCAACATTACCCTCCAACCCTTTCCAAGATCAGACCATTTAATTAGTCACCTGTTTAAGTGTAATTATTTTTATTTTGTTTTGGCACGTTCCATCTTTTTACTATTTTCTGGCTCATTAAAGAACCCAACGCTCAGACATCAATAACATTATATGACAGGCAGTGGTATGAGATATTAGTGGTGGTTCAGAAAACAAAATATTTTAAGTTCCAGGTGTTACATTAATGGATCTAACTGGACTGAAGTCTGAACATAATTCAGTCAAGAAACTCTAATTCAGACAATCGCAATGAAGACCCCATTCAAAATCAAAAGAATGCCTGTTAAACTAGCAACACTTTTCAACTTTTGTAATTTACAGTGAGATTAAACAATATGAATAATAAATCATTTATATTTTAATAATTATAATTTATATATATCTGTTGTTCCCATAAATCACCTGTACTACACACCATGAAACGCAAAGCATTATGAGAACAGCTGTCTTTTGGCATTTGTCTGTTGTCCTCCATATTATCTTTTGGTAATATGATATACACTCTGTGCAGAAAGGATATGTCTATATATCCACATATACTTAAAATGCTTAGTTTAATTCATTGAAGCTATTTCCAAAGTACTTTACTTCTGACAAAGAGGCATGATGGCATCTCTGCACTTATTTATGTCACCCCAGAGACATGTTCTTACAAGCTAATGAAAATTCAGCAGAGATTTTCATAAATTAAAAGCACCTTGACAGCGTAATATTTGTCAGATTATCCTGATTAAAACATTAACACATGCACTGCCAACCCATTGTCAGTATGCAGTGGCAGGAAGTCTGGTAGGACCTAGTAATACACCAGCACACAGATTCAATCCTGCCTTTTCAAAACTCTCCACAATTCTGTCATGTTCATGTTACAGATTGTTTACTTAAAAAAGTTTAAGTATTCATATACAATTAAATCAAATTTAATTTTACGGCAATTTGTCCTGAAAAAGAAAATGAATGCAGCAAAAATATATATATATATTGTTACACACTATTTAGTGATTCTTAAATTAACACCCTGACACATTTATTTGGGACTTTTTAGTATCATTCTTTTTTTTTTAAGGGGAAAAACAATTGCTTAAACTAAACAAATATGTCCTGTTACAAAGAAAATGAAAGTTGTTTATATCTAACATCTTTATGAGCAAATATTAACAATGGTTAATGGATTTATATATATATATATATATATATATATATATATATATACACACACACACAAACACATACACATGTACAAACAGTTTCAAATAACTATAAATATATACATATATGTGGTACAGTCAGTCATTAATGTTCTCAATGACACTCACTGTTTAATTCTGCCCTGATACTGTCTTCGTTTATGTTGATGGAGAATTTAAAGTTGGGAATGTTGTTTATGCAATTTATTAATATAGTCATGTGGTGTTTGACCTTACTTTATTGGAAAGGCTGAATGTAACAGGCTGGCAAAACAACCTTCATGTTATCAGTTGTAAAAACAAAACACCTCAGATCAAAGTTATTCAATTTCAGGCAGAAGTTCAAAACACCATTCCATCATTTTCTATCATCTAGAGCAGAATGACACATGAATGCAAGAAGCATCTGCTTGTGAGTTTTCTAATTAAATGACTACAGGAAGAAGCCAGTGATATCATTCCACTCTGAGTCATTCTCTTCATTATAGACAGTCTTAAAAAATAGAAAAGCTCTCTACCCAAATTTTACATTTACAATGCAGTCATTCATGTATTTTTACCCAAGAGTGTTTTGGTGACAGAGGAGTGAGAATGAATGGAGTTTATGTGTACAGCAGCAATTTGCTTTTCTCTAGCACCCTCATTTTTAATGCGAAAACAGAAAGAAATGTAATCAGACAGGAACATTTGGCAGATAGTCACTTTGGAGTAAGTGCACCTGCTTTTATCGTATGCCTCGTCAGTCAAGCGCATCCAGGTTTTAGGAGAGATCATCAGCAATCAGTGAAACATTAAACTAAGTGTCACAATTCAGCTGAAAACAATGAGCCTTGTCCCCACGTGTGCTGATATACATCGAGTAGTGCCGAGGATTGCCTAAAAAGCATCTGCATGGGAATTGTGACTTGTTGCCTTTCAAAGAACGGCCACAGGAAAATAACCATTAGGTAGAAATCCACAAAATATACTATTCACAATTTCCACATTTGTATCCCAGAATGAGACACACTAACTCTGAACCTGCATATTATGAATCATGAATCATAATTTTGAAATCCAAAACAAAGAAGATTTACAAAGATAGACAGATTTATAATCTCTCCATAGGATATGCACATTTTGAAAATTGAAGAGTTTTCAGCTTTACATGAAGGGGGATAAAACAGGTGTAATGTGTTATAAATTATATTGCCACTGATCAGTGCATCTCAGTGAATCTAAATAGCTCGAAATGTAATTTGAAAATACTGCTAGAGCTCCAGATTCTTACTGTTGCAGATATTAGACTGCAGGACCTGTAAGCGATGGTATGCACTGTGTTTACACTGAAAAGATAAAAGGGAAATTAATCATTAAATTATTCATTGCTTTCCAGCAGCATTACAGGATAGGAAAAATACCGGGTCCTGGTAGAGTATGTTTACAGATGGAAGAATGAGGCAGTGCATTTTTATTTAGGTAACTTCTCATTTTCTATTTAATAACACTATTTTAACCCACAGCATTCATTAAATATACTAAACTAACAAGGCTCAGAGCAATTCTCTTTGCATTTCTCACAATATCTCCTCCTTGCACACACAGACATGGAAAAACAGAGAGAAGAGCAGGAGTCAAACAGTTTGCATGCTGAAAAGGTGATCCTGAAAACGTTAAAAACGATTAGTTGTGCCACATATTCAAGGCTGCTGAACGATTTACTGTGCTGGATGTTTTAATGTTTTATTGGCTTGTGCAGGCTCCCTGAAATGGATAGGCTGGATAAACTGCCATATACAGTAATTTATAAACAAATAGTAAATGTTTTGTAGGCCTATCAGAATGTCAAGCCAGAGCAACCCTGTCCCAGGCCTTGATAAAAATGTGACAAAATATGTTTGTTTGTTTTTTTGTTGTGTTTTTCTTGTCACTTGAAGGGTTACTCACCATTTACAGCGTCTCCCATGAATCCATTTAGGATTGTAATTACTGGTAAGCACATGCTTATGTGTTTTATCTATTAAGGAACAAGGTACAGGGGTTTCCATGGCACCCAGCTGCTTGATCATTCTACTCTGAGACCACCTTGAGCACTCCATGTGCATGGAAAATCAAATCACATTAAGACAGTCTATTAGGTTCTCATCTCTGTTGAACAGTCAGCTCTGAGATACAGGCTTAAAGCACATGCTTACTGTGTGTTGGCGTTGGATTAGAAAAAAAAAGCAATTGGACAAAATCATTATAAATTCATGTTTTAAAATACATTTCATATTGAAAGCATGACAATTAGAAAGCAGAAAGAAAAGTATAAATAAAAAAGCATGCTTACAGTCTCTAGTGAAGTTGATTGATTATTGATAAAGCAATGAATAAATGCATGGATTCACAGTTCCTGACCTACTGTGTTGGAAAAATATGTATTGTTTGTTATCTGCACTTCTTAAAGCAAGCAAAAACAAGTCCCATCATACATGGGCTGATGCTGTTTTTACAAATGTTATCCTGTAGAATCTACAGTGTACACCAAGATTGCAACAAACGCAGGGTGACTTGCAAAATAATTTGAATTTCGGTTAGAAAAACACAGAGCATGTGTGAACACAATTAAAAAGCAATTATTACGTGATTTAATTGTTCTTAATGAGAAACAAAATACCATGCATGGTACAAAAATCGAGCAGGTCTTACAGTTTTCCTTGTAAAACAAACGTTCACACTTGGAGCATAATACATCATGAGAAAGTTGTAATAATTGAAATGATATGCAATCATGTTTATTCACAGTTATTTTCAAATGAATTGAGCCCACATTTATTTATACTGCGACAGGAAAAACTTGAACGGCACAGTTTCCTTTGCAGTAGGAGGATTTAATGTAGTTAAGCAGAAACACAAATTAAAGTGTGTCATTATGAATCAAACATACAACAAAGACTGTAAACCCAATTAATCTTCTTTATCCCACTTGCAGGAGGTGGCCAAGGCCATTGGTTTGCTTTTCTAAAGGTGTTTCCTTCACAATGGCCTCTAGATTTCAATACAGTGTTGTCAGAAGGGGAATTCTGGTGGGTTAAGGAAACTGAATTAGGGAAACCTTTTCAGTCCTTCTGTTTAATCAGTTCCGCAGACAGCTGAGAACTTGAGATTTCCAGTCTGTTTATCCTCCACACATGAAGGTACATCTTATCCAGCATGACTGAATCTTTGTGTCTTCTTCAGTCAATTTTTCAAAGTATAATACCCATCTTCCCCATCTGTTATTTTACTTCCATTTGTAATGTTTACAGAACTCTGGATTATTAATGTCAGTCTGATACCTGCAGTAGGGGGCAGGAGTTATTTAGAAGGTGATTTGGAGCTCAGACATTGTTAAACAGAGACTGCACAGCTGCACAAATAGAGCCTGTAGCCTCCTGCAATATAAGGGCCCATATTCAATAACACTGATTACCAGTATCTGATGAATAGTGTTCTTTGTTGTTTTATTACCCAATAAATACAAGATTGAAAGAGAAAACCTACTCAAAAACAATAAGTGAAACTAAACCATATATAATCGCTACCTTACCCAGCAAAATAGAGTGGCCTAATTCCTCTTTTCTAACTTCCACGTGGATTTCCTTTTACTTCTATAATCGAAAGTGCCAATAATTAATGGACAAGAAACACTTATTGAAAAAGGAATATAATATTATGGTTTTATTTCACAGATGTAAAAATAAAACATAGGTAGCCTTATATCTACTTAACACCTGCTCACCCACCCCATACACTTAAAAACAATACTGACTTTCATTGAAAAACCTGAGCATATCCTGATGTACAGAGCTGTGTAACTGTGATAGTAATTAAGTATCTATGTAATATTTTATTTAAATTAATAGTAAAACAATAGGGTTACATTTTGCTCCAGGCTAGGATTATGGTTAGAGTCAATGTAAACGTAGGTTTTCTTTAAGGTTGGGCTTGCTTTCCTACTGTCTTAACTGAATTAGGTGTAGATTTGTATGGGCCTAGTTTGACTTGTTGTTGTTCACTAGGGTTGGGGTTCAGTCTGTTGAACAGGCTTAAAATGGGGCAGGTAACCAGCTGAAGTGAAACAATTGTGTATTGGGTCAAGTCTTTTTATTTGGCACTGCAGTATCACAGTCCTGATTATTATTTAGGGGTCTTTTTTTATCCCTGTAAACAATGAAGATTTCTATATTTAAGGTAGGTACGTAACCCATTGATATAATAGAATAAAACACACCTACTTAAATTGACATATTTCACGGCACACCAGTCAGATTAATTGTTAAGAATTCGTTTATTTTAGATTAATTAATTAATTATCTTCATTAATTATTTATTTAATTTTCTCACATGTGACTTTTCAAGTATTCAGTGACAAGCCTGAGGGACACACTGTACTATATTATTACCATAAATACAGTGTACATTTTATCATAGAAATAATGGGTACAAAACAAAACATAAACCTTGCTTTTATTACAGAAATACATCACGAACAGAAGGCAATAACCATCACTAAGATCATCATGCTAGTTACATATTCATAAGACGGTATTAGAAAGTTACAAACCTTGAGATTTCAGTCTTTTTCATTTATAAAATTTACCCCATATGAAAAATGTCCAGCTTGCTAGTAACTTACTGGTTTCCTTAGTTTTCTACATATCCTTGGTGTATAACAGTTTGTAAGCTGAAATCTCTGAGGGCCACATTCATAAAACATTCACCAGCACTTAAACATTACAGATGTTTGCTTCTGTTTTTAAGAGTAAACATCAGATTGAAGTTAACAGGCATCACAGAAATCAATGAGAACACTAATTGAAGAGTCTCGGCAGACGACTTAAATGTTCCATGTTTTTGTTTTTGTTTGTTTTTTAACATTGGATTTTTTAATTTGCTGTTTCCTTAGTGTGTAGAAAAAAGTGTACCTTTAAGATTAGGTGTAGATTAGGTCTCAGCCCAAACATTGTTTCACAGGCATTATACTGTAAGTTCAATTAGTTATGGGCAGTCTGTGGGCCTTTACGTCATCACTTGTTTGCAGTCTTCTGATAATCTGCTCTACAGGCAGGTCCACTTGATAGACAAGGGGAATTCACACTTTTGCAGTCTAATATTAAACTATTTCAAGACATTTTGCAAGTAATACCCACCAGTTGCATTATTTCCTCAAATGCATTCCCAGGTATAATTATGAGCAACCCATTTGATATCAGGAATATTTTTTGTATTTATTTTGTTTGGGGGGTGTCAGTCATACTCAATGTTACTGAAAACTTTCTCAAACTGCTTCACATGACATATGATTTCCCTGTATGGGAGGGTTACTAGACTTATCACCATGCAAGACATATGTGAGATCTGGGTTTTTATTAAATAACTGATTGTAGTTGTTTGCTGTGACCTCACAGCTGTTTATTTCCACAGATATCTACAGAATACTGTTGGCAACAAAAACAGTTTCCACTGGCAGACAAACACATAAACAAAGCTGACTCTAGGCTTGCCCTTTAGCTGTTCTGAACGCAGAAGAACTAATAGAAGCGAAAGAAGAGAGTGCATGAGTTTTATTTTTAAAAATGCTTCAATGCTTCTTTTAATTAGGAATCTGTTAATGCTTGACATGATTGCAATCGACTACTTATAATTAAAATGCAAATTCAGGCAGGATGTAATTGTTGCAAAGAAAGCTTATATCCCAATGGTAAGGGGATTTAATTAATGGATGTACTCCAAGAATAAATAGTGCACAGCGTCTGTTAGGCATGTACAAATTTTCATGTACTTGTACGGAACCATGTGAGAGACTTTGCACACAACTGGACGTATTGTTTTTAAAAAGCTTATGTAGGCTTTTGCTAAATTGTTTTCAATCAAACTTAAATACGAAGCAAAACGAAAAACCCTGGCGCTAATGCGGTCGAAGCGTGTTAAGCTGTCCATTTGGAATTGATGTTTATTTTATTGCTTTAATGTCGTAATTACAGTTGGAATAAATGAAGCCTTTTTAAACTGGGGTCATTCCCTCAGTCCACTACTCCCAGAGAGACATCCTAATGAGCCGATTTTACTCTCTGCTGCGCACGAAATGCCAAGAGTGATCACAACACTCTGTCCATTACATTTAGAAAGAGTTCAGCATTGATTTGAGACAAACTCTTCCCACCCCAGTAAGCCAATAGATACTGGTACCTTTAAATTAGCAAGATGAGCATTAATTCTGCTGTACTACTACTTCACCGCTGTGATGGCCGATAAACAATGCACTGTAAACATTTGGTCATGTGTCACAGTTTTTTAACATATTTCAAGGCATAAATGAGATTAAATTCCAGTAACGTATTCCATCTCTAGAAACTGATGCTTAAGTACATGTCTAACATGAACTCAGGCAGGGTGCTAAATTGGAAATAATATGGTTTAATTGCTCACAGAAATACAGAGAGAGAGATAAATACCACTGGTTAAGGGTTCTTGTTGGAGAAAGTTCAGAAGAATGAGTTTTCTGAGAAAATCTGACATGCACAGTTGTAATTTACAGCTGTACCTATGATACATGTGTCTGATTTATTTTTGAAAAATTATTCCAATTATACTTGTGAAAGACGATGTCCTTAAAGACCCCGATCTAAAACATTAATAAGCTACACTGAATTTTCATATGCAGCAAGATTAGTGACTCAGGAAAGTGTTTTGAAAGGGATCATGCATATAACTATAAACAGTGCACTAAAGACAAGTATAAATATCAATGCACTCTACGTAAATTAACAAAATACAGTCATGCTAAGATTAACTTCCCTGAAAGCACTGACAAATAGTATAAACACTCCATGTTCGCATAAAGACAGCATATATTCATTTGCGATAAACAGATAACTCTGACTCATAAATAAGCAATCACAACACAGGATATATAATACAGGACTGAAGAGTTGCTAATATAGCTTACTGTGATGCACACATACCAACGAGCTGTTAAAATAGCATCTGTAGAGAAAAAAAAAGTCATGAAGAAAGAAACAAAAATCATTGTTCATCTTTCTCATGGAACTATTGTGTCCCTTTATGTATGGAATAATAAAGATGTCAACAGTGGTCCCATATGTTATTCTAAGTAAGGTCACTGGATCCATAGTGGGAGCTTTAGTAAAATTATGTGTGTATATGTATGGAAGGAAATGGACAGAGCCATCAGAAGTTTCTGGAAACAACACTGACGTGTTTTCGGAAACTCTGCACCAGCTCAGAAAGTCTATACCAGTGAGCTCAGATATCAGATTAGTGGTTAGATCATGCAAGACTCTGCTGGCTCATGGCAGTGAAATACTTACTAGAAGTTTGCAGTAAAGGGTTGCCAATAACTTGAGATCCATTTCTGTCTGGGAAAGTACCGACCTCAACTCGTTACAGTATAACTCAGTAGCTGACATTCTGAGTAGCCTGACAGATAACGTCACTTCAGGCCAACTTCCACATTCTCCCAAATTGTCTGCCACATATACAAAGATTCAATTTTTCCGCCCTGTGTTACAGATTTATCCTTATCATACTAGTTACTGCATTTCTAAAAGTATGTCGGTTTCTAGTTATTTTTCTCACGTTGTAATTCGAAATTCCCCTGTTATTGGATGTTAACCTCAATTATCTTGACAATTTCTCTGCCTTATGCTGATTGTATCAATATTGAAAAGTCTTTTTTTTTTTTTTCTGTTGTTGATTTCAAAATAATATTATCATAATTATACTCAGCGGCACTTACCAGGCTTTTAAATTACATTCATGCTTTGTTTCAAACTGCCGGTAATGAAAATATCTTATTTTTATTTTCCCATACAGTATTTCAATTCCTCTCCCATTTCTGTAATTTCAGCTTTCATTTAATTGAAGTTCTGCTATGTGACTCTGTTATTAAAGCAAGGAAAACTGCTCTTTGATTTTGAAACCACAAAACAGAGTGGATTAATTAGTTGAGGCTGTAATCCTCATAGACCTTATTCTGACCATATGAGAAAGTCACACAAAAATTGCATTAGAATTACAATGACGTACGCATCTATTTCTCATAAAACTCATCTTTCCCACATAAAGAGAGACAAATAAAGGTCAAAAGAATAATTCTGCATTTGGAAAACAGGGGTACAATTAAGTCACATTTCTGGAAAGGAGTAAACTGCTTTTGAACATAACAGATACAACACAAAGCAGATGGGGGAAAAAAGAAGCTGATATAACCAAGTACTTTTATGACATTACTATTTGATATTCTACAAAATTAACCTCAATTGATCTTAAGCTAAATATTGAGGAAACATACAACGTGCTTTTATAGTTTTATTATGAAGTTATGTAAATCTTTTACTGGCACGACATATTCAAGCCATGAGTTGGCTGGCAACATCATTATTATTATTAATTTATTGGCAGATGCCCTTATCCAGGGTGACAAGCATACAAAAAATGCAGTAATACAATTCAATACAAAATTCAAGTTATGCATTAATACAAAGTACAATAAAAAATTACAAAAATGCAGAAGTACAGTTAATATAAAAATACAAAGTTAATACAAAGCATATATTCTATTTCAAAGAAGTAACAAGTGTGGTGAAGCGATGCAGTGAAGTCTTAGGCATGAGCTAAAGGGAAGGGGCATAGGAGAAATCACAGTAAACAGAAGATCCAACAATGTATAAGTAAGCAAGAGCATAATGAAGCATTGTTATAGAAAGTGCAATATTACAGGAGTGCTGAACAGCTCAGGAGAATAAGCTTCTGTATTACAAGTACAGTCTGAACAGGTGTGTCTTGAGTAATATCTCGTAGGTGGTCAGGGACTCTGCTGTCCTGACCTCAGTGAGAAGGTCATTCCATTAGGGGCCAGGGTTGGAAAGGAACAAGGGATGGGAAGGGAAGGGGAGCAGAGAGGGGGCAAAGATAGTCTTCTGGCGCAGGAGAGCTGGAGAGATCTAGAGGGAGTGTTGTATGGAGAGATGAGGATCTGAAGGTAGTTCGTGCAGTCTGGTCGAGACACCGGTAGGTGAGGGTCAATGTCTTGAACTGGATGTGAGCTGAGATCGGGAGCCAGTGAAGGGAGAGGAGCAGTGGAGTAGCGTGTGCGAATCAAGGCAGAGAGAACACTAGACTAGCAGACGAGTTCTGGATGAGCTGGAGTGGATGGGTGGTAGAAAACAGAACAAGTTTATCTTGTTTCTTCAATCACATTGTATGCCTGCTTTCCATTAAAGAGGTTTGTCCATTTATGTATGCAATGCCTTCTAGGGCAAACACAACTTTTATGCTCATTCACTTTACCTGTCAAAACATTCTTTACTGACCACAAAGGATTAGGCAGTAGTATAAAGCAAAGACGTATTAACCATAAATCACTGTCTGTTTTCACAATATGAGCCTTGGTGATGGCAAAAACAAACAAAAAAATGAAACTTTGAAGAGTTATTTTACAAAGTGAAAAAGCCTAAAAATAGCCAAAGAGAGATTACAGGGATCACTATAGCTGAAATTATAAAAACAATTAAAAAAAATTGTAATGGAATGAGTATGCATTATATCATCACTCATTGTATGAACTCCATTGTTGTATAGAAACCTGTTCTGTTTTTAGTTTCTCAGACTACACAATGTGCTTTATATAGAAAAGGTGTAACCTCCACAGCATGCAAAGCCTGTTTTGTATCTGTATTATTTATAGTTGCAGTTGGCTAGTGGTGTACAAAGTCTGTCTGGATGCACAATAATTTTTTTATTTCACTTTTCCTACCACTATATTTCTCAGTTAGGAACATTAATAAAGAAATATGAATATGATAGTCACTGTAATAATTGGCTCCATCTGGAATAGATGAGGTATGAACAGTGTCTTGACAGGTTAACCTGTACTACCACCTAAAGGCAAGGATAGAAACTGCACTTTATTAGATTTTTTTTCCCAAGCTCAATTCATTGCAGAGGTGCTTTATCAAACAGAGAAAATCTCAGCACTTTGATTACTTCTTGTAAATATGGCATCCTTCAAACTATAATAAAGCCATTGCCTGTTTTATTCGTGTAAGAGTGAGGGACCAATACTTCACAAGCAATATTTGAGAAATATCATCACTGCAACATGGGTAATTCGGTGATATTAGCTTCATCCAATGCCAGAGCACATCTACTTAGTCATGCACTGATATAATGTGACTATTATTTCCATCCTCAAGGCAAGGAATAACATTCCAGACAGCTTCATGAGGCATGTCCGGTGAAATGACAACCATTTCCGACCAAACTGCATCATTTAACCCTGACAAAGTCAATGGCTTACCTTGGCAGGCCCATGTCTTATAAACTTTTTAAGATGAAACACTTTTAAAAGACAGACCTGCAAACATACAGTCTCATGCTGAAAACAAAACAAGAAGATGATTCATTTCAGTTTAAAAAATAACTGCTTTCCAAATCTGAAACCTGAAAACTGAAAAAAGACATTAAAAAACAAAAATAAAAAACATTTCAGTGAAGCGTGATTGATCTTGTACATCAAATTGACCACCATCCCATTATATCACCAAATAATTGATACCATATTATTTCATTAATCATTAAAGTTGGGACAGGATGATTCACAAGCTATGAAACACCAGAAGGCACTGTACAGGTGTATCTTAAGACCCAATACTCCTGAGTGACGGTAGCCTCTGGTGTGTTTTCGAAAACCGCACTTTGAGCAGGAAATGCTGTACCCAGCAGGCACTTCAGAGCCATGAAACAGATTTCTAAAACAAACACAGAGACGGAACAGATGTGCTGAGCTCCCTGCAATCTCCAACCGCGTGTCGTCTCCAACTCATTTCATACCAGGCAACTCTTTCATGAAGGATGGCGGTATCCTGAAAATAGAGCATCAAGCCACAGGAGGTAGAAAGAAGGACGAAGCCAGAAGAAGACCCAATTCAGCAGCAATTCTCGAACCTTAGGGCCATGCATACTGGTACAGCCAGTGGTAGTAGTGAAGGGCTGTAAGAAGATACACATTTTCAAAGTACATGGCAATGGGACATCCCAAATCCTCCCATAGATTCCAACTTTACTTTGGGGTCGAAACTGAGCAAAACCGGAATAGCCAGCCACCAGGATATTTTTTCCCTGTTTTTTTTTTATTATTTTATTAAGGAAACAAGTTTTAAAATCACCACACCTTCCTTGTATATTTTTGGCTTATGTCAATATGCAGCGAAACATTTATTTAAACATAGAGCCTTATTTGATCAGTTAAAATTAAGTTTGAAAGTTCTTTTGGAATAAAGCATCTTGGTTTTATCAATGTACGGCAAATGTACTGCATTCCTCTCTGCCTTCGCCTAAAAAAAACCCCATCTATAAATATTTGAACGGTGGTGCAGCTGCATTTAGTGATATCAGAGACTGATTAATCTTGATAAACATTCCGCACAAATGTTTGCAAGACAACCCATATATTTTGACTGCATGTTCTGTGTCTTGCATGTTTAATGCCATGCCAACAAAATTCTTTAGAAGTTATTTCTCTTCCACTCTTGCTTTGGCAAGTAACATAAACTTGCTGCAGTATCCTTCTGATGAGTTCGGCAAAGATAACAAGTTGAAAGGCAGTAAAGTTGACATCAGCTTTAACAGACAAGGATGTGGTGGCTTCTCGCCCTGTTTGTGCCGAGTGCTCAGTGCTAGAGGCAGCCCATTTGGATTAGGTGGCCTACTGCACCTGTCAGCGATTTACACTTGCAGGGGCTAATCTCCCTCCCTGGAGAGACCTGCTAATTAGATACATCATTACCACAGAGGGCCATATTAAATTTCAGTGATAACGTGAGCACATTGAGCCAAAAGTTTTTTAATCCCTTCCTTGGAACATAAAATGCGATCTTATATCAGCAAGTTCATCTTGTAAAACTCTGCTTGGAGGCAACAGACACTGTGTTTAAAGGGACTTGCAATTGGACCCTTTTCAAGGTTATTACTATAGCCTCTTTGCTTTTTATTGCCGTTCTAAACCAGGAGAAATCTACTACAGTTCACATCAGCAGACTCTGAGTATTTGAAAATGCTCAGGGAAGACTATTTGACACTGCAAGCACATCTAAACTGCCTGTGGATGACAGGACGTATATATACCAAAGCAATAGGTATCTTAAAGGAAATGCAATGGCCTCCTTTTTCATGTAATAATAATAACTCACACGGAGCGGCAATGACTTGCAGGTTGAACACGATCTCTACTGAAAATGGACTCGCAGATATCTGAAATATCTTTACTCTTTAAAAGAGTTCTGATGTGAAACACAACAGAAAATGATTCCCGGTCAATTGACTCTGCTGCTTTGCAGATGTATGGTATCAGCTGGCCATATTGGATTGTGCTCCACAAGTACTAATGCATTTGAAGCAATATGATGTAATGAGTAAATAAGACCCCCTCCCACCCTCACGCTGTTATTATCAAATCACTAAAAGAGGCAATAACATGTCTCTTAAATGTTTAGTTTATGGTTCCTGTCTCTGGTAACCTCTCTAACCATGAAAGGCAAATTAATTTAGTCAGGGCCCCTAATCAAATTTTTCTTTTAGGAGTCAAGGGGCTTTTGTTGCATGTCAGCAATTATGTTCTCTAATCCTCTCAGCAATACAGTAAAGAATGAACTGCGGTTGGAGTGCAGAAGAGGGGGACCCCAGGCAGCAACTCTGAGCAGCAAGGCAATGTTTCAAGTTATATTTACATAGTTACAAACCTCAGCAGGCTCTTAAAATGAAGTCCACATAGCTTCCAGCACAAATTATAAGATTTAGGATAACTTATTAAATTTCTGTCCTCAGAAGAAATGGTTATGTTTTCTTGGCCACAGTGCGTGAGGTTTTCTATAAGGGGCATTTTTAGCATGGCTGATAGGCCCCTAGTTAATGCTTATATCTGAAACTGAAACAACATTAGTGGAACCTGACTGGACTGAAACAGCAAGAAACTCACTGGCTTCTAAAAGCCTATGGAGATGATGAATTATTTATTGGTTCAAATACAGTTATATTCTAAAAGTTTTAGGGGGAAAAAAAGGTTATTTAAAAGTGAGTAGGACGTAAATATTTATCAGTTTCCCTTTGGTAGCCCTTTACTTCAGATCTCAGTGGAAGTGTACTGGAGGGAGGCACGGAGAAGGACTGATATCTAATGTGTCTTTCTGAAATCTCCTGTCTTCATAAGCTGCAATTTGCACGCATCGGCAAACTTCACAGCTATCAGCATTTACCAGTCTTGTCTACAAGGTCTACACCTCCTTAGACTGGAATTGGATATTGGAGCAAGATTTGGCCATCTGTAGTGAGCTTCTTTGCAGAACATGATCAGTTTTTCGTGAGGTTCAAAAACGCTTCTGTTTACACCCCATATGACTGCATAAAATGATCTATTGATTATATCTGTGTCTTAAAAAATGGGATCATTTTTTAAACTTCAAAGTTTGCATTTATTTGAAAGGCTGTGTATGTAATGTATAGCTGCTCTATATTCCCCCTAATTTTTTTCATATCACTTTTAAATAATACTTCAGAGAATAACACAGTTAATTTAATTTAAAGTGCTGTACACTTATGATTATCAATTACTTGTGTATCTATTTTTTGTATATAGTTAAACCACACAAACCAGTTTTATTTTGTTTGTCTGCTATAAATCAGTGTATGAAGCCATCAAGCCCTTCTTCCATCCACCTCAATGTGCATTTTGTTACTATATTGTCATCACATTTCAGATGAAAAATGTATAGAATCCTGAAGAGGAAACCGTAAGACACAGACAGACAGGAAAATAGAGGCAACAAATGTGTGCTTTGCAGAAAGACATAACACATCAATGTGTACTAATGTACAGATTGGAGTTAAATGTCTGTCAGTGACTGAAATAGCATAGTCTTTGATCATCTCCTCTAATTAAATTAACACACAAAACTCAATACAGGCTTTATATTATATATAGAGTGAATGCAGGCACACACACACACACTTAATATATATACATACATATATATATATATATATATATATATATATATATATATATATATATATATATATAAATAACACAAACATACATCAATGTGCATATTAAATAATTGATTCAGAAAATAAATACAAAATCTTTAAAAGCCTATATTGAGTACAACAGCAGCATTTCCATTTTTCTGGGGAGGCAGGACTGTATAGCTGTATAACTTGAAATACCTGCTGCTTCTGAATTATTTATTGGTGTGTTTATTTAACCTGTTCTTAACCACAACTTTGCTCTTATCTTTTTTCCTGTTTTGATGTCTTCATACTGCCTTTAACCTCAGTGAAAAGAATCTGTGTCTTCTGATATGCAAGACTCAGAGCTTTCAAAATCCTCCAACTGCACAATCTCTATCAAACATACTGTATTCTTGGAAATGAAAGCCAGTGTGGCTGTGCATTGGAATATCACTGACATCTACAGATGCTGGAGATGCCTAAACCATTTGCATATAAGTCTGACTGTTTTGTACAAACCATTAAATTAAATGTTAGTAGTTTTTTTATTATTATTTATATACATATACGTACAGAGATTATTTTATTATTTATTTATTTCATCCATATTTTGCATATTACCTTTTCTAAGCCTAGTTAAATTCTTGAACTAACCAATTTAACCAGTTCCGTAACAGCAATGTGTACGTAATATCTCTTTCACAATTGAGAATGAAAGAAAGCGACTTAAAAATTAAACAACGCACAGAAACAACTCAACCCTGTAATTAATCATTTGACATAGCATCAATTTGGTTTTGACAGCTACATCTGGTTTAACCAACTTGGCAAAAGATTAATTTGATCAAATACAATAAGCCAGCAAAGCAATGAAAATTAAATTAAAAATGTAATATCACGTTTGTCATATTCACGCGTGCAGACATGTCATTTTCCCGATTTGTCTATTCACTCTTGTTCAGTGCATTCCATTGTGAAATCTCATATCCCGCAGGAGTTTGGGTTTCAGGAGGCTGACAAAGAGAACTTAAGGCTGAAGGTGATTGCAAACCCAATTATTAATATAAGAGGCAACTTGCGACATTAGGAGAAAAGCATTTAAAAGCATTTAAAGTCTAGCATATGTGATGTGAAAGCGTTTCAGTGTCTCAGCAGAAGTAATAATAAAAAAGAACATCAAAGTGACATTCCCTTTTCTCCAGACTCGGCTCCATAATTGCAACTTAACACTGTCACTCTTCTGGCACATTCTGCAGGGACAACAATTAGTCTCCCTACTGTATATTCACCTCCAGCAGGAATGAGATTCACACTCTTTTAGGATGAGAATGTTTGCCTCTCCCAGTTCTTTGGCATGCACATCATTTGAAATATTTGTGGGTGAGAATTTTCAGGAGAAAAAAAAAAAAGAAAAAGAAAAGTTTAATTTCAAAATGTATTCTGTTGTTAGGCTATGGAAATGCTGCTTTTACAGTAATTTTCAAGATGAAAACAGTTTTCTCCGTTTTTTTTTTTTTTTTACTGCTCATTTATTTGTTTCTCGCATAGAATGCTTATCACAAAATCCAATTAAAGAGAAATAAACAAGACACTTTTTCTGAAAAGCAGCCTTGTCAACTGAAGATGAATATTCACAATGACAACAAAACAATGTGACTGTCATCTGGTAACTCTTTATAATAGGTGTCTGGTAATTATTAATTTGAGTAGAAAAAAGGGATATAATTATGATTAAATGTCATGAAATCATACTTTACTTTGTATGCATTCAATAGCAACTCAGTAAAAAAAGATTAATTGTTACTCTGTGTCTAATCACATTCAAATAATGGACACATAAGAAATGTTACCAAAATGATAACAAAACATCCAAATTAAAAGCAATATCAAATACAATGCTTTTCTCCAAGTCTAATTTCCGTATTGACAATCTCTCTGTCATCCTGCCTTCAAAGTAAATTGAAAATATCTGTTTTTAGCCATGCTTATTCTGAACGGGGACTGAATGAGTCTCAGCTCCAATTGTTTCGGTGTCATTCCCTCTCAAAATACTTCAAAAACATTTCAAAATATCACTCAGGTATTTCAATATCTTTGGACGTAGGGATTTTGCATGCTTTTACCCAAACTCACGAGCACTGCATTAAGTCTCCTATGTACACATCACCCAAGGGTTATCTCTTGAAGGTATTAGCAGAGTTGATAGATAAAGGGATATAATTCCCTTCGCTCCTTTGAAACTGTCTGTATAATTCAGTCAGTATTCTTCTGCGATTTCATTCTTTTTTATTATTATTTTATTTCACTGAAAACATTTTTAAAATATTGATACATTGAGAGGATAGGTAGTGTGTGGGTCTGCTTTGAAATTACATGTGAGTGGATCTCACAGCAAGTCATGAAAATTAGACTGCTATTTCAGAGGAAGGAGAAGGACCTTGTTATACTTGTCTACCTGATACCTGTTGTTCTAACATTATCAGTTTGCCATAATGGATATCTTTACAATCTGCAGTTGTTTATGTGAGGGAAAAGTACGTGAAAATGTAGTTACTATGTTAAAAAGAAAGTGTTGTTTTCAATCAATGTTTCTGTTTTAAGTGGACCACCAGTCTCCCTGCAGCTGCCCTATTTAAAGTAAATGTGGATTCAGGTTCATTAAGAATCCATCAGGAGACATCTGATGTAAAGCCCAAGTCAAGTGAAGCCTGTTTGCTGTGCTTTTGACACCTTGCTGCTGCTTTTCTGTCCTGCAGCACCACCTTGTGAATTCTTCTCAAGAGAATGAGACTGACTATTTCAACCCAAGAATCTGTGCTTTCAAATGCACCATCAATGTGTGAACAGGGGACCTGATGATAAATTAATAAACAATGATTGATGGGCAGTGCTTTATTTTCCCCCATCTCAAATCAAAACTGATCAAAATGAAAGTTGATCAGTTCATGTTCATGATCAAAATGAACAGATTGACATCACTCAGATACACTTTGTACCTTTGCACTTTTTGACAGACTATAGGTTTGATATGTTGACCTATTTTTTTCTCATCAGTTGGACTTTCAAAGCACTTCCCATCCCCTGCTGCTCAGCATCTCAGGAGAACAAATGATATAAATATGTTTCTTCTTCTTTAATGGAGTCTGGGATAATTACCATTCTTCAGTGACAAAAGTGATTTTCTACTTACTCTGTAATTTCAGTAAATATAGCCACATTTCTTTGATTTAATTAAAGCAGATCTGCTCATACCCATCTGGATGTCTTTCATGTACATTCATTACATTTTTTATTTTTTTCGTGAGGCAAAAAAAGGAACATTTAATGAGATGAAAAATCTTCCTGTAGGCTTAAAACATCTTGCCAAGCCAATAATTTAATAAAACTTCAAGTGAAAAAAATACTATAACACAATCTAAATCAAAATCCACCTTAACATATTTACAGTGTTAGTTTCCATGGCTCATCTAATGATGCAATGAAGTTTTCTTTTGACCTTTTGGCTAAGAAAAAACATAATGAGACAGACACAAAATGCTCTGAAAACAACCTGAGGTTTTCAACCACTTTGCTGCTTAGGGGGAGATTACAAAGGTTTCAGTCTGACCAAATTCACAAGGAAACAGCTGAAGAGGCAAATAATGAATTATCTGTATTCCCAGTTAAAGCAAGTACATCTTGTAATAAATTAGATGTTTATTGATTCTGTGTACAATATCCAGACATCTAAAATGTGAAGTGAAATTCAAAATTAAAGCAAGAAAATGCCATATAAAACAGTTCATCTTAACAACTTCTTTCTGAGACATTTCTCATACACGCACGCACATACAAAATGAACTCAGTGGATTCTTGTTTGGTATGTACTAGCAGATTTGTATCACTATATTGATATCTATGACTCACAGCTCTTTGAGAGAGTCTGTCCATTACATTTTCTTCATCTCAGGACATATTACACTTCAGAAAATTATTACTCTTGGAGATGTGGAATATGTTGAATATTTTGCTTTTCTACCACATAACAACTGTGCAACAACTGCTCAGTACATGTGAAGCAGACAATATCTCCAGATTAACATGTTCAACTCAGTAAAGTCAGAGTCCAGAACGTGACAGCTTTATAAGTTCATTTATCACACTTCATCAGGCCAAAGTTGGTCTACGATGTCCTTATTTCAGTTCAGGTTAAGGTCTGCTTCATGGACACTTCACCCTTTCTGTTCTTATGGTCAAGCTGTTTTAGGTGTTTATATGGTTTCCTAATTCTTTTCCCCAGATGGCTGCCTTTTGTAGGCTCCACTGGGAGTTTATTGTTAAATGCTTTGAGATGCTCTGTCAAAATGAAATGTGATATAGAAACCCTAGTTATTATAAATACTTCCCTTTTCTGCCTTTAAAGAAACAGACATCACCTGTTTCTGGGGTTTTATTACCCCCACCGAAATTTAGTTTCAGGTGAATCAAGCAGAGTGTAGTTACAGAGTGTATGGACCTGGGAAGAAAGGTTTATGGTGGAAATGGGTCACGAGTAGATTTGTTTTTGCTCAGGGACAGTCTGTCACAGTGAATAATTGACTGGAGCACTACAGCACTGAACAGCATGAACTTTACATCTATTTCAGCACTTTCCTGAAGCAAGTCAGCTGCCACTATGGCATTTGTATCATGAAATCCAATTTTGAAATCTAGGTTTGATGAATGTGCTTATATTGAATTGATAATAACCAACCAAATGACTGAGTCTGTGCCCGTGCCTTAAACATGGCTTGGGGTAGTTAATCTCTTCAGGATAGAACAATAGGTGTCTATGTGACAAAGTGAGCCATTTTTATGTTCCCCCCTACAACTTTGCTTTTTTCCACCTTTATGCCACGTATTTAATCATAGTTAACCATGGTTTATGCTATCACTTCAAAATGACAAGTTGTTTTTTTTCCACCTCAGCCTTAAATGGGGAGATCAATAAGAGCTATTAAAACACAAATATTGTTATTCATATTTCAAATGTTTAATGTCATATCACAAACACAGGAATATATACAACTGTGTATGTATATTGAATATAGAAAAGTAAAATATATTATAAATGTATATATTAAAGGTTTATTTTCTGTGTTCCATGTGGCATGTACGAACAATTGGATTTCAAACACCATCTCAGGCACCACATTTTAGCACATCGACACGCAACCCCTCAAAAGACTGGTCACCTGACAATCTTCCAAGTCTAGGAGAGTGACATCACCATGAGAGGATCATAAACACGATGATTCCTGTAATATAAATGTATTGTATTACTTGAAAGTACTGAAATAAGAGGCATACCAAAAGGATTTATGGCTAAACTGGCAAAAATGAAAATGCCGCCCAACGAGATGTTCAAATCAGAAACTGACAAATATTCTTGGAAAACCAAAGCTACAAAAACAACTAAACAAAAACACAAAAATACACTGTTCCTGCAGCGAAACCCGAACATTCGCTTCCAGGTACAGTCGAACAATGTCAGATTGTACAGACATCCAATGTCATATGCAAATAAATAAGGTTATAATCAGATGTAGGTACTAGGCCTTAATGAATATGATAATCCTTATGATAGATGGCCACAGGAATACTGTAGCATGAAGTTCCGTATATAATTTCTACAGCAGAAGGAAAGGTTTGATAGTACCTCCCAAAGGTCTTCTGTTGAGGACAACACTCTGAGCCGACAATGGAATGTTTGCTACACAAGATGATTATACCAAAGATTGGAAGTAATTAGTAAGTCCAAATGTTGGTCTATGTATTATTTGTCTGTTCCTAGCAGGCTATGCAACATTCCTTTTTAACTATCAATATATAGCTTAGTTCCTATTAATATTCAAATATTACACTTTGACTCAGGACTACAATTTTAGACCAAGGATACAAGCAAATTAAATTAAGGCCCCAAAGAACCAGAGAAAACAAATATGAGCATGTTTGAAGATATAGTTGAGAGTGAACAATATGTATAGTCTAACTTGAAAGCTTATTAATTTGTTATGAAATATTCCTTACAAATATTTTTAATAGCTTAATGAAATGTGAGCAGGCTGCATGCCCTTTATTCATATAGCTAAAGTGTTAATTCCAATTCCATTTATTTCACTGAGAACTGAAGTATGCTCTGCAATACTTAATAACTGCATGCAATAGGCACACCAATAGCAAGATATTCTTTCCCTGCAGCTAATATTTTCTTTTTGTGGATACGGGCACCATCTGCTGGGTACTTGTACAATAGCACACTATTTAAAAAACAAACAAACAAACAAACAAGAAAAAAAAGTGTTATTTATTTAAAATATATTATTGCCGCCTCATCTTGCTTTCATTTTAGTCTCTGTGATCTTAGATTTAAGTTCTCGATTGATGAGTCCAAGGAGAATATTTCAGTGATTTCAGCAGCAGGAATACACATACTCAAAACTGGTATCCCACAGTTTACAGTTGTATCCTTTGGGAACACCCACATAATTTCAATATATGGAAACAAATATTTTAATATTGCACATATTTCAGGATCTTAAAGACCTTCCTGTCTTGATGGCAAAATATTATGCTTCATATATTTTGATTTTAGAATAACCTACTTCCTTGTGATTTTGTAATTATTACTTATGTAGCTGTGTTGTTAACAGATTTGAGATGATGCAGTCTCAATTTAAATACAAGAGAATATTTTAATTAGTCAATATGATTTAAGTATTAACAAGGCAATTGTGTCTGTTTAAAATAAAACCTTTCCTGTAATTGCCTAACTTTTAAGAGAACCTCTGATTTCTAAATATGCCTTTATTTATTATCATTTCAACACATCTATATCCATTGTTGTATTAAACAGGTGCCTCAAAAATAGTCAACATTTTGTTTAATCTATGTTGAAAATAAATACATAAATATGATCCTTTAACAATTAACATGCACAATTATGTTAACTAATGAATGCAGATGGCTTAATGACAGTTTGTTGAAGCTCA